>NW_016803645.1:736247-762038 GCF_001698545.2 Rhinopithecus bieti | reverse complement strand
AGCTGGAAACCATCATTCTTAGCAAACTATCACAAGAAGAGAAAACCAAACACCGCATGTTCTCACTCATAGGTGGGAACTGAACAATGAGATCACTTGGACTCGGGAAGGGGAACATCACACACTTGGGCCTATCATGGGGAGAGGGGAGGGGGGAGGGATTGCATTGGGGAGTTATACATGATATAAATGATGAATTGATGGGTGCTGACGAGTTGATGGGTGCAGCACACCAACATGGCACAAATATACATATGTAACAAACCTGCACGTTATGCACATGTACCCTAGAACTTAAAGTATAATTAAAAGAAAAAAAAAAAGAAGGCAGGTGGTTTCTGCACTTCCAAATGAGGTAACTGGCTCCTCTCATTCGTACTGGTTAGACAGTGGGTATGGCCCAAGGAGGGCAAGCCAAAGCAGGGTGGGGTGTTGCCTTACCCAGGAAGCACTAGGGGTTGGGGAACTCCCTCCGCTAGCCAAGGGAAGCCATGAGGGACTGTGCCCTAAGGAATGGTGCATTCAAGCCCAGATACTGCGCTTTTCCATGGTCTTCACAACTGCAGGGCAGGAGATTCCCTCAGGTGACTATACCACCAGGGCCGTGGGTTTCAAACACAAAACTGGGTGGCCGTTTGGGCAGACACTGAGCTAGTTGCAGGAGTTTTTTTTTTTCTTTCATGTCCCAGTGGTGACTGAAACACCAGTGAGACAGAACCGTTAATTCCCCTGGAAAGGGGACTGAAGCCAGGGAGCCAAGTGGTCTAGCTCAGCGGATCCCACCCCACGGAGCCCAGCAAGCTAAGATCCCCTGACTTGAAATTCTTGCTGCCTTCACAGCAGTCTGAAGTCAGACCTGGGACGCTTGAGCTTGGTGCGGGGAGGACATCTGCCATTACTGAAGTTTGAGTAGGCGGTTTTCCCCTCACAGTGTAAACAACGCTACTGGGAAGTTTGAACCGGGCAGAGCCCACCACAGTTCAGCAAAGATGCTGTAGCCAGATTGCCTCTCTAGATTCCTCCTCTCTGGGCAGGGCATATCTGAAAGGCAGCAGCCCCAGTCAAGGGCTTATAGATAAAACTCCCATCTCCTGGGACAGAGCACCTGGGGAAGGGGCAGCTGTGGGCACAGCTTCAGCAGGCTTAAACGTTCCTGCCTACCAACTCAGAAGGGAGCAGCAGATCTCCTAGCACAGCGCTCAAGTTCTGTTTAGGGACAGACTGCCTCCTCAAGTGGGTCTCTGACCCCTGTGCCTCCTGACTAAGAGACACCTCCCAGCAGGGGTCGACAGACACCTCATACAGGTGAGTTCAGGCTAGCATCTGGTGGGTGCCCCTCTGGAAAAAAGCTTACAGAGGAAGGAACAGGCAACAATCTTTGCTGTTCTGCAGCTTCCACTGATGATACCCAGGCAAATAGGGTCTGGAGTGGACCTCCAGTAAACTCCAGCAGACCTGCGGCAGAGGGGCCTCACCGTTAGAAGGAAAACTAACATACAGAAAGGGATAGCATCAACATCAACAAAAGAATGTCCACAAAGAAACCCCACCTGAAGGTCACCAACATTGAAGACCAAAGGTAGATAAATCCACAAAGATGAGGAAAAAACCATTGCAAAAGGCTAACAATTCCAAAATTCCAGAATGCCTCTTCTCTTCCAAAGGATCACAACTCCTTGTCAGCAAGGGAACAAAATTGGATGGAGAATGAGTTTGACAAATTGACAGAAGTAGGCTTCAGAAGGTGAGTAATAACAAACTCCTCTGAGCTGAAGGAGCATGTTCTAACCCAATGCAAGGAAGCTTTAAGAACCTTGAAAAAAGGTTAGAGGAATTGCTAACTAGAAAACCAGTTTAGAGAAGAACATAAATGACCTGATGGAGCTGAAAACACAGCATGAGAACTTCGTGAAGCATACACAAGTATCAATAGATGAATCAATCAAGTGGAAGAAAGGATATCTGAGATTGAAGATCAACTTAATGAGATAAAGCATGAAGACAAGATTAGAGAAAAGAATGAAAAGAAATGATAAAGACTCCAAGAAATATAGAACTATGTTGGAAAACACTCTTCATGATATTGTCCAGGAGAGCTTCCCCAACCTAGCAAGACAGGTTAACATTCAAATTCAGGAAGTACAGAGAACACCACAAAGATATGCCTCCAGAAGAGCAACCCCAAGGTACATAATTGTCATTCACCAAGGTTGAAATGAAGGAAAAAAATGGTAAGGGCACCCAGAGAGAAAGGTGTGGTTACCCACAAAGGGAAGCCCATTAGACTAGTAGTGGATCTGTCTGCAGAAACCCTACAAGCCAGAAGAGAAAGGGGCCAATATTCAACATTCTTAAAGAAAAGAATTTTCAACCAAGAATTTCATATCCAGACAAACTAAGCAAATCTTACCCAGCCATAAGCGAAGGAGAAATAAAATCCTTTACAGACAAGCTAATGCTGAGAGATTGTCACCACCAGGACTGTCTTATAAAGTTCTTGGATGAAGCACTAAACATGGAAAGGAAAACTGGTACTAGCCACTACAAAACATATCAAATTGTAAGAACCATCAACACTATGAAGAAACTGCATTAACTAACGGGCAACATAACCAGCTAGCATCATATTGACAGGTGATGGTGACAGGATGAAATTCACACATAACAATATTAACCTTAAATGTAAATGGGTTAAATGCCCCAATTAAAAGACACAGACTGGCAAATTGGATAAAGAGTCAAGACCCATCAGTGTGGTGTATTCAGGAGACCCATCTCATGTACAGAGACACGCATAGGCTCAAAATAAAGGGATGGAGGAATATTTACCAAACAAATGGAAAGCAAAATAAAGCAGGGGTTGCAATCCTAGTCTCTGATAAAACAGACTTTAAACCAACAAAGATCAAAAGACAAAGAAGGGCATTAAATAATGGTAAAGGAATCAACACAATAAGAAGAGCTAATGAGCTTACTATCCTTATATATAGCCACCCAAACAGGAGCACCCAGATTCATAAAGCAAATTCTTAGAGACCTAAAAATACACTTAGAATTCCACAATAATAGTGGGAGACTTTAACACCTCACTGTCAATATTAGACAGGTCAATGAGACAGAAAATTAACAAGGATATTCAGGACTTGAACTCAGCTGTGGACCAAGCAGACCAATAGACATCTACAGAACTCTCCACCCCAAATCAACAGAATATACATTCTTCTCAGCACCACATCACACTTATTCTAAAATTGACCATGTAATTGGAAGTAAAACACTCCTCAGCAAATGCAAAAGAAGAGAAATCAAAACAAAGAGTCTCTCAGACCACAGTGCAATCAAATTAGAACTCAGGATTNTTCTCACTCATAGGTGGGAACTGAACAATGAGATCACTTGGACTCGGGAAGGGGAACATCACACACTGGGGCCTATCATGGGGAGAGGGGAGGGGGGAGGGATTGCATTGGGGAGTTATACATGATATAAATGATGAATTGATGGGTGCTGACGAGTTGATGGGTGCAGCACACCAACATGGCACAAATATACATATGTAACAAACCTGCACGTTATGCACATGTACCCTAGAACTTAAAGTATAATTAAAAGAAAAAAAAAAAAGAAGGCAGGTGGTTTCTGCACTTCCAAATGAGGTAACTGGCTCCTCTCATTCGTACTGGTTAGACAGTGGGTATGGCCCAAGGAGGGCAAGCCAAAGCAGGGTGGGGTGTTGCCTTACCCAGGAAGCACTAGGGGTTGGGGAACTCCCTCCGCTAGCCAAGGGAAGCCATGAGGGACTGTGCCCTAAGGAATGGTGCATTCAAGCCCAGATACTGCGCTTTTTCCATGGTCTTCACAACTGCAGGGCAGGAGATTCCCTCAGGTGACTATACCACCAGGGCCGTGGGTTTCAAACACAAAACTGGGTGGCCGTTTGGGCAGACACTGAGCTAGTTGCAGGAGTTTTTTTTTTTCTTTCATGTCCCAGTGGTGACTGAAACACCAGTGAGACAGAACCGTTAATTCCCCTGGAAAGGGGACTGAAGCCAGGGAGCCAAGTGGTCTAGCTCAGCGGATCCCACCCCCACGGAGCCCAGCAAGCTAAGATCCCCTGACTTGAAATTCTTGCTGCCTTCACAGCAGTCTGAAGTCAGACCTGGGACGCTTGAGCTTGGTGCGGGGAGGACATCTGCCATTACTGAAGTTTGAGTAGGCGGTTTTCCCCTCACAGTGTAAACAACGCTACTGGGAAGTTTGAACCGGGCAGAGCCCACCACAGTTCAGCAAAGATGCTGTAGCCAGATTGCCTCTCTAGATTCCTCCTCTCTGGGCAGGGCATATCTGAAAGGCAGCAGCCCCAGTCAAGGGCTTATAGATAAAACTCCCATCTCCTGGGACAGAGCACCTGGGGGAAGGGGCAGCTGTGGGCACAGCTTCAGCAGGCTTAAACGTTCCTGCCTACCAACTCAGAAGGGAGCAGCAGATCTCCTAGCACAGCGCTCAAGTTCTGTTTAGGGACAGACTGCCTCCTCAAGTGGGTCTCTGACCCCTGTGCCTCCTGACTAAGAGACACCTCCCAGCAGGGGTCGACAGACACCTCATACAGGTGAGTTCAGGCTAGCATCTGGTGGGTGCCCCTCTGGAAAAAAGCTTACAGAGGAAGGAACAGGCAACAATCTTTGCTGTTCTGCAGCTTCCACTGATGATACCCAGGCAAATAGGGTCTGGAGTGGACCTCCAGTAAACTCCAGCAGACCTGCGGCAGAGGGGCCTCACCGTTAGAAGGAAAACTAACATACAGAAAGGGATAGCATCAACATCAACAAAAAGAATGTCCACAAAGAAACCCCACCTGAAGGTCACCAACATTGAAGACCAAAGGTAGATAAATCCACAAAGATGAGGAAAAAACCATTGCAAAAAGGCTAACAATTCCAAAATTCCAGAATGCCTCTTCTCTTCCAAAGGATCACAACTCCTTGTCAGCAAGGGAACAAAATTGGATGGAGAATGAGTTTGACAAATTGACAGAAGTAGGCTTCAGAAGGTGAGTAATAACAAACTCCTCTGAGCTGAAGGAGCATGTTCTAACCCAATGCAAGGAAGCTTTAAGAACCTTGAAAAAAGGTTAGAGGAATTGCTAACTAGAAAAACCAGTTTAGAGAAGAACATAAATGACCTGATGGAGCTGAAAAACACAGCATGAGAACTTCGTGAAGCATACACAAGTATCAATAGATGAATCAATCAAGTGGAAGAAAGGATATCTGAGATTGAAGATCAACTTAATGAGATAAAGCATGAAGACAAGATTAGAGAAAAAGAATGAAAAGAAATGATAAAGACTCCAAGAAATATAGAACTATGTTGGAAAACACTCTTCATGATATTGTCCAGGAGAGCTTCCCCAACCTAGCAAGACAGGTTAACATTCAAATTCAGGAAGTACAGAGAACACCACAAAGATATGCCTCCAGAAGAGCAACCCCAAGGTACATAATTGTCATTCACCAAGGTTGAAATGAAGGAAAAAAATGGTAAGGGCACCCAGAGAGAAAGGTGTGGTTACCCACAAAGGGAAGCCCATTAGACTAGTAGTGGATCTGTCTGCAGAAACCCTACAAGCCAGAAGAGAAAGGGGGCCAATATTCAACATTCTTAAAGAAAAGAATTTTCAACCAAGAATTTCATATCCAGACAAACTAAGCAAATCTTACCCAGCCATAAGCGAAGGAGAAATAAAATCCTTTACAGACAAGCTAATGCTGAGAGATTGTCACCACCAGGACTGTCTTATAAAGTTCTTGGATGAAGCACTAAACATGGAAAGGAAAAACTGGTACTAGCCACTACAAAAACATATCAAATTGTAAGAACCATCAACACTATGAAGAAACTGCATTAACTAACGGGCAACATAACCAGCTAGCATCATATTGACAGGTGATGGTGACAGGATGAAATTCACACATAACAATATTAACCTTAAATGTAAATGGGTTAAATGCCCCAATTAAAAGACACAGACTGGCAAATTGGATAAAGAGTCAAGACCCATCAGTGTGGTGTATTCAGGAGACCCATCTCATGTACAGAGACACGCATAGGCTCAAAATAAAGGGATGGAGGAATATTTACCAAACAAATGGAAAGCAAAATAAAGCAGGGGTTGCAATCCTAGTCTCTGATAAAAACAGACTTTAAACCAACAAAGATCAAAAAGACAAAGAAGGGCATTAAATAATGGTAAAGGAATCAACACAATAAGAAGAGCTAATGAGCTTACTATCCTTATATATAGCCACCCAAACAGGAGCACCCAGATTCATAAAGCAAATTCTTAGAGACCTAAAAATACACTTAGAATTCCACAATAATAGTGGGAGACTTTAACACCTCACTGTCAATATTAGACAGGTCAATGAGACAGAAAATTAACAAGGATATTCAGGACTTGAACTCAGCTGTGGACCAAGCAGACCAATAGACATCTACAGAACTCTCCACCCCAAATCAACAGAATATACATTCTTCTCAGCACCACATCACACTTATTCTAAAATTGACCATGTAATTGGAAGTAAAACACTCCTCAGCAAATGCAAAAGAAGAGAAATCAAAACAAAGAGTCTCTCAGACCACAGTGCAATCAAATTAGAACTCAGGATTAAGAAACTCACTCAGAACCACACAACTACATGGAAACTGAACAACCTGCTCCTGAATGACTACTGGGTAAAAACAAAATTAAGGCAGAAATAAATAAGTTCTTTGAAACCAATGAGAACAAAGACACAATGTACCATAATCTCTGGACACAGCTAATGCAGTGTGTAGAGGGAAATTTATAGCACTAAATGCCCACAGGAGAAGGAGGGAAAGATCTAAAATCAATGTCCTGACATTGCAATTAAAGAACTAGAGAAGCAAGAGAAACAAATTCAAAAGCTAGCAGAAGACAAGAAATAACAAAGATCAGAGAAGAACTGAAGGAGAGAGACAAAAACCCCTTCAAAAAATCAATGAATCCAGGATCTGGTTTTTTGAAATAATTAACAGAATAGACCACTAGCCAGACTAATAAAGAAGAAAAGAAAGAAGAATCAAACAGACACAATAAAAAATGATAAAGGGGATATCACTACTGATCCCACAGAAATACAGCCTACCATCAGAGAATACTATAAGTACCTCTATACAAATAAACTAGAAAATCTAGAAGAAATGGATAAATTCCTGGACACATATAGCCTCCCAAGACTAAGCCAGGAAGAAGTCAAATCCCTGAACAGACCAATAACAAGTTCTGAAACTCAGGCAGCAATTAAATAGCCTATAAACCAAAAAAAGCCCAGGACCAGATGGATTCACAGCTGAATTCTACCAGAGGTACAAAGAGGAGCTGGTACCATTCCTTCTGAAACTATTCCAAACAAAAGAAAAAGAGGGACTCCCCTCTAACTCATTTTATGAGGCCAGCATCATCCTGATACCAAAACCTGACAGAAACACAACAAAAACAGAAAATTTCAGGCCAATATCCCTGATGAACATTGATGCGAAAATCCTCAATAAAATACTGGCCAACTGAATCCAAGAGCACATCAAAAAGCCTATCCACCACACTCAGTCGGCTTCATCCCTGGGAGGCAAGGCTGATTCAACATACACAAATCAATAAACATAATCCATCTCATAAACAGAATCAATGACAAAAACCACATGATTATCTCAATAGATGCCAAAAAGGCCTTTGATAAAATTCAACACCCCTTCATGGTAAAAACTCTCAATAGACTAGATATTGATGGAATGTATCTCAAAATAATAAGAACTATTTATGACAAACCCACAGTCAGTATGATACTGAATGGGCAAAAGCTGGAGGCATTCCCTTTGAAAACTGGCACAAGACAAGGATGCCCTCTCTACTACTCCTATTCAACACAGTATTGGAAGTTCTGGCTAGGGCAATGAGGCAAAAGAAAGAAATAAAGGGAATTCAAATAGGAAGAGAGGAAGTCAAATTATCTCTATTTGTGGATGACATGACTGTATATTTAGAAAACCCCATCATCTTTGAAAGCTAAATACAATGAAATGTCTGATACCAGCAAACTGGGGCACCAGATGCAATGATTTTTCCATTCGCATTCTAGTATTATGACCTCCCAGAAGACAAGCGTCCAAAGGTGCATAGGGCCATGCAGAACAAAATGATTTCAGTTTGGGCACAGAAAAGCATATGGAGGATAACTTGTGGAGACAGAGGACCTAATGTCTGAGGTGGCCCCTAGAAACCCAGCCCAGCAGAAATCTGAGTACTAACAATGATAAAAATGATGCTAATTACAACAGCAATAATAACAATAGCAAGAGAGACCTCTTGGCTCTTACATTATACCAGAAACTGTTCTAAGGGCTTTGTATTTATAAACTAATTTAATTTTTACAGCAATCCTACAAGGTAGGTACTGGAGTATCATTCCCCAAGTGAGTTTAAGTAACTTGCCCAAAGTTAGTGATCCAAATTCAGGCAGTCTCTCTTCAGAACTCACACATTTCACAACTACACTACACTCCACGGTAGAAAATAATCTGGAATCATTAGTATGAACCTGAATTTACCTAATGGTGGGGTTGTTGCTGTAATTAAGAATTTAGAAACAAATAAAAAAGGCCTCCTCCATGTCCCACACGTAGTCATAGATGCCACCTTTCAAATGGAGCAATGTCAGTACCCAGAAGCAGATGATGGATTTTTTTAAACAGGACACACAATGCATATGTTATAAGAAAAACAGCTGGTAAATTTAACCACATCAAAATTTAAAGCTTCTACGTAATCAAATACATAGGCAAAATTCAAATACAAGTCACAGACCAGGAGAAGCACGGTGAATGCTCACAACCAACAAAAGATTAAAAACCTGAATATTTTTAAAACCCCTAGAAATTAATAAGGGAAAGATAAATAACCCAAGAGAGAAAAATAGACAAAAGCTATGAAAAGACATTTCATAGAAGCAGAAACCCAGAGGGTCAATATCCATATGGAAAGATTGTCAACTTCATGAATAGTCAGGAAACAAGTGAAACACCAATGAGATACCATTTCATTTCCATCCAATTGACAACAAAGTTCAAGATCAACGTGGCCTGGTGGTAGCAAGAATGCAGAGAAATGGGAGCCTCATATCCTGCTGGTGTGAGAGTGCACAAGCAGACGTCTTTAAAAAACAACTGACAATACCTGGTAAGGGGGAAGCATCCACTTCTAGGAATCTGTCCTAAAATCACTTGCATGTGTGCACAAGAAGACGGCCACAGAATGTGTGGAAGCATTGTGTATAGTCGTAGGAAATTTCAAACATGTGTACTTTGCAAATCATAGGACAATAATAAATTATTTGTGACATATTCCAATAATGGAAAACTCCACTGCAGTTTGAATAAATGAAGGGAAACAAGACACATCAAAACAAATAGAAACAAAAATGTATTGTGTTGGATAAAAGGCAAGTTACACCATCATTACATGAAGGGTTTGATGTTAATTTTGTACATTTTAATTTAGATACATTATACACAGTATACATTTTAATGTAGGTATATGCATACAGTATATAAATGTTAGTTTATATTTATGTAAATATATAATTTATTTTGATTAATTATAATATTTAAGAGTAAAGAATATACAGTATGTAAACATAATTTTCTATGATGTTTATATATAGTACCTATACTAAGTATACAATTTAATTTAAATACAGTATGAGTTTATGTGTTAGGTACATATGAATATGTAATAAAGCTGTGAAATACAAGTAGAATAATAAGAAAAAAATAGAAAACTCCATCGTCTCAGCCCAAAAACCCCTTAAACAAATAAGTAACTTCAGCAAAGTCCTAGGATCCAAAATCAATGTGCAAAAATCACAAGCATTCCTATACACCAATAATAGACAAATAGAAAGCCAAATCATAAGTGAACTTCCATTCACAATTGCTACAAAGAGAATAAAATACCTAGAAATACAACTTACAAGGGATGTGAAGGACCTCTTCAAGGAGAACTACAAACCACTGCTCAAGGAAATAAGAGAGGACACAAACAAATGGAAAAATACTCCGTGCTCATGGATAAGAAGCATCAATATTGTGAAAATGGCCATACTGCCCAAAGTAATTTCTAGATCCAGTGCTATCCCCATCAAGCTACCATTAACTTTCTTCACAGATTTAGAAAAAACCACTTCATATTTCACATGGCACCAAAAAAAAGCCCATATAGCCAAGACAATCCTAAGCAAAAAGAACAAAACTGGAGGCACCACTCTACCTGACTTCAAACTATATTACAAGGCTGCAGTAACCAAAACAGCATGGTACTGGTACCAAAACAGATATATATATACATACACATACACATATACACATACATATGTGTGTGTGTATATATATATATACACACATATACACACATACACACACATACACCAATGGAACAGAACAGAGGCCTCAGAAATCAGAAATAATGCTACACATCTACAACCATCTGATTTTTGACAAAACTGACAAAACCAAGCAGTAGGGAAAGGATTCCCAATTGAATAAATGGTGTTGAGAAAACTTGCCAGCCATATGCAGAAACTGAAACTGGACCCCTTCCTTAAACTTTATACAAAATTAACTCAAGATGGATTAAAGACTTAAACATAAGACCTAAATCCATAAAACTCTAGAAGAAAACCTAAGCAACACCATTCAGGACATAGGCATGGGCAAATACTTCATGACTAAAACACCAAAACAATGGCAACAAAAGCCAAAATTGACAAATATAATCTAATTGAACTAAAGAGCTTATGCACTGTAAAAGAAAACTATCATCAGAGTGAACAGGCAACCTACAGAATGGGAGAAAATTTTGCAATCTATCCATCTGACAAAGGGCTAATATCCAGAATCTAGAAGGAATTTAAACAAATTTACAAGAAAAAAACAACCCCATCAATGGGCAAAGGATATGAACAGACCCTTCTCAAAAGAAGACATTTATGCGGCCAAGAAGCANCAGTAGGGAAAGGATTCCCAATTGAATAAATGGTGTTGAGAAAACTTGCCAGCCATATGCAGAAACTGAAACTGGACCCCTTCCTTAAACTTTATACAAAAATTAACTCAAGATGGATTAAAGACTTAAACATAAGACCTAAATCCATAAAAACTCTAGAAGAAAACCTAAGCAACACCATTCAGGACATAGGCATGGGCAAATACTTCATGACTAAAACACCAAAAACAATGGCAACAAAAGCCAAAATTGACAAATATAATCTAATTGAACTAAAGAGCTTATGCACTGTAAAAGAAAACTATCATCAGAGTGAACAGGCAACCTACAGAATGGGAGAAAATTTTGCAATCTATCCATCTGACAAAGGGCTAATATCCAGAATCTAGAAGGAATTTAAACAAATTTACAAGAAAAAAACAACCCCATCAATGGGCAAAGGATATGAACAGACCCTTCTCAAAAGAAGACATTTATGCGGCCAAGAAGCACATGAGAAAAAGCTCATCATCACTGGTCATTAGAGAAATGCAAATCAAAACCACAATGAGATACCATCTCATGCCAGTTAGAATGGGGATCATTAAAAGTCAGGAAACAACAGATGCTGGAGAGGATGTGAAGAAGTAGGAACACTTTTACACTGTTGGTGGGAGTGTAAATTAGTTCAACCATTGTGGAAGACAGTGTAGCAATTCCTTAAGGATCTAGGACTGGAAATACCATTTGAACCAGCGATCCTATTACTGGGTATATACCCAAAGATTATATATCACTCTACTATAAAGACACATGCACACGTACGTTTATTGCAGCACTATTCACAACAGAAAAGACTTGGAACCAACCTAAATGCTCATTAGTGACAGACTAGATAAAGAAAATGTGGCACATATACACCATGGAATACTATGCAGTCATAAAAAAGGAGGGGTTCATGTCCTTTGCAGGGACATGAATAAAGCTGGAAACCATCTTTCTCAGCAAACTAACATGGGGACAGAAAACCAAACACCGCATGTTCTCATTCATAAGTGGCAGTTGAACAATTTGAGAACACATGAACACAGGGAGGAGAACATCACACACTGGGGCCTGTTGGAGGTTGGGGGGCTAGGGGAGGGATAGCATTAGGAGAATTACCTAACGTAGGTGACAGGTTGATGGGTGCAGCAAACCACCGTGGCACGTGTATACCTATGTAACACGTTCTGCATATGTATCCCAGGACTTAAAGTATAATGAAAATAAAAAAAGAAAAGAAAAATGCAACTTGTGTAAGCAGAGAAATTTCACAAAGGAATAGCTAAATGTGTACAACATCTGTGTTTTAGGGAGGTTGGTTGCTTTTAAAAATAATTTGGAACCAATACTTTAAACCCTATTTTATTATTTAGAATTATTTATCACAATCAATATATTACATATATACTTGTTTATTTTCTTTCTGTTATCGTCACTTCACTGGGATATAAGTTCCATGAAACGAAGAACTTTGGACTTGTTCACTGCTAAATCTGCAGCACATAGAACAGTGCCAACATATAGAGGGATCTTAGAATATTGTTGAATACATGAATAAGTGAACAAGTAATTTCATTTGGGGTCTTTTTTTCTTTTTACTTATCATGTTTTGAGGATTTCTCCATGTTACTAAAAGTAAAATACCTTTTAAGGAAGAAATCATGGTATACCTACTGATATACTTTGGCAGTGTCCCCACCCAAATCTCATCTCAAATTGTAATCACCATAATCCACATATGTAGAGAAGGGAATCCAGTGGGAGGTGACTGGATCGTGGAGGTGGTTTCCCTCATGCTGTTCTTGTGATAGTGAGTTCTCATGAGATCTGATGGTTTTATAAAAGGCTCTTCCCCATTTGCTCCTCACTCTTCTCTCTCCTGCCACCTTGTGAAGAAGGAGGTGTTTGCTTTCACTTCTGCCATGATTATATGTTTCCTGAGGCCTCTCCAGGCATGTGAAACTGTGAGTCAATTAAACCTCTTTCCTCCATTAAAACAACAACAACAACAAGATGCTCCAAACAACTGGGGACTGTTAGGGAAAATATTCCAAGATAAAAAAGGGACCCAAGGTGATTATTGTATTTGCCTTTTAGAAGGATAATGGGAAGCCCACTGAAATTATTTTCTATTGAAGCTGCTTTGGACTTGCAAACAACTTGACTGAAACTCAAGTTTACAAAAAGAAAATGGCAGTTAATGTTAAGATAACTGCAAGTCTAATTCATAGAATGACTTGAGAAAAAAGTGAGTTTTTGATATGAGTTACTGAAATGTATCTCTGGATATTATTTGGGGCTTCTTGGATTAACGGAGGGAAATGATATAGAAATAAAACTATAGGGTTTGGCCATAAGGCTGCCTTATAGCACCTGCATCAATTACATTTATTAATTTTATCCATCCTTCTACTTATATTAATTAATTCATTCATTCATTTGCAAGTGTTTCAGTGTGTCCTGAGAAGTATGACCACTGCAAAAACTACAATAACAAAAATAAAGTCATGAACTGTGTTTTCTTTTAATGGAAGTAAGTAATAACCATGTTTATTACAATAGGTCTCCTTGAGTTGCACTTAGTATTTATTATTTTTAAAGTCAAATAATTCTGTTGCCATGACCTTTTTTTCCCTCCGTATCACTAAGAAACCAGAAATGTGTAAATTAAATGTACCAGTATCCAAAGTTATAGTATTTATATTTTTTAAAAGAGTAATATTATTTGTTAGAGATCTTGTTCAGTCATTTATAAATAGTCACCTTTGTAAAGCAAGAAATAACCTTGTTTATAAAACCACTGACATTGTTGTTCTATTGTCACCTGCTGGTAATTGAAAATGTGTTTCTGTCAGTTCTACCTAAGATGGAATGTAATTCCTTCTAAGATCTTGATCTTAAATTGGTAGCAAGAAAGCCAAAAAGGAAAAGCAAGAAGTCTTTACTTGTTCTTTGCATGAGTAATTTTGTACTGCCCTTTCTGATAATGGGAGTTATTATTTTTACTGACTCTTGGAAGGCAGCAGTAAGTTTCCTTTTTTTTTTTTTTTTTTTTTTTTACAGCTCTGTTTTACTCAATTGATATGGAAGTGGGTCTCTGCCTGGCATTGGAACACACATTTGTAATGTTTATTTTAAAATAAAATCCAGATTGCTTTGTTAGAACAAGCATCTATACACAGTAAATAGCTGAGGTCTTGCCACAGTCTCCTCAGCTTCGCTGCTCCCCAGAGACCACAAGCTTGTCCTGGAACATGTGTAACCTAATAGCCCAGAGTATAACAATGATGACAGGGAATCGGTCTTAGTCTCAAAATATATGGATCCAGGACAATCTTAACTGTTACCAGCCTCAATTAGATAACTACCCAAATCTAATATTTCAGAATGATCACAGTCTGCCATGCTTATCTATATTTCAAAGAATGCAAACAGAATTTTAATTACATTTGTAACACTGCCTGAGGTAATCATATCACAGAAAATACTGAAGAGCTCTTCTAAAATTCATATTTTTTTCCTGTTGGAGGAAATACAGAGGACAGCTGGAAGTTAGAGTAAAATTCTTTCTTAATCATCGGAGAATTTGAAAAATAAACAAACAAGCTGATTTGGGAGAGATGATATCTTCTCATCAACCAAGTACAAGGAGCAACTTAATCTTGGATTTGGGATAAGTTTACGAGGTCACATAGGCAATTTTTTTCACTAGAGTTCCAATTCCATCTGTATTATTTTGAATAGAGGTCGCCCTGACTCTCACCACTTCTAGAGACTGGAAATTTACTATTTAGCAATGCAGTCTGGCCCATCCTATTTCTAAAGCACTCTAAATGTTAAGACAGTTCCTTATATTGCGGCAAAAAATCAGCTTCCTCTGGAACTTCTTTTTATTGTTCTTTGTGCTGTCCTGTGGAATTAACCGAGTACATCTAATTAACTCCTGTTTCACATGACAGTCTTTCAAATATTTGACGATACCTACCCTGACCAGTGTTTGGTCCAGTGGTGTTAATTTTCTTTCCTTTGATTTCCTGAACGCGGCAGGGATCTAGGAATGGGGTTAACTTCTTTCTCCTTTTTTTTTTTTTTTTTTAATCACCATAAAGGTGTTTTCAAAAGGTTACTCTTGCATTGCCTTTATATAGGATCTTAGCTAAATTAAGTACCATGCCTACTTTAGCCCTTCAATATATATGATATTTTATATCAAAGTGCTTATGTATTTTGATGTTTAAAATGTCTGGTCATTAGGCATGTAAGCATTTTGATTTTTAAACAAAGGATCATCTTGATGATACCACTTATGAAATTAGCACACGGATTACAGTGAAGTTTAAAAATTAGAACCGCGTATGCCATAGTTTGTTGACTTATTTAAAATTAATTCATGTGGCATACAGATGTTAGAAATACAGATCTGAAGCTGAACCATCATATGTTCAACTGCTTCAAGATATTGTGATAAATAGGAAGCAGCACTTAGCGAACTCAATCTATCTGTTAGTAGAGGCAAGACAGGTAGGTGGGTGTCAGACATGCGGTATGTTTTTCCCAAAGATGAAAATAAATTTACGGTGCGTGTCTGGGAAGTTTTTTTGATAAGCTCATTTGCTGAGACATTCTGACATCCACATGTTGTTGTTGTGGATGACTACATGAATTAACTGAGCCTGCAGATGCTTCTCTGAAGCCAGAAACTCCATGCTATGCACTGATGCAACATGAAGTGGGAGAGCAGTGGCATGAACTGGGAAATGTCAAAAGGAAACTTTCCAAGTTCTAGATCTTGATGGAGGATGGACATTCATGAGACTAACTGAATTATGGATTGCACTGTATGTAAACCGGATCTCATGTGGAAAATAAAGAAACTGGATCAAATACATTGTATAGGGAACTTTCTGAAATCGCACTATAATATCCAGATGTGGCTTTGTATCTTTGCAAGTGAATCCTTGCAATGTGGTTTTACAAATGCTGATATCTAAAGACCAAATTCTCAAAACTTTAAGAACAAGGAAAGGAGGAAACTTTAATTTATCATGGGCCTTCTACACATTCAGAGAATAAAACTTGATTCTGTGGCTGCAGTGGTGCATAAATCCCATAAAGCCAGTCAGCCATTGGCTAGTATTCTAAAATCCCTAAAGCACCAGTTAGAGCGGGAGAAAGGAGCCCCATTTAACTGGGCATCTAAGATGCTTTACTGATAAAGCAGGACCAACAACTCTATCTGAGGCATTGCAGCAGCGAGTTCCCCTGAAACTAATGGGATCATCGTACTTTATTAGCCTTTCTTACAAAGCATCCGTTTAATGAAGCTTTGATAGGAATTAACTTTTTTTTTTTCCTTTTGATGCCCAAAGAACTATCTAGTTAAGGTCACTCCACTTAAAAGCATTTTTTCTCATTACTGAAATGAATCAACAAAATAGAAGTCTCAACTTCTTGCCTCAAAAGGATGGTCCGGTCCCAAATGGGAGCACGGGATAAACAATACATGAAGAGCACATGGAAAATAGCAGAACTTTGAGTTTCCTGAAGCAACTGTAAATACAGTTTCATAAAGATGAGTGATTATGGAAAATGTTCAATCAGATAAAGCAGGAAGCTCAAGGATGACAATTCTCTTTCATACAACATTGTACATAAGTCTATAATGTTCTCTTTTAAGTGGTATTTAAAATGGAGTAAAACCATATGAGCATTTCATGTTTTTAAAGGTTTACCTCAATCAGAATTTTGGAATGCATGATGAAATATTAATGTAAAACCATGATAAGTTTGGTTAATTTCAATTAACTTAAAACCATTATTATTTGTAGCTAGATGTTTTATACCGCCTCCACCTACATTTTGGAGCTAAAAAGCTAAGAAATTAAGAAATATCAAATATCAATCAAGTATCAATCATCAAATGTGCATGTAATTGTGCAAAATAGGAAAGAAATAGATGACAAGGTTCTTACTTCAAAGCTATTATAATCTGGTTAGGAGAATAAAATGAACGCACACAGCCAACATCTAAATGATAATGAGATAGACATACAGTTTAGTGCTACGGGGACATAAAAGCTAAGAAATGATGTGTCTGCATGGGCTACAGTTGTCATGGGCCATGTAATGTAGATAACGCTCTTCAGGACCTGCAGCATGGAAAATTGGAATTGATAGGGAAGAGGAAAAAGAGCACTTTTCTATTTTCTAGATAGCTTTTTGGAGTGGCAGTGATTGGGTGGGACTTGCTGATGCAAAAGAACGGGGGGAGCTATTGATAGGTTAGAGAAGAAATGTGATGGAGGCCCTAAGTGCCTCCATCCAATCCAACGTGGGAAGTAACAGACAACTTTGAGATATATATTGAGCAAGGAGCAAATGGGATCACGGTGGGTGGAGGAGGCTGGGTAGCACAGGGGAACCAGCCCGACCTATCCCCCAATCCCCAGAGTCCAGGTAGAGCTCAGTGTTTGCATCTCATGACCAGGATTCCACAGGACCAGCCACATAACCCTTCCACATTGAGCAATGTGGAAAAAAAATGCAGTTGCATTTGAAGAACTAGAAATCATTACTCACATATAAGATGCTCGTGTTTTCATATGATGCTGGGAGTAGTGTTGACAGAAATAAAGGTTGTGAAGATGTTGTTCAAAGCACTCATGTGTAAGCAGATGAGGAACAGGACCACATTTATTAATGACTCAGGATGAAACTGAGGACTTAAATACAGAAACTGGAATTACTGGGTCCTGCTGTATTTTCACTTCTGGTTTCCATCTAATGAGATAAACATCTTTCCTGATTTATTAGTCTCAAAATATACTTCAGGTCATAAACTTGTGACTTTCCATCAGTTGGTATGTTATGTAAATGCCATTTGTTATAATTTGCTCAATTATTGCCTAGCAAAATACCACACAACTAACATTCAACAAAATGCTAATTGATAACAACTGCGATTATGTCTAAAAATAAACATTCGAATAGGTTCTTACCATTAAAATGAGCTAAAATACCCCCCTTAATAGTAGTAAGTTAATAACACTCTAATTTTTTTGAATTTTCATTTGAGGGAGGAAAGTGAGAGATGTTTCAAATCTATGTTGCTCATCAGGCCTTGCATAGGAAGAGAGGAAATACATTTTAAGATTCACTTTTGCCTGATTGGCCAAGAGAATGGAGATGATAATAATAAAGCCTTATAAAAAGAAAGTGAACATTTTATCCTTAAAAGAAAACCAGCAAAGACATCTTTTTAAAAATTCCATTAGGGAAGGAAGATAAGCAAAGTCTTGTTTCAAATCTATATAAACTGCAGTCCGGCTGATAGTTGGGAGTATAATTTGATGGCCTCTGTATATTTGCACACATACTGTTAGCAGCAAAAAAAAAAAAAAAAAAAAAAAAATCAGGGGGGTATTTTTTCTGTTTATTTCAGAAAACTCTATGAATTTAAGGCTGGGAAAATCTATCACACGAGCTTGTGATAGCAATAAGAGATAAGAACACAAGTAAAGGAAGGCCTTCCTGTAAAAAGTGCCTTAGAAATTTCTCATCACACAAAACTGATAAAAACTCAACATGCAGAGCACACTAAGAATGCCAAGGTCTAAAATGAGATTGCTCTGCAAATAGAACAATATCGGGTAGAGTCAGTTTGCAACAAAGGATGAGGTGGGGTGACTGAACAGAATAACGGGGAAATGCCCTTAGTGGAAAAAAAGACACAGCGACAACAAATACCTCAGTGTCAGTGATGGGGCCCCCTCCTAGAACAGTACTGAGATGCAAACCCATTGGTGGGCCTCCTCTCTAAGCAGGACCCCAACGTTTCTATTCAAGAACCTTCCCAAGTGTCTGTTCAGCACTTCTTGGCACTTTTTCTTATGCCAGCTGTATGGGTCTCATCTTGTCCCCCTGAAAGATATGTCGAGGTTTGAACCCCCGATACCTGTGAATGTGACTTTATTTGGAAATAGAGGCTTTATTCAGCTGGGATCATATTGGAGTGGTGCAGGCCTTAATCCAATCTGACTGGGATTCTCATCAGCAGAGAAGAGAGAACGCCGCATGTGGATAAAGGCAGAGATTGATGTGGCTAGAAATCAAGCATTGCCAGGACTACAGAAGAAACAAAGAGAAAGATATGCAACACATTCTTCCCTAGGTACTTCATTCAGAGAGAGCGTGGCTGTGCCCACACCTTGATTTCAGATGTCTTCCAGCCTCCAGAACAGTGAGAAAAGACATTTCTATTGTTTTTAGCCACCAGTTTGTAGTACTTTCTTACGGCAGCACAGCAAATGAATATACCAACCATGATTCATTATTAATAGTCTAGTGTAAAAAATCTTGTTTTCTACAGTGAGATGGCAACCTCCATGAAGGCAGTGTCCATGTACTATACACTTCTTCTCTGAAGCATTTAGTTCACTGTTACAATAGATACCAAGCCCTTCACTGTAACCACTAATGCCATGCAGTGTTCTGGAGTACAAAGTTAAGACTGCTGAACAGGTGGCAAATGGGTGCTAAAACCTGCTGGATGCTAATTGCTAAATGGATGAAGCCTCTGGAGTGGATTTGTCCTAAAGCAAATTGCTGTATATTTTGCTTCGTAATTGTTTTCTAATGATTTCTATGTTGCCTGCTTCCATAAAATATTTTACTTGAGTGACACAACTAACAAGCATAAAACAGGACAATTAAAACAAAATGGAAAACGTTGGGGGGAAAAAAGAAGGATCAGAAAAAATGTAGTTTCAGCAATGCAATCGTTATTACAACTGAGTGTTAACTGTACCTCTGAGCTTGCTGGCAGCCAAGGAAAAAAGGTTTTATGGTTGGTTTTGGATCAAAGGGAAACATTTAACTTCACCTGAAAAGATGAATTTTCTATTTCTCATAAAACCTGTGAAAATTTGTATGTGAAGTCTTAAAGTAAATTTTTATGGAAACAATGTATATTCAAGAAACTAAATTGTTAGTTTCTTTGACAATTATTTGTCAGAAGACTTTGATGCATTTTGCAAATGGACATGTCTTAAATAACTCCTGAAAGGACATAGAGGATGTTTACAGAGTTAGTCATTTATTCATCCCACAAACATTTTTAAGTAACTAAAATGTGTGAGGTGTAAGGTGTTAAGATCTAGGTGCAATCCCTGTCCTCAATGAACTTTTTGATTGGTGAAAATACAGTTCATAAGGTAGACATTGTAATGAAACATGGAATTACAATGACAAAAAAATGAACAAGGCATTTAGAAACACAGAACCTAGCTCAGGACATAGCGCTAGGATGTTATTTAAGGTAAGATTCAATGGGAGATAAAATTACACAGTTCAGTTGCATTTTGTCCCAGTAGCTGGCAGGACTATTATCATGTACTATTTTTCTTTCTGTGCCTAACCACTAGCATAATGTTCTCCAGTTCCTTCTATGTTGTCATCGATTACAGATTGCCTTCATTTTTATGGCTGAATAATATTCCCGTGTGTATATGTACCACATTTTCTTTATCCTTCATCTGTTAATGGTCACTTAGGTTGAATCCATAACTTGGCTATTGTAAATAGAGCTGAAATTAATTTTTTAAAATTACATTTCTGGTTTCTTTGGAAATAGGGAAATCTGAACCATATAGCAACAATTGGCTTCACGATTTTGTCATCTAAGTTTTGGAAAGCACTACCCTGGACGGTCTCCCACAATAACCAGTTGACTTGTGGTGTGCTTGTGGAGCAGGTTCACATAATTGATATGTTCTCTATGAGCTCCAAGTGTTAACACTCTTGTTTCCCAAAAGTAACTTATGTTTATAGATCAGAGACATTCAATTCAAGTTGCATGGTTATCATTCTGTTGCAAAAATGAAAGACTAGGCTTTTATTGTTACCTGAGTGTAATGCTAAGCTACTGTCAACCAAAGTGAGTTCAGAGGTACCTGAAAATATGCATGCGTTATTTTTCTCTCAAAAGAAGAGGATCAATCTGTTCCAACAACTATTATGTTGGTGCAAAAGTAATTGCGGTTTTTGCCATTTCTTTCAGTGGCAAACCCGCTATTACTTTTGTACCAACCTTAATAAATGAACAAGTACTTCAAATTCCAAAGCTAGGCAACACCTGGCATGGCAAGTTACAGAAAGTGTAGTAATGACAAAAACCACCATTTACGGAGCATATATAGTGCATCAGGCATTGCATTTCATGCTTTATCTACATTTCCTTATTTAATCTCCACAATAAACATATGTGGCCTAAGTTATTACTGTCACTCGACCAACAAAAACCCGAGGCTCCAGCAGAGATTTGGCAACTTGCCTGAGGTTTCCAAACTGGTCAACGGGCAAAGCTGGAATTCAAATCTAAGTCTGTCCAACACCAGAATCTGAGTTCTCAATTACTGGACTATTCCATTTCCAAAATCAAAGGTCTCAACACAAAACTACACTACACACAAACAAACTATACACGTACATATGCATACACTCATCTACTGTTGACCCTTGAATAATGTGAGGCTTAGGGACACTGCTTCCTGGCTCCCACAGTGAAAAATGCCAGTCTAACTTTTGACTTCCCCATAAACTTAACTACTAGTTGCCTAATATTGACCAGAAATCTTACCCATACCATAAAACAGTCAATTAACACATATTTTGTATGTTATATGTATTACATTCTGTATTCCCATAAGAAAGTAAGCTAGAGAAAAGAAAATGTTATTAAGCAAATTATAAGGAAGAGAAAATATATTTACCATTCACTAAGTGGAAGTGGATTATCATAAAGGTCTTCTTCCTCATCATCTTCACGTTGAGTCGGGAGAGGAGGGGTGAGAGAAGGGGTTCGTCTTGCTGTCTCAGGGGTGGCACAGGTGGAAGAAAATCCATGTCTAAGTGGACCTCTGCAGTTCAAACCCATTTTGCTCAAGCATAAACTGTATATACATACTACACACACACACACACACAAACACACACAATAGATACTGTGTGCCCAATATTTTAACAATTATGACAAACACATGTGGTGTGAAATCTTTTTTAGAACTGTGTTTGATGAGATATTGTGAACTAAGTGGATTTACTGGATTTTAGCTACAAAGAGCTTGACAATCTATAGGACCATCATAATGGGAAAAGGTCAAATTGTTTAGAAGACAGTATTGAGAAAGCTGATTCATTGTATTGAGAATAATAAAAATACCTATAGAAATGCAGATTAAAATAACAATGATACACTTAACAGATATTCTATTGGAAATATTAGAAAGCTGGAAAAAGCCAAGTGTTGGTAAATATGTGGAAATACAGCAGCGGTTCTCAGCCTTATTTGCATATTGGAATCTGCTGGGGAACTGTAAATAATACTGCTGTGTCTATTCTGCTCCCAGAAAGTCTGGCTTAATGAACCTGGCTTATAGCCTAGGTGGCTGGATTTTTAAAATCTCCCCAAGTGAGCCTAACATACAGCCAGGCTTTAGCACCACCAAGATAGAAAAGCTGTCATGGTTACCAGTGCCTTTGTAGCCATTCTCGAGAACAACTGCTGTACTGGAATTATATTTACGTATACCACATGATCCAACAATCTTGATCCCGAAGATGCATCCCAGAGAAATTCTCACGATGGTCCTGAAAATACATGTATATTCAAGGATGTTCATCCTATTGTTACTCATAGTAATAGGACTGCAGACAATCTGTTCATCCATCAAGGGGTGAATAAATGGCCAAGTGGACAATTTTGGCAGGAGACTGGATATAAGAGCCTGGCATACAGGGGAGAAGTCTGGGTATGAGTTAGAGGGTCACCAACCTATAGATGACATTTAAAGTCACAAGACCTAATGAGATCACTTAGAATGTAGATGGGTAGATGAGGCAAAGGTCAAACCTTAGATACTCCTACATTTAGGGATATGGTATTAGAAAGAAGGAGCCAGCAGAGGAGAGGAAGATGGAGTGGCTGGTGAAGAGGAGGAAGACAGGTAGAAATGTGGTATCAGGAGAACCCTGAGAAGCAAAGAGTGGTCATCCGTGTCACCTGATGCTGAGAAGTCAAGCAAATTCTGACTCTGGTGAGAAATAGTTTTTGGTGATGTTGATAAGAGCTGTTTCAGTTTCTTGGTGGGGACAAGGGCCAATTAAAATAGATTTTTGAAGAGAATGGGAGGTAGGGAAGAGAAAGGAGTGAGTGTAGTGAGTGTTTTTGGGGAATTTTGTATGAGCATAAAAGAAAAGTGGGATGATATCCAAAAATCTAGAGGGAGATGTGGGGCAGGGTGAGTGTTGCTTTAAAAGATGGTTACTATGAAGATGTGGCTGACCGTCCTGGGGAAGGATCTAGTAAAGATGATTTGATTGATATTGCAGGAGAAAAAGGAAGCAAGGTCATGGGGGAGGTACAAGGAGATGGATTCCAGGCACACATTTAGGGCAGGGGATCTGGCAGAAGATGCAAGTCTGTTGGTGGAACTGGGGATAAGAAATGTTTGTCTCTTTTTTTCTGTAAGTATGAAATACAGCCATCAGCTGAAAATGAGAGGTGTAGGAGATGTTGTAGATTGGATAAGAGAAGACGTTGTGAAACAGTCACTTGATTTACAAGAGAACTGTTATTGTCGGCTGGATCGTTCCTGTTGTGACTGACGTCAGTTTAGATGCTATTTTCCTAAGAAATATCTTAGCTGCCCTAATAGTCAGAACGTCCCCTATTCAAGCCCTTACACATCATGTTGTCATGGATGTTTATTAGCCTCTGTGTTCTTTCTTATCACTTCCTATGACAGAGTTTGGGTTTAGAATTAGAAACCCAGCACCTGGCGCAATGTTCTCCACATATATTTAATTGGTATATGAATTGTTGTTCATGTATGGAAAGATTATGTGTCAACAGAGTGATACCTATTTTAAAGCATACAGGATTATTTGCAGTGAAGTCTGAAAGTGTCCTCTTGGGGATGCAAGTAAATGAAGGCTAAGTATTTAATAATCAACAATACTACCATCTTGATTCAAGATTTAAGTATCATTCCTCCTAGAATTTTCTCACATATTGTTTTCAAATAAGTGTAGCAATAATTGCATATAAACAGACACATATCTTTAAAATCTTAAAAGCTAGTATTGGGGAAATGACTCACAAGGATGCAATCTTCCCAGTCCAAATTTTGCAGGATAAAATCTCAGCAAAACCGATGCCTCTTAGCATTTTAAGTCAATTAGATCATATTGAGAGTGAAATGTGTTCAGAAACATATTACCTCGTCCTAAACCTCTATGGGCTCCATATACTCTTGATTTAGACTGCAATTTTTTCCAATAAGCTATATCCGGATTTGGAGGAATAAATTTTCATTATATGTACCAGCTAATCCTTTAATAACTGAAACCAGTGTGGGTAGCTGACACTTAGATGCCCTCAAAATTACTTTGCTCAAATGTTGGCTGTAAAACTATGTAGCTCTATGCATGAGATACACAGGAAAAAATGTTTTTACAAACCTGGATCTGTCATAAACAGTATCTTCAGGCCCTACTCTCTTCACACCAGCGATTATATTTTAGCTATTGAAAAATATTTCAAATCACTTTCTAGGTAAAGAAGATACAATAAATAAAACGTTTGTCTTTTGGGGCTTAGAATCATGTGATTATAACTAAAAAGGCCCGACTTCTTTGAGTTAAAACATGGTTGTCTTCCCTTCCTTCCTCCCTTTCTCCTTCAATCTTTCCCTGTCTGCCTCCCTCCCTCTCTGCTTTCCTTCATTTCTCCTTTCCTTCCTTTCTCTGTCCCTCCCTCTCTTTCTTGCTCTTTCCCTATCCTCTCTTCCTCTCCTCTTTTCTTCCTTATTATCTTTCTTTTACTTATTTATTTTAATTGTGTGTGTGTGTGTAGTTTTTTTCGTTTGTTTGTTTTTGTTTTTGAGATGCAGTCTTGCTCTGTCTCCCAGGCTAGAGTGCAGTGGAGTTATCTTGGCTCACTGCAACCTTTACCTCCCCGGTTAAAGCGATTCTCATGCCTGAGCCTCCCAGGTATCTGGGATTACAGGCTGCTGCACCACGCGTGGCTAATTTTTGTATTTTGGTGGAACTATGTTGGCCAGGCTAGTCTCCAACTCCTGACCTCAAGTGATCTGCCCTCCTCGGCCTCCCAAAGCATTGGGATTATGGGTGTTAGCCACCACACCTGGCCTTATTATCTTTCTTTTCTTTTTTTCTTTTTTCTTTTCTTTTTTTTTTTTTTTTTTTTGAGACAGAGTCTCGTTCTGTCGCCCAGGCTGGAGTGCAGTGGCCGGATCTCAGCTCACTGCAAGCTCCGCCTCCTGGGTTCATGCCATTCTCCTGCCTCAGACTCCCGAGTAGCTGGGACTACAGGAGCCCCCCACCTCACCCTGCTAGTTTTTATGTATTTTTTAGTAGAGACGGGGTTTCACCAGGTTAGCCAGGATGGTCTCGATCTCCTGACTTCGTGATCCGCCCGTCTCGGTCTCCCAAAGTGCTGGGATTACAGGCTTGAGCCACCGCGCCCAGCCTATTATCTTTCTTTTAAACAACTATGTATCAAGGGTCTACTCTGCACCAGGAACTGGGGATATAAAAACAAAAAAGGCGCCAGGTGCGGTCGCTCACGCCTGTAATCCCAGCACTTTGGGAGGCCGAGGCGGGNG
>NW_016803645.1:719220-735862 GCF_001698545.2 Rhinopithecus bieti | reverse complement strand
TAAAATAAAATAAAATAAAATAAAGGACTTGATGGTTACATATTCTATGCAGGTAACAAAATATCACATGTACCCCGTAAATATGTAAAATATTACTTATCAAAAAAATTACAAAAAGAAATGAAAGGCACTGCAGTGGGAGCAAAATTACATGAATGAATAAAACACTGAGTGATAAGTGCCAAAAGAGAGAAATTAAGTTTCTCTAAGAGAACAACAGGTTAAGTAATTCATGTTTTTGAGAATAAAGACCAACAGCTTAGTGGCACATCAGAAAAGTCCTTAAGGAGAGAGTAACATTTGAGTCAGACTAGTTGACAGGTGAACTAGATTACAAAAGTTGGTTTAAAGAATTTCAAGGAAAATTTTGATGGGATACAGCTGTGTTGTTTATTTTCCAAATATGTGAAGTTTTTTGAAGATATTTTATCATTATCAATTTCTAATTTAATTCTATTATGGTGAGAGATCTTGAAATGTATTAAAACTTGCTTTACAGTCCAGCATATGGTCTATCTTGGTGAAAGTACATGTTCACCTGTAAATAAAGTGTAGCATGAAGTTGTTGGATGTATTGTACTGTAAAAGTCAATTAATTCATTGTGGTTCATAGTGACTTTTAGATCTTCTGAAATTTTTTTCTCAATTGTCAATTACCTAGAGAGGTGGTGTTTAAAGTCTCCCTCCACGACTGTTGATGTTTCTTTTTGTTCCTTTAGTTCTGTCAACTTTTACTTTATATATTTTGAAGCTCTTTTATTAAACACGTATACTTATGATTGTTTTGTCTTCCTTATGAATCATTTTGAAATGTCTTTTATCTATTTTAAAATATCTCTCATCTTTGATAACAATCTTTGTCATGAGGTATACTTTATCTCATATTAATATGTCCGTGGCATCCTCTTCACAATGATTCCATAGTGTATGTTTTTCACCCTTTTACTATCAACCTGTTTCTGTCTTTATATTTGAAGTACTTTTGTTACAAATGAAAGGATTGTATTCTTTTGTTACGGCTGAATAGTATTTCATTGTGTGTATATATCAAATTTTCTTTATCCACTCATCTGTTGTTGGACACCTAGATTGATTCCGTATCTTGGCTATTGTGAACAGTGCCACAATAAACATGGGGTGCAGATGACTCTTCAACACGTTGATGTCCTTTTTTGGGGGAAAATTCCTAGTAGTGGAATTGCTGGATCATATAGTAGTTCTATTTGTAGATTTTTGAGGAACCTCCATACTGTTGTCCACAGTAGCACTACTAGTTTACATCCCCAACAGCAGCCTTTATTGTGCTGGGACACTTTCCTTCTATATCCAATTTATTAAGATTTGTTATAAAGGAATACTAAATTTTGTCAAATGCTTTTTCGGCGCCTATTGATATGATCATTTGGTTTTTGTCCTTCATTCTGTTAATGTATTATGTCTATTGATATGCCTGTGCTGAATTATTCTTGTATTCCTGGGATAAATCCCATTCAATCCTGGGATATTAACTTTTTGACTGCTGTTGAATTTGGTTTGCTAGTATTTTGTTGAGGATTTGTGTATCTACATTCATCAGGAATATTTGCTTATAGTTTCCTTTTTGTGTTGTGTCCTTGTCTGGTTTTGGTATCAGTGTTACCCTGGCCCTGTAAAATCAGTTTGAAAAAATTCCCTTCACTTCAATTTTTGGGATATTCTGAGAAGAATTGGTATTAATTCCTTTTTAAAGGTTTGGTAGAATTCGGTGGTGAAGCCATTGGTCCCGAATTTTCCTTTGTTGGGAGACATTTTATTGATTTAATCTAGTGACTTGTTATTAGTCTGGTTAGGTTTTATGTTTCTTTCTGATTCAATCTTAGTGGGTTGTATTTCTCCAGAAATTCATATATTTTCTCTAGGTTTTTCAAAGTTATTGTTGTATAGTTGTTCATAATGGTCTCTAATAATCTTTTGTGTTTCTGCGGTATCTGTTGTGACATCTGCTTTATTATTTCTCATTTTATTTATTGGTCTTGGAAATGCATAAATTCATTTATTCCCTGTCACTATCCTTTTTGTTAGGTTGGCATGTTTATTACATTTATGCATAAATATCATATTTCAATGATATAGTTTTTAAGTAAGTCGTATATTTTAAAGAGATTAAGAGGAAAAGTTGTAATTAACATTTACTCATAGGTTTATTGTTTCTAGCACTCTTCATTTTTCCCCCAAATTATAATTTTCCTTCCCTTCACTTCAGACTGAGTAACTTTATTTTCCATTTGTTTGTAGTTCAGGCTGTCACTGATGAATTCTCCTAATCCCAATTTATCTTAAAATGTCTTTGTTTTTCTTTCATTCATAAAGGACTTTTTGGGGCACACAATTTTGGTTTGACAGCCTCTCCTCTACTTGCCCCAGCATTGTGGATCTAAAGTGGTATTTCTCTGTGGCTTTAGTTTGTGTTTTCCTAGTAACAAATGATGTTGAACATCTTTTTTGGTTAAATTTCTATTCCAAATGTTTTATTTTTACCCATTTTAAGTTGGGTTGTCTTACTATTGAAGTGTAAGAGTTATTGATATATTCTGGATACAAGTCTCTTCTCAGATACATAATTTGCAAATATTTCTCCCAATCTGTAGCTTTCTTTTCTTTCTTCATAGTACTTTTTAAAATGCAAAAGATTTTTTATTTTATTTTATTTTATTTTACTTTAAGTTCTGGGATACAAGTGCAGAATGTGCAGGTTTGTTACATAGGTATACCTGTACCATGGTGGTTTGCTGCACCTATCAACCCATCATCTAGGTTTTAAGCCCCGCATGCATTGAGTATTTCTCCTAATGCTCTCCTTCCCCTCTCTCCCCACATTCCAACTGGCCCTGCTGTGTGTTGTTCCCCTCCCTGTGTCCATGTGTTCTCATTGAACAATGAGAACACTCTCACTTATGAGTGAGAACATGTGATGTTTGGTTTTCTGTTCCGATGTTAGTTTCCTGAGGATGATCGCTTCCAGCTTCATCCATGTCCCTGCAAAGGACATGATCTCATTCCTTTTTATGGCTGCATAGTATTCCATGGAGTATATGTACCAAATTTTCTTTATCCAGTGTATTATTGATGGGCATTTGGGTTGGTTCCAAGTCTTTGCTATTGTAAATGGCACTGCGATAAAGATATGTGGCATGTGTCTTTATGGTAGAATGATTTATATTCCTTTGGGTGTATACCCAGTAATGAGATTGCTGGGTCAAATTGTATTTCTGGTTCTAGATCTTTGAGAAATAACCACACTGTCTTCCACTAATTTACATTCTCACAGACAGTGTAAAAGCCTTCCTATTTCTCCATAGCTTCACCAGCATCTGTTGTTTCTTGACTTTTTAATAATCACCATACTGACTGGCATGAGATGGTATCTCCATAAGATTTTGATTTGCGTTTACCTAATGATCAGTGATTTTGAGTTTTTTTATGTTTGTTGGCTGCATAAATGTCTTCCTTTGAGAAGTATCTGTTCATATCCTTTGCCCACTTTTTGATGGCATTGTTTGTTTCTTCTTGTAAATTTGTTTAAGTTCCTTGTAGATTCTGGATATTAGACCTTTGTCAGATAGGTAGATTGCAAAAATTTTTCTCCCATTCTATATGTTGTCTGTTCTCTGATCATAGTTTTTTTTTTTTGCTGTGCAGAAGATCTTTAGTTTAATTAGATCTCATTTGTCAATTTTGGTTTTGTTGCAATTGCTTTTGGCATTTTCATCATGAAGTATTTGCCAAGGCCTATGTCCTGAATGGCTCTGCCTAGGTTTTATTCTAGGGTATTTCTGGTTTTGGGTTTTATAGTTAAGTGTTTAATCCATCTTGAGTCAATTTTTGTATAAGGTGTAAGGAAGGGGTCCAGTTTCTGTTTTCTACATATGGCTAGCCAGTTTTCCCAGCACCAATTATTAAACAGGGAATCCTTTCCCCATTGCATGTTTTTGTCAGGTTTGCCAAAGATCAGATGGTTGCAGATGTGTGGTGTTATTTCTGAGGTCTCTGTTGTGTTCCGTTGATCTATGTGTCTGTTTTGGTAGTAGTACCATGCTGTTTTGCTTACTGTGGCCTTGTAATATAGTTTGAAGTCAGGTAGTGTGGTGCCTCCAGCTTTGTTCTTTTTACTTAGCATTTTCTTGGCTATACAGGCTATTTTTTGGTTCCATATGATATTTGAAGTAGTTTTTTCTAGTTCTATGAAGAATGTCAGTGGTAGCTTGATGGGGATAGCATTGAATTTACAAATTACTTTGGACAGTATTGCCATTTTCATGATGTCAATTCTTCCTATCCATGAGGATAGAATGTTTGTTTTCCATTTGTTTGTATCCTCTTTTATTTCCTTGAGCAGTGGTTTGTAGTTCTCCTTGAAGATGTCCTTCACATCCCTCATCAACTGTATTCCTATGTATTTTACTCTCTTTGTAGCAATTGTGAATGGAAGTCCATTCGTGATTTGGCTCTCTGCTTGTCTTATTGTTGCTGTTTAGGAATGCTGGTGATTTAAAAAATGCAAAAGTTTTAATGTGTGATTTAGCAATAGTTTTCTCTTATTGGTTGCAATTTGGGTGTTGTATCTAAGATATTTTGCCTAACTCTAGGTTATGAAGATTTACCCTCTTTTTTCCTAAGAGTCTGAGCTCTCATAATTAGTTATATGATCCATTTAATTTAATTTGTGTGTAATGCATTAGGTAAGGCTCTAAAATTTTTTTGTTTGCATGCATATAGACATCCAATTGTCTCAGTATAATTTGTTGAAAAGACTATCCTTTCTTCATTGAATTGCCTTGGTATATTTGTTGAAAGTCAATTGACCATAAAACTAAGGGTTTATTCCTGAACACTAAATTCTATTCCATTGGCATAGATGTTCATTCTCATGTCAATACTACACTCTTTTGATTATTTTAACTTTTTAGTAAGTCTTGAAATCAGGAACAGACTTAAAGTCCTCCAAATTTATTCTTTTTATGGTTCTTTAAAAAAAAAAAAAACAGCTTCTATTCCTCTCCTGGTATTTCCTGTTTGTTTATCATGATTGTATTTTTCTTTATGTTCTTGAGCATAATTATATTAGCTGCTTTAAAATTCTTGTCTGCTAATTCCAGCATCTCCATGTTGGTCTACATGATTTCCTTTCCTCTTGTGTATAAGTCCCATTTTCTGTTTCTTTGTATGTTAGCTAATTTTGAACTATAGTCTGGACTTTGTGCATGCTATATTGTAGAGACTCTGGATCCTGTTATTATTGTTCAGTTTCAAAGATTGTCTTGCAGTAAGTGGAGAAATAATGATGAAATTAGATAATCACTTCTTAAAATTCCTAATAAGTAATTGATTTAGGTGCCAATCACCAATGGATGATATATCAATTGAAACTGGATAGTTGCTTGTGTATAGCTATTTAAAAACATACAATAGATTGTTGTTAATTATAATCACTCTATAGCTTTATAGAGGACTAAAACTTATTCCTTCTATCTGGCTGTGCTTTGCCTCCGTTAACCAAACTTTGGCTATCTTCTCCTCCTAAAATAAAGTTTTAAAGCAAAACAATCAATAACATGAAATTTGCATAGAGAAGATTACATGATATTAGAGTTTTTAAAAATGTTATCATGTATGATAGTGTTCATTTTTTATAGAGAAAGGTGCTTTTTTAAGGAGATGAAGAATGTAGAAGTGAAATGTCGTAATTCCTATAACCTACTTTCAAGTTTTAGGTTCAGGAAAACAGAGATTAGATATCTACATAAATAAATCATACGTGATAATGAGAACATATGCTGAATCTAGGTGATAAGTACATAGGTGCTCATCATATTATTTCAATTTTACTGTATGTTTGAAAATTTTCATAATAAAATATCAACAAAAACATCTCTTTCAGCATTTTCCCATCCAACAGCTATCAGGCTTCTGGGTAAGAACTGATCCCAACACACTTTTGCTATTCTGTCTCCTACCAGGGCTTTGTCATTTATTTTCCCCTGGAAAGAATGCAAGACGATTTCTAGGCCAGTAGCTGCCTCTGTCATTCATACCTGAGAAGTAATTCTTTCTTTATTCAGGTATAACATTGGACAAAAGAAAAACAACTGAGACCAGAGGAAAGAAGTTTCTGCTGTCTCCGAGGTCTTCCTTAAGAGTGAATGATGAACTGACCTTATTTCTCAGATCTGGATGTAAACATGCCATCTTTCTACCTGCTGCATCTGTGACCTCACCATGCCCAGCATAAGCTTATGCTGACCCCAGAGTGTGGCAGTATTATTCCAACTCAGTGGTTTGAGAAGAGCTTCCTTTGAGGGTATTCTATCAATGATTCCATCTTTCCACTACCCAGGAAGGTCCTTCTCCACCCCAACCTCTTCATTCCTGAAATAAAAGCCATTGAATAGTTCAATCAGCTTCATTAGTTGGCTAGTGTCAAGGGCCATTACAATCTCTGCTGTGATTTGATGATATCTCTTCACTTTGTTATTTTTCAGCTCCTAATTGCCCCCTATACTTTTGACATCTCCATTGGACTGATGTTAATGTCAAGTTGTTCTGATTTATGTGCTTCATTGAAATCTGGTACTGAGGCAGCAGATACATGAATTGGTTGAGGACTTTTGAAGTGCTCTAGCTACAAGCCTTTCTTTTTAACTTCTGTAGCACCTAGAAGTAGTTTTATTTTTGAGAAAAGAGTAAATGCATATGAGTTTGAAATTGCACATGATGTTAAAAGTGCATCAACTTATGTTCAAATTAGAAAGGGAAGATATTAATAATACTTAATACTATGCAATTTTTTGGAAAAATTAAAATAACTTAAAAAAAAAACTTTATAAAAGCAATACATGCTCATGGCCAGAAAACACACATATACATGTTCCCTGAATCCAAAATACAGAGGATCAAAGAAGAAAATAAAAATTAACCACAAACACAAACACCTTCCCATTCCTTAGATTTTGCTGTACAATTTGGGAGTTTTTCTTTGTGTAAAAATATCCACTTATTCATTTTTTATTAAAAAATGCAATGAGACAATGGACATTTGATTCAAACCTGTGTTCTATATACTGTATGCCACAGACTTGTTTTCATGCCAGTAAATATAGATATTTATAATTTTTACAGTTTTGTTACATTTCATTCATCAGTAATTAAACAATTTCATTTGTATGAACATTTATATCATTTGAAAACTTTTCCTTATAGTGTGTATGAAACTGTCTTGATCCCCACCTAAGCCAACCACACAGTCAGTCATTTTTCTAGTCCTGCTTTGTAAGACTCCAGCCCATTTCCTACCAAAATGATTTCTATGACAAATCCTTCAACATGTAAATTTGGGAAACACTAATAACAAAGTCAAGCAGTCTTAATTACTCATGGGATTCTTGGGGTTCTTAATACCGTACTAATCCCTGTGAGTCAACAAGAGAGAGATACGGCAATCATCATTTCCCAAATCCATTTCCTCACAGAGCATGTCAAGGACTTAATGTTCCATGGAAAACAATTTTAGAAATAGTATTCTGATCCCATGTCATCCTTGTTTATATTCCTTTCTATTTGTGTGTCCTGATGCCAACTCAAGTTTAAACTTTTTTTAATAATAGATTTATCATTTTTATATTACTAAATAATGAAAAAAGTTCACTTCAATTAAAGATGCATTTATTGGGTATCTACTTTGTGCCATGTATTGTGTAAAGTAGTGGAGATTAAAAGCATTCATAAGAAACTAAATTTATATAATAGAGGAGCTCCTAGAGGACCCTAATGATTCCTTAAGAACTTTAGTAGGTTTGGATTTGTGTCCCCACCCGTGTCTCATGTTGAAATGTAATCTCCAGTGCCGCAGGTGGGGCCTGGTGGGAGGTGATTGGATCATGAGGGTGGTTTAGCACCATCCCCCTAGTGCTATTCTTGTGATAGAGTTCTCATGAGATCTGGTTGTTTAAAAGTGTGTACTACCTTCCCACTCTCTCTCTTTCTCTGCTCCCAGCCATGAGAAGTGCTGACTCCTCCTTCACCTTCCACGATGATTCTAAATATCCTGAGGCCTCCCCAGCAGCCTAGCAGATACCAGAATAGTGTTTCCTGTACAGCCTGCAGAACCATAGGCGAATTAAACCTCTTTTCTTTATAAATTACCCAGTCCCAGGTATTTCTTTTTTGTAATGCAAGAACAGACTAATACAGTGGACATTTAGTGTTTTGATGTCCCAGGTCTGGCCAATCAGACAGTCATAGTGTCTTGCACACAGAGACTCAAAGTCAATCAGATGTAACTGGGGCTGTTGTTGTCACTGCTGAAAAAGAGGTACACACTTTTTCCTCTGTATTTGAACCTGGGAAAAACTGGCTAAGGGGTTGCTGACAGTGATTGTGTCCCAACCCAAAGACTGAGGGTCAAGTCAAATGGATAAGTGCTGAACCAAAAGATGGAGGGTGAGTCCTAATGAGTTCAATCCAACTGGTTTTGATTCATGTGGAATTCAGTTACATGAGCCAATTTTGGTTGGGTTTTCTGTGACTTGCATCCAAGACAGTCCTCACTAATATAATACTATTTCTTTGCTTGCTAAAAATCATTCAAAATGTGTTAGGAAGTTTTGTTGGCTGAGGATGAATATAATTAGGTATAAAGTCAAGTCCTTTTTGATGATTTAGAAAAATGTAGTGTGAATCCTAAAAGTCATTTTTTAACTCAATCTTTGATCTCAGCTTGTTTTCTTACAACTGACCTATTTTTTCCTAAAAGTGGAAGCACAATGAATTATGATGAAAGGTTTTGTTTAGGTTTGATTTTAGTTGACAGAAGCTTTACTGTGTATAACCATCTCAGTAAATGACCAAATAACCTAGATAAGTTTAAGTAATATTTACTCATTTCTCTTAAATTGAGAAAGTATTGTTACATGATCCCACATAAGCCAGGTTTCACCAAAGCCTGAAGGAGTCCACTTGAAAAAGGGTTTACACAAGAGAAGTTTCTGATTCTGGGCTCCCCACGTATTCTACATTAAACTAGAGCCCCTCAATAACCCTAACTTACTAGATTTTTATTAACCGTTTATTCTATGCATCCCATTTTGAGGGTCCTTCTGAATGAGAACCCACTTCCCCCCTGTCAACTCTGCCAAATTTCCATCTGAGTAGTTGACTGTATTTTTAATCTCATTTGTGGTGTGAGTTTTTCTGCCTCCCTGCTGAAGGCTGAAACCCTCAGGCTTTATCTCCCAAGTTCTAACTCAGTATCTCTAGCGCCAACATGCCATTTGTCCATTGAAGCCCGAAGTGGTCTTTTGCAGGCAGATTGGTGTAGAAATTTTTCAATAATAAATAATGATAAGTTGTGCTGTTTGTCATCTCAAGTGAAACTGTCCCACAAGTTTTAATTGTATTATTCAAATAACTGGAATAAATACATAATTATATGATCTAACTCTATAATACTAGCTGGATAGGTCACAGGATAGCATCATTCTAGATGCGACAAACAGGTGGGACTGCACTTCCTGGTAACTATCAATGACTTCCGGAATGTGCCAGGAGAGGGTCTCAATGCCAAGTGTATTTTTCTGAGACAGGGTCTCACTCTGTCACCCAGGCTGGGGTCCCGTGGTGTGATCATGGCTCACTGTAGCCTTAACCTCCTGGGCTCAGATGATCCTCCTACCTCCACCTCCCCAGTAGCTGGGACTACAAGCACTCGCCACCATGTCTGGCTAAATTTTTGTAGAGACAGGGTTTTCCTAGGTTGTCCAGGCTGGTCTTGAACTCCTGGCCTCAAGCAATCTGCCCACCTCAGCCTCTCAAAGTGCTGGGATTACAGACATGAGCCACCATACCCAGAGCAAAGTATATTTTTCTTTATACTTAGTGGGCTATTCCTCGAAGGCAGAATTTCCCAAAGTACACTGTATGTGATATTAGCTTTTGGTCTGGTCAAGAATGAAAAGGAATAATAATACCTATAAAATAGGGGACAAAGTGTAACCTGTAATAAAAGAACGACGGCAGAGCAGATGGAATAAAGAAATACAAAAGGAGGTACTCAGGAGCCACTTAAGAAATTTTAACAATAACTTTTCTTCCTTTGAGAAATTTGACAATACACAAATTTAGCCTTGGCTTTATTATTCCTTGCAAGTTGTATTTTTAGGACAGTGTTAGACACAGTGTAATTTGAAAAGCAGAGATCGTAGAAACACAATTCTTATCAAGATTAATCAGCTAACTTTTCCAACAATGTTGTCCCTGTTTCCATTTTATAAACATAAAACGTTTGACCTTGTATAAGTAGTCTGAAATTCTTTTAAAAATTGAGTATAAATAAATTTCATAAATGTGATACTGGTCTATTTTGTTTTAAAAAACAAATATTAAAGAAATATTACACATTACAACATCACCAATTAACACTTTAATTTACTCATCTACAATTTCCAAGACATTATTTATTGAAAATTAATAGGCTGACAAAAAGCAGAACCAATGCACAACAGGCACAACCAGTGACAAATCTGAATGAATACTGATCAATCCAATTAATACCTGGGAAACTAAAATTAAATTAGTAAAATGCCTACTTGAGCTGGTTTATATAAGTTGGATAAGGTTATTTGGAATTCATCAGTATCTGTTTTTCTTACAAATCATGAGCTTATTTTTAGTGTCTGTCCTTAGGCCACTGAAGAGATGGAAGTGGCCATGTGAATTGCCAAGCATGCATTGAGTGTATGCGTGGGCAAGCGATTAGGAGAAACTGTCTCATTTTAGAAGGAAAGCACGTGAAGTGCTTGTCATAATTCATGAGACATTGCACCTAGAATGGTAGAAGATGCTGGTATTAGAATTTCATTGGAATAATTTCAAGTCATATGCTTGATTGGCTCTAATTCAATGAGTCTGGTCTATCATTTAGTTTCCTTGGACTTGAGATAAATGACTTACGGTGTATGAGAAGGCTTTGGTCATGGTTGTGCTTCCAAATGTAAATAACACTGCATGGAAGCTTTTCTTGAAGTTTGATTTTATACCACTTCATTCCTAAGCACTAACTAGATCTCTCTTACCCTTATGCTTAAGGCCTCCTTCTTCTGGGTTATGAAGGATAAGACATATCACAATGGGAGGCCTGTTAGCTTTTGATCAGTTGCTAAGAAAATTGATGTGTTTTTGTAGAAGGATCATGGAGTTTCTTTCTCTTTGACTTAATTCAGACTGGGCACCTCTCAGTCCTCTTTCTGACAAGGCTCTAATCTTGGGCTCTGCCCTTGGCCCAGTTATTCCAGTTTTAGCAAGAATCCTGCTGAGTCAGCTTAGCAAAAATCCCCACCCTCAGTCTGACCACCCTTGATACCGAATCACTCTGGCCTGCCTTCAGCAAAAATCCTGTGAGGTCACTTTAGCAATCGCCCTTCCTCTTGGTAACTTTCCATCCTCTGATACCCTACCCTGCTCCTTGGCCATAAATCCCCAGTTTTCCTTGTTGTTTTTGGACCTGAGCCCAGTATCTCTCTCCTGCTCTAATAGAAAGCCCCATTGTGGTAGTCCTTCTTGGATAAAGTCTTCCTTACCATCTTTAATAAGTGTCACCAATAATTTTTCCTTTAACAAAAACAAGGCATATTTCCATGGAGAGGCTGCCAGCTTCTGATTAGTTACTGAGAAAATCAGCGTGTTTTAGTAGAAAGAACATAAAGTTTGTGGTTGTAAGAACTGAACGTACAAACTTTTCAATTAGGCAAGTCACTTAACTAGAGCTTTGGGTTTCTTGTGCGTAGATTTGGGCTAATGGTAACATTCTTCCAGGTTTTGTAAGGATTAAAGTCATGCATGTAAAATTTCTTTGTAAACTGGGAAATAAGTCATACATTTTTGTTACTGTTAGTTAAAGCACTTTAACTTGTTTATCACTCATAGACATTTACATGTCACATACTTCAAGATGAAATAAGTTGCTTAAAGTCAACTAATGCAATACCCAAATTAAAGTGTAACCCTCAATATTTCAAATACTTGAATACATTATTGAATTATATGTTATAGAAGCAAGAAAAAGAATCAACATATTGGTGAAATGTGAGATGCAGGTTTAGAGTTTGTTTCTCTTTTTTTTTTTTTTTTTTGAGATAGAGTCTCACTCTGTTGTCTGGGGTGGAGTACAGTGGTGCGATCTCGGTTCACTGCAACCTCTGCCTCCTGGGTTCAAGCAATTCTCCTGTCTCAGCCTCCTGAGTAGCTGGGATTACAGGCACACACCATGATGCTCAGTTAATTTTTGTAGTTTTAGTAGAGATGGAGTTTCACCATATTGGTCAGGCTGGTCTTGAACTCCTGACCTCAGGTGATCCACCCACTTCAGCCTCTCAAAGTGCTGGGATTACAGGTGTGAGCCACCACGCCCGGCCTAGAGTTTGTTCCTACATCTTAACAAAATATTTGCTAAATCCAGGAAGGCCCGAGGAGAGGAGTTATCTCACTGTGAGCACCTTTTTTGGAAAAGGCACAAAATGCTCAGCATTTATATAGTTTTATAAAAGCTTAATGATTTAAAACTTTGCCATAGTTGATAAACAGCCATATTTAGAGACTANGGGAGTAGGGGTTGAAGTTTTTTTTTTTTTTTTTTTTTTTTTTTTTTGAGATAGAGTCTCACTCTGTTGTCTGGGGTGGAGTACAGTGGTGCGATCTCGGTTCACTGCAACCTCTGCCTCCTGGGTTCAAGCAATTCTCCTGTCTCAGCCTCCTGAGTAGCTGGGATTACAGGCACACACCATGATGCTCAGTTAATTTTGTAGTTTTAGTAGAGATGGAGTTTCACCATATTGGTCAGGCTGGTCTTGAACTCCTGACCTCAGGTGATCCACCCACTTCAGCCTCTCAAAGTGCTGGGATTACAGGTGTGAGCCACCACGCCCGGCCTAGAGTTTGTTCCTACATCTTAACAAAATATTTGCTAAATCCAGGAAGGCCCGAGGAGAGGAGTTATCTCACTGTGAGCACCTTTTTTGGAAAAGGCACAAAATGCTCAGCATTTATATAGTTTTATAAAAGCTTAATGATTTAAAACTTTGCCATAGTTGATAAACAGCCATATTTAGAGACTACTACTCTGGCATTAAACCTATTTCCTTTTTCCTACCCCTGCAAAAGAAGATATTTAGTGGTTTTTAACAGGTTTCCCCGGTTGAAATCTTCTGTACAATACTTGCTTAATGAGCTGATTAACAACTGTTACTGAGAATTAATGAATCAAATCACAGTGGTAATCACCATATTGCAAATCACTGTGTTGTATTAGGTCATGATAGAGCCATACATTTTACAGTGATGACTTTTTCATATAATGAAGGCACCTGAACAGATTGTTATCTCAGGTCTCATTGAAAGAACTTGATAATGTTTGGGATATAGGAAAGCTTTTTGGAATTCCCTAAGCAGGAGGCAACAAAAGATTCTATTAGTTGAATATTATTCCATTATGCCTATAGAGCATTTTGATTTTAAGTAATTATTCAGAGTGTTTTTGAAATCTATGTGAGTTTTATATATTTGTCATAATCCAAACATATAGAAATCTTGCCATCTAATTAGACATCTGCTTTAACATGATTTGCAGCAGAATGGCAAATAAAACATAAATGGTTACTGCAAGGGGATTTTAGTTTTCAGAATTGGCTGTACTGCCAGATAGCTTTCAGTTCAGAATATTTTAAAAAATCAATTTTTGCATTTAAGATAGTTCTTGAACTTTTAGTCTTGAGTTTCGAATTCTGTTAGAGAGTGCTCTAATAATGATCAGTTTTCTCAATAAAACTGTTATAAAAATGAATTGATGATTATGATTCTGTTATATAAGCAGCAAATAATGTGTTGCCCTATGCTAATATTGAAATTATAGGTATAACTAATTGATCTGGTATAGTAGATTTTTAAAATATATAGTTAAAAAACATTACTCATTAGCCTTACTAAGTTACAACATTTTTCTTTTGCTATATAACTTCATGGTTCAAGCATTTAAGAAGGTAATTCAAAATGATTTATTGGTTTCATGTGGGAAAAATGGCTGATTGAATTAAAATATTTTTCCTTAATTAATGTACGCAAAGCAGGTATGCAGGTTAAATGATGTTATATAAGGGAATTTTATCAAATTCAGAGTATTTTAAGCAAATTTAACATTTATAATTTATTCTAATAAACAAATACTGTTATATAATAAAAACTGCACAGAACGCTGGATCTCAACTTGAATTTACTGGGAAAGACCCAAGTATAAAAAAGTTTTCCAATTGAAGGTCAATTCATTTTAGTGTCTAAAATTCTTATCTGCACAGATTTTTAAACAACTATACTTTTTATATAGATACAGACATTACTTCTAGGAATATGTTCAGTATTATTTGATTAATTTATTGTGAATATGTGTCAGCTTTTCTCCATCTTAACACAAATTAACTTAGCCACTCACTACCTTCTAAACAGACTATGGATATCTTTTCCAGGGAGCAGAGTGTAGAAGATGGGTAGAGGTTATGGAGCCACATTACTTGAATTCAAATGCCAGTTCTACCATTTACTTCCTGTGTGACCCAGGGCACATTGCTGAATTGCTCTATGCCTCAGTTCTTCACCTACAAAGAATTAGACTTTTTCTCAATGAGATTTATGTAGAGACAATGAGCCAATATAGATTTACTGTTTGAAAATGCTCAATGTTAAATAAGTGTTCAATAAAAGGTAGTTGTAACAAAAGGAATGAGAAGCTAGTATATGGCAATATTATGCCTATCACATTGTTTCTAATTCTTACAAGAATGCTGTAAAGTAGGAAGTATCCCATTTGACAGATGTAGAAACTGAGCTTCAGAAAGAGTAATAATTTGTTCATAGTTGCTCACTGTCACATGTTCTAGAAGTCAGAGCAGGGATTCAAAGCAAGGTGAGTTCAAAGCTTCTTCACTTTCCTCCAGTGGTTTTGAACTCTGGCTGCATATTAGAATCATCTGGAGAGATTTTAAAAGCAACTGATGCAAACTTATGGTTTCAGCTCCAACACGGAAAGAGCTTGGATAATACCACTCCAATCTTAACAACAAGAAAAATCTGAATAAACCAAAAGTCAATGACTTTCTTGAAGTTACAAGGCAAACCACCACCCTGAAATCTGGAGAGACAGGCCAATCCAGTGAGTTGCAGCTAAGATCCACTTACTTAGAGCAGAAGCACTTGGAGCCCATAAACTGGCAGGAATGCTGCTATGATTTGAATGTGTCCCACAAAGTTTTTGTGTTGAAAACTCACTACCCAATGCCACAGTGTTAAGAGGCAGGACCTTTAAAAGGTGATTAAATTGTAAGGGCTCTGCCCTCAATAATGAATTAATATCAATATCTTGGGAACGGGTTCATTATCATGAGAGTGGGCTTACTATAAAAGTGAGTTCAGCCCTCTCTTGTCTTTCTCTCTGTCTTACACACCCTCTTGGCCATATGCCTTCCACTATGAATAATGCAACAAGAAGGCTCCCATGAGATGTGGACCCCCTTGACCTTGAACTTCTCAGCCTCCAGAACTGTAAGAAATACATCTGTTTCTTGTAAGTTACCCAGACTTAGGCATTCTATTATAGTAGCACAAATGGACTGAGACAAATGCTTCAATAGTGATTTTGATGGATTGCTGGTGTGAGAGTGAGACGCTCCTGGGGCTGCAGTTTTTGGGTGAGAGACTTTCACAAATTCTTCACAAGTTTCACCAGGTGAAGAGCAGAGAAAGATTTCCTCCTTGTTCTTGCAAAGGAAGGGAAGGGCAATCATCCTGAAACGCAACTGGGGCATTCTCTAACAAAAACCTACCGGAGGAGGGTTTTATCAGAGCCTTATACTACTTGGAGGAAGAGCATTTCTTCCACTCCAGCCCCATTGAGGCTTCCTATCTTATCTCAAAGGGATAGAGGGTGTGGAGAACATTGTGAAGGTCACAGCCCAGAGAAACAGGGTCACTAAAAGATTGAGACTTAGTCAGAAGATTATAGAGCACCTCCCTTTCCTCGCCACATCAATAGAACGGTACTATAATCACAGTGGATTATGGCTGAAACCAGTGAAATGTGCAGATTCTCTCTGAAGAGGAATACTTAGGTTAGCCCAAAGTCAACAGGTTAGACAAAAGCAAGGACACTAATTTGAAGCCACGGCACCTATAACTACAGCAAACAACACAGCCTTAGCTCCTAGCCAGTTACCATAAAATCTCACACTAAAGGCCTATTTACCCCCATTTCTATTACTCAACAAATTGTTTATGGTTTTCAACAGAAATTACAAGGAAGCTAAAAAGCTGAAGGGATAAGGCAAATATCAGAAATAAACTCAGATATTACGCAGATATTTGAAGTCTCAGACGGAATTAAAATAACTGAAATTAATATGAGCTCTAACGGAAAAGTAAACAGCATGCAAGAACAGATGGATAATATAAGCCGAGAAATGGAAACTCTAAGAAAGAATCAGAATGAAATCAGAATGATTCTTTCTGTTAGTTTTTTCTGAAAAAAAAAAAAAAAAAAAAAAACTAACAGAAATAAAGAATGCACATAATG
>NW_016803645.1:705516-715712 GCF_001698545.2 Rhinopithecus bieti | reverse complement strand
GGTCTGTTGGAGATTGCTTGAGGTCCACTCCAGACCCTGTTTGCCTGGGTATCAGCAGCAGAGGTTGCAGAAGATAGAATATTGCTGAACAGCGAGTGTACCTGTCTGATTCTTACTTTGGAAGCTTCCTCTCAGGGGTGTACTCCACCCTGTGAGGTGTGGGGTGTCAGACTGCTCCTAGTGGGGGATGTCTCCCAGTTAGGCTACTCAGGGGTCAGGGACCCACTTGAGCAGGCAGTCTGTCCGTTCTCAGATCTCAACCTCCGTGTTGGGAGATCCACTGCTCTCTTCAAAGCTGTCAGACAGAGTCATTCGCATCTGCACAGGCCTCTGCTGCTTCCCCTGTTGTTGTTTAGCTGTGCCCTGTCCCCAGAGGTGGAGTCTACAGAGACAGGCAGGTTTTCTTGAGCTGCTGTGTCCTTGAACTGTGTCCACCCAGTTCGAGCTTCCCAGTGGCTTTGTTTACCTACTTATGCCTCAGCAATGACGGGTGCCCCTCCCCCAGCCTTGCTGCTGCCTTGCCGTTAGATCGCAGCCTGCTGTGCTAGCAATGAGGGAGGCTCCGTGGCCATGGGACCCTCCCGGTCAGGGGTGGGTATAATCTCCTGGTGTGCCCGTTTGCTTAAAGTGCCATATTGGGGTGGGAATTACCTGATTTTCCAGGTGTTGTGTGTCTCAGTTCCCCTGGCTTGGAAAAGGGATTCCCTTCCCCCTTGCACTTCCCAGGTGAGGCGATGCCTCACCCTGCTTCAGCTCTCGCTGGTCGGGCTTCAGCAGCTGACCAGCACCGATTGTCTGGCACTCCCCAGTGAGATGACCCCAGTACCTCAGTTGAAAATGCAGGAATCACCGGTGTTCTGTGTCGCTTGCGCTGGGAGTTGGAGACTGGAGCTGTTCCTATTCGGCCATCTTGCTCCGCCCCCTTATAATGGTGCATTTTAATGAATAAACAGTGGACATCCCAGTGGAAGAATCAGTGAACTTGACGACAAGGTGTAAGGTACTTGGATATGCTTTGGTAAAGGAATAGGCTGAGGTGGATATCCAGGCATGCATGACTCAGCAAGTTTAGAGTGCAGGTGTATAACTCCACCTGTTATCACAGCTACGTGGCCATAACATGGGAAGGTCATCCCTTGGACTTGAGTCACTGTTGTCTGTAAAAGCTTTAACTGTCCTGTTGACACTGTGCATGGGGCTTGGCTTGGCTCGGCTCAACATGCCTTGACATGGCAGGCATGTTGGTGCCCAGAGAAAGAGAGCCAAAGCTATCCACTTTGTAGATGGACAGGAGGGAAGTAGGACACAGCCCAGCTTGCTCATGCCCAGAGAGAGGAACAGCTAAGCTGCTGGCTCTAGAGGCAGAGGAGAGTCAGCCATGCAGCTGTAGGTATGGGGATGGCAGGAGCCACAGAGCCAGAGCAAATAGCCGAGAAAAAGGTAGACAGTGTAAGAAAAGCTTCTCATGAGAAAGCTAATTTGAGAAAGCTGTGTAAGAGAGCTGCTGCTGAATAAAACCATATTCACCTGCCTCTGGTCTCCCAAGTGTTCTTTCTGCCCATCCACACACTCCCCTCAGACTTTAGCATGGGCTGGATCCAGACCCCAGGGTCTGACACAGGCTAATATCAATTTCCAAAAATGAAATTTAAAGAGAAGAAAAGAGTAAAAAATCAGAACAGGCATCCAAGAACTGCAAGACAATTTCAAAAGGTATATCAGATGAATAATTGGAATCTAGCAGGAAAACAAAGAGAAAACAGGGAAAAATATTTTAAACAATAATGGTCAAGAAATTTGCAAAATTAATGACAGACACCAAACCACAGATTCGGGAAGTTAAGAGAACACAAAGCAGGATAAATAGCCTTCCCTAAAAAGCAAACAACCAATCAACCCCCACCAAACCTACATCTAGGTATATAATATTCGATCTGCAAAAAAAAACAAACAGCAAAGAGAATTTTGTCAGAAAGAAAAAATACCTTACCTATAGTGGAACAAAAATATGAATTACAGCAGACTTCTAGTCAGAAACTGTCAAAGAATGAAGAAAGTGGAGTAAAATAAACTGTTGAGAGAAACAAAACATCAATTTAGAAGTCTATATCCAGTGAAAATATTCTTCAAAAATGGCAGAGAAAAAAAGACTTCGCTAGACAAATGAAAACTGAGAGAATGCATTGCCAGCAGAACTGCTTAGCAGAAATGTTAAAAGAAGTTAGTTATTCAGGAAGAACTATAAAGAAAGGAAGAGTGTTGGAGAAGGAATACATGAAGGTAAAATAATTTTTTTGATTTTTCTTATACTTAATTGATTTAAAAGATAACTGTTTAAAGTAATAATAGTTAACAATGTATTGGATGACTGTAGCATGGGTATAAGGGAAATGAATGACCAAAGTATCACAAAAGATGGGGGGAGCAATTGGGAATGCTATTATAAGGTCCTTGCTTTGCACAGAATGTGGTATAGTGTTGTTTGGAAGTCAACTTGGATTAGTTAAAAAATACATATTATAAACTCTAGGGCAACTATTCAATAAAATTTTCAAAACTGTAATTGATATGCTACAAAGGAGATAAAATGGAATCATAAAATGCCTGATGAAAATTAGAGAAAGTCAACAAAAAGAGGAAAAAAGAATCAATGAACAGAAAAATTATAAACATGATAGATATTAATTTATCCATATCAATAATTATTTGAAATGTGAATAGTTTAACATACCAACACAAAGAGAGACATTGTTTGATTATATAAAAAGAATAAAAAGACCCCACTTTATTTTGTCTACAAGAAACACGTTTCTCAGGCTTTATTTTCTTTGGGTGACCTGTCAAGGTTTTGAGAGTACTGGTCAGCTATTTTGTAGAATGTTCGTCAATTTGGATTTGTCTGATGCTGTTCTCATGATTAGACTGGGGTATGGGTTTAGAAGACCAAAGAGATAGTGCTATCAGAGTGAATTGAGGGTACGTTCTAGCAACATGACTTAGTGCTGTTGATGCCAACTTGAATTTCCTGCCTGGTTGTGGTGATTTCAACAAGCAGCCAGGGTGCTACCTTGTGGATCTTATTTCCCCAAATGATTTTGATTGTCTCAAAATCACTAGATTTTTGCCTACAGCCTCCATGGGCCTATGGGCCTACGGGACTGTGGACTGGAATTTTAGCTCCACCCTTCCCAGACTCTCTCCTCTGGCTGTCATTAACATGGTTACGTAGGCTGAGACCCAGAATTTATCACATGTAGCTAGAAAGACATCTGTATCTGTGTCAGCATATTTTTCTTATTGTATACCTGTCATATTATAGTTCTACTACCTTATTTTTTGATATGCTGACTTAAGGACTTAACCAGTATTTTTTGCCTTGTTTCTAAAATAACATTTTGTTCAAGTTCCAACAGATTTCCAAGTTAACTTTTGAAATAGCCCCATTGTAAACTAGAAACTCTCTGTACTCACCAACCCCAAACTATACAAAGAACAGGAGGCAAATATATGACCCAATATTCAAAATGAGAAAATATTCCATGGTGAGTCGTGTGCCTCTGTGAGGTGGCCACCTACCTGATTAAGCCCCGTGACTGGGAGATGAGGAGGAAACAGAGTCCTTCAAGGACACTTTGCGGCAGTCTCAGAAGTGTGGTGTAACCGTCATTAACTGGGAGGCAACCCAAGCGGACGGGCGGTGCTGGTGCCCAGCAATCACCCATAGGGTGGCTCGGTATCCACAACAGCATCACGCTGATCATGCAGCAAGAATGAAGAGCCACAAGTGACTGGGAGTGGCAACAGCCCTTAACCAAACAACTGACAATACCCAAATCAGTATGAGGGGTGGCAGGTCACAGGCAATCTTTAGAAACCATTCTTTATCTGGGAAGAAATAACATCAGCCACTCACTGGCTTCTCTGTGTAAGAGACGACTTTATGCACTATGATTTTTTCTTAAAAAGGATAATTTAGGATCCACTGCCCCTTTCGTAGCTATGCAAGTTATAAATTACAGTGTTAGAAAATGCAGCCGTTTTCATTCTCAGTGGGTCTTGTTCTTTGTGTGTACATTTATCCAATTGTCTGACTCACTTAAGTTTGTAACTATAGGGTCTTGCTCTGGGTTTTAAAAATGAATAGTTCTAAAAAGTCCAAGCAACAATCAATTCTTTACAACCCAGATTTGCTCTGCTTGGAGTAATATAAGGATAGCCGCATGATTATCCAAAACAGCACTGACCTAGAGACAAAAGACCTCGGTGACTCCCTATAGCGACGGGATTGTGATTTTTCTCTTTGCTTTAGTGGTGCCCAGTCAGTCAGGGAATACCTGTTCCAGGTGCTATTGATCTCCTGGGCCTTGTTCAAAAGTAAGATGACACGGGTCTATTTTGGATGATAGGTAGATAAGGGTTATAAATTCACCTTGAGAAACAATAAAAAGAGCTCGTCTGAACCTTTATTTATCTATCTCTGACAATTAGAGAAAGTTAACCTACTTTATATGACACAATCTTCTTTCCTGCTCAGGCATTAGGATGACTGATAAACCTCAAAAAATCACCAATCTTTTTTTTATTATTGTTAAATCTGCCTCCATCTGTAGTAAAAATCATCACTGCAAACTTCTGAGAGAAGAGGCCATATAAGCTTTGCAACTAAGGCCCAACTTGATATTTACAATAAAGCCTCCTGCACCGTCCAAATTCCTAAACAGCTGCCACATCATCCTACTTTTCATTGGTGAATTACAAGCTAATAACACAAATTCAATCCAACATTTACAGACTGCATATAAAGAATGCCTACAAATCTGGGCTGCAATAAAACAAGAATCTTAGTAAATGCTATAAATTTGGTCATCACTTGGCCTCTCAAAATAGCCAGCTAGTTGGGTTATTTGCTGGCTTGTGGCTGCACATGTTTATTGAACATCTGTTATGTGCCAAGCACTTGCCAGAGTCTTGGAATTGTCTTAGGACATGGTCTCTCCCCTCTTACAGGTGATTTATGGGTGATGAGAGAGAATCCTGCAGGCAATTGGGGTGCTGTCTGACATATGCTTTGAAAAAGTAAGATCAGGATATTCTAGAAGCACAAGGAAGGAGCACCACTCACTATGTGTTGGTCAAGGAAGGCCTCTGGAGCCCAATGTGTCATGGGAACTAGAATCAGTTCACCAGATTTCAGGTGCCTGAAACTCAACAGGAAGAATAATTATTCCCTGGGCTTATGCCTCTAAAAACAAATTGTAGTGAAAAAACAAACAAGGTAAAGATTAGAGGGAGACCTCTCTGCCCTAATTTTCTAAGTTTTTGTGAATCTATAATTATTTCAAAATGAAAAGTTAAAAAACACAAAGGAACACAAAAAGATAGTTCTTAAGGAATATTCATGAAACAGCCTGTTGTCTAGGCCTGACTTCGTGGCCCTGTGACCTGCAGTCCCATAGGGCCTTGCTTAGAAGATTTCGGCAGTTGGTTTAATGCTCCGCTGCCACCATCTTGAAATTCTTGAGACTTTTAACAAGGAACCCCACATATGCATTTTGCACCAGACCCCACAAATTATGCAGCTGGAACTGCTATTTTCAGTAAGTTTCTTGTGTTTATGTATTTATTTTTAAAAGAAAGGGGTATTTAATTAAGAAGATTTCTTAGCAGGAGGCTTGAGGTGTGGGAGAAGAGATGAAGAAAGAACTCAGAAAAGGGAGAGACTAGGTACCTAAAACACACTTTTTTTTTTTTTAAATCTTCTTCAGTTGTGTCTAGGGCTAACTCTTTTAGTGCAGAAATATTTAAAAAAGAGACTGGGAAAAACTATATTACTTCTCATAATAATTACCTGTGACTTGTTTTTGTAATACATATTTTACCTTTATGGCTGCACGAAATGTTATATGATGATTGGTTTATTAATAAGACAGAAATAACTATATTCTATTGTTCTGATCACAGTCACATGCCTATTTTGCATATTTTGTGTGTTGTTTCTTCTTAGAGATGGAAGCGATTTTGTACGAAGAGAAGGCACATAAGGAATGGGGAATAATAATGGGAAAAGTGAAGGGACGAGGGAGAAGAAGAGGAGGAAAAGACAGAGACGGCGGGGAGACATAGAGGGAGATGAGGTCATTAGGGCAACTTCTCAGTGAGGGTGACATTCGAGCACAGACCTGAATAAGGAAGCAAATTTTAAGTTCCTGAGAATACAGCAGCAGAGAATCCAGCCTGCCTGGACATGTGAACATGTGGGTGGATGGTGGGGAACGAGATCAGAGAAGTGTCACAAGAGACCAGAGGGACTATGGCTTTGTTTAATTTGAGTGTTGAGACATGAGAATGTAGGTATGTATTTCTGAGTTATCAGCTCTAGTAAGATACATGCCTTCTCCCTTGAACTAGCAGGTCTTAAACCTTGGAGCCAGTAAATACTACTTTCTAAGAAAAAAAGTGTTTCTGCAGATGTGAATAAATTAAGGATCTTGAGATGAAGAGATTATCTGGGATTATTTTGGGAGACACTAAAGTCCATCACCAGTGTCCTCGTAAGAGGCAGAGGGAAGTTCTCACTCACAGAAGAGGAGAAGGCAACGTGACCCCAGAGGCAGAGCTTGCAGTGATGCAGCCACAAGCTAAGGAATGCTGATGACCCCAGAAGCTGAATGAAAAACAAACAGCTTTTTCCCTAGTGCCTCCTTAGATAGGGCAGCCCTACTGACATCTTGATTTCAGTCCAATGATACTGACGTTGGACTTCTGGGTTCCAGAACAGTAAGGGAATACATTTCTGTTGCTTTAAGCCACCAAGTTTGTGGCAATTTGTGACAGCAGCATACAAAACCAATGCATTAGGCCATGGATGGTATTTAAGGACATGTACTAGATAAGGTCACCGAGGGATTAAATGGAGGTGGAGGAGGGAAGGTGTCAGAAGGAGAGCTCTGGGTCTCTGACACTGAGGAATGGGAAAGGAAGAACCAAGCTGTCCACAAATGACTTCTGGGTGTGCAGCACTGTATGTGTAGAGTGGGAAAATGGTAAAATAGAATAAACTTGCCAAAACAGAGGTGACCACCAAATCCTAACTTTTCTAGGAGTTTGCAGAGTTCTTAGGAAGTACACAGACCTTTCTCATAACTTATGAATGGTAACATGTAATCAATCTCTTCTGTAAGTGCTGTAATCAATAATCATATATATGGTAAAGGGCAGATGATTCTAGCTAACATCTAGGTGACACAAATGTGGTCATTATTGTGTTTGTGTTTGTTAACACGTGTGTGTATGTGTAATATATTAAATAAAAAATCATTCATATCAAATTTTTTTAAAAAGACAGTATAAGTAAAATGATTGATTAAATTCTGATTCTATGTCAAGAATTAATCAGAGCCTATAGAATGTGTTTTAAAATACTGGGTTTCAGTCACAGCTTACAATGGGAAATAGTATGATGTCATGGATTTGATAGCCTGTGCCTGTCATAGTCTGATTTATGGTCGAGCAGGCAGTAATCTCTGACAAATTTAATCTTCACCGCAAAAATATGAGTCTTTTGCCTGAGTCAATGGAGACTTCCTTAAACTTGGATGATGCGTTATGTCATTGTCATTAATTTGGGTTAATATTTTCTTTGTGTAAAGCAAAATTAAATGATGAAATATGCAGTCCTTATATGAAAGAATGTGCTCAGGAGCAAAATACCATTAATAAAAATGGAATGAGTAGAAAGCTCTTGAAGAAAAGTCAGATTACTTCAACTGAAGTGGGGGGAATAGGGTGATGGGGGTATTGGGTGTGTCCATATGAGCAAAACCGAATTTCTTCTTTAAGGTAATCAGTAACTTATGAAGCAGGAAAGCCACACAGATTCATGGTAACAAAATAATAGAATAAAAACAGAGACCCCATGGGGGAATAGCCTGCTGGATCTGTGTAGCAATTTCAAGTTATTATTATTATTTTGCTTATTTTTTCCATCCCCACTTCTCTTCTTCTATTTCTTTCTCCAAGAAGATCCTGTTAGCACAGACAAATGAGGCAAGTCAATAACATCCACCCAAATAGACAGGATATATTGAGCCAATTCAAAGGTGGGTGAACAGCAGCTGTGGTCTTGCCTGTGAAATTAGCTCAGAGGTGGCTTCTGCACAGTGAAGCATCAGAACTCTTTCATTTCTACTTTCCTATAAACACTGAAAAAATGTGGATTTAGATAAAAACCTATTTGCTGAGATTTTAGCATCTAAGTCCACATACGTAAGTATGCAAGAAAAGGAAGACAAAAGAGAGAAAGCCGATATTTTCCAGTCACTAAAAAATTTTAAAGCAGACAGCCATGAAGCAGACTGACCTTTTATTGCTTCTGAATTGAGAAAAGCTTCCTCTCTTTAAAGCTTCAGTTATGTTGCAGAGTGGCTGTTGTTTTTTTTTCATGATTTTGGAAGAAACTACCATAACTTAGGCAATGAACCCAATAAGGCTGTTGGATGTGTAGAACTGTGTACCATAAGCCTTTACAGTTTTATCTGTCTGACATCAGAAATTACTCAATTACAATGTTTTTAGCTTAATTTTCCAAATGCAATTAGAGTGCAAAGCTAACAGGAAATACTGGATCTAACGGGAAGAAAAACAAAACAGGTATATATAAATTATAGACTGATTCACTTGAAATTGTTTCTTTTCAAATTTGGAGAAAAACGTCAGAGTTTTATCTGATATGGAGCCATTTATAATTCTATTGGTGGTGTTCACATTTCAGGAAAGATTTCGTTGCCTAAAAATTATGTTGTCTTATTGGTTGTGGAAAATTATTTTATGACATGGAAGTGTTCACAATAAGGTTGGAGTGGGAAAAGAGATTATAAAAACAGTAGGTATTACGTAATATACAAATCCAGTTTTACTTATATATATTTCTGTATATATATACATATATATATGACAGAAATAAAAATGTTAGCAGTAGTTACCTATGAATGTTGGAATTACAAATGATTTCCTCTTTTCTGTTTGTTTTTCCAAATGTTTTACTATGTACATTTTATTTTGCAGTATGAAATCTAAAACACACAAACACAAATTCATTTTAAAAGAAGATAGTAACTTCAAGTTCTGGCTATATTTAAATACTGGAATAGGACTTACCTACATTTACAAAATTCTACAAAACTGAACAGCATGTATGAAACAATCATTTTCAGGCACTCAGGTTGTGATCTTTGAAAAAATGAAAGTGCGAAAGATGTGCTCAACATCGACTACAGATTTTCTTCTGAGGGTTCTTTTTAAACCCAGCACAAGAAATTGAACCCAAATCAAGAACAATGGTCTCTCTGGACAGAGGAAGTAGAGCATGGTATTGAGGTAGATGAGGTGGCTATTGAAGGCAAGTTCCTAGAGAGAAGGATGTTGTGGAGAAAGGAACCCAAGAAAATGTCATGAAATTGTTTGAGTCTTTGGCCAAATACTAAGTTGAGCATGTTCTGGAATGCTGATGTCTAGTAGGGAACAAGTGTTTGGAGCTATGAACTGAAAAAAAACCATAAAGAGTTTGGATAATGCTGACAGAAAAATGCTTCCAAAAGAGTAGCCGGAGTGGAGAATGAGATCAACAAAAAGTTATAACTTAAGAGTAGGACTATGTTAGCCCTACATACAGTGTACTAAAGGCCCCAAGTAAATTTCAAGAGAATAAAGCATGCCATAAAAAGACTACATTCTTTAAAGAAAAACAATAATGCACTTTAAATATATAGCACCAACAATATTCCACATATTCCACATTCTTAAAATTTCTAGTTGTTTATAAAGAAGCAGAAATAAAGAAGTAAAGGAAAATATGAAGTAAACAAATAGGGAGGAAATCCCAAGCAAGAAATAAAACTCATGACAATTTAAACTTTAGCATTTCAAAATACAAAATATGGGAGGCGGAGCAAGATGGCCGAATAGGAACAGCTCCAGTCTCCAACTCTCAGCACGAGCGACACAGAAGACCGGTGATTTCTGCGTTTTCAACTGAGGTACTGGGGTCATCTCACTAGGGAGTGCCGGACAATCGGTGCTGGTCAGCTGCTGCAGCCCGACCAGCGAGAGCTGAAGCAGGGCGAGGCATCGCCTCACCTGGGAAGTGCAAGGGGGAAGGGAATCCCTTTTCCAAGCCAGGGGAACTGAGACACACAACA
>NW_016803645.1:671601-701870 GCF_001698545.2 Rhinopithecus bieti | reverse complement strand
AGAAAACCAAACACCGCATGTTCTCACTCATAGGTGGGAACTGAACAATGAGATCACTTGGACTCGGGAAGGGGAACATCACACATCGGGGCCTATCCTACGGGGGAGAAGGAGGAGGGATTGCATTGGGAGTTATACCTGATATAAATGACGAATTGATGGGTGCTGACAAGTTGATGGGTGCAGCACACCAACGTGGCACAAGTATACATATGTAACAAACCTGCACGTTATGCACATGTACCCTAGAACTTAAAGTATAATAATAATTAAAAAAAAAACCCAGCCTACATCCAAAAAAAAAAAAATACAAAATGTGAAATAAAAATTGTACTGGGTGGATTTAACACCAGATTGAATCCCAGTGAAGAAAGATTAATGAACTTGAAAACAGGTGTATCAGTCAGTCTAGTGAAAAGATAAAAATCAATAGAAGACTATAAAGTGTAAAATAATTCTAAAGGGTCACCTAGGACTGAGGGAAGGTAGAAAAAAAAAGGACAAATTTGAAAGGTAGAGCTTTCCCGAAAGCTTAGGTTTCGACGTTGTTGGAAAAGGTAGAGGTGCAGCCTGATCTGGATAGCAGATCAGTTTTCTGGGGTTCATAGGCCAAAATTGGTCCACAGTCACCAAGCAACCGGGAAGCAACCATCTAGGATGCAGGTAACCCACAGCTGGTGAGAAGGTGCTTACAGTAAATCTGGCGTCTTCATCTGGAGAGCTATGGGAAATACACCTCTAGAGGATAAGTGAACTGTAGCAGTGAGCTAGTGCACAGAGGAAATTGGGATGCTTCTGCAGTTGGATGGCCTTTAGTATTCAGTATCTGCATTGAGAAGTTCACAGAAAATAAATTTCTGAAGTTGGGGAAGGATATAGGGGAAGGCACACAGAAGGAGTCAGGCTGTGATGCAGTTGAAAGTTTGGAGCATAGTGGAAAGGCTATGGGAAGGTGATAACCATGCTGAGCTCGATTGCAAAATTACTGACAGATTGCATGTTTTGGGTACATGGCTAGGGCAGAGCACAACATTTGCACCACTGACCAATTGTGCAGCAATCAAACCAACAAGAGAAGGCCCTGACATGGTTTGGCTACGTCCCCACCCAAATCTCAACTTGATTTGTATCTGCCAGAATTCCCACGTCTTGTGGGAGGGACCCAACGGGAGGTAATTGAATCATGGGGGCCAGTCTTTCCCATGTTATTCTCGTGATCGTGAATAAGTCTTATGAAATCTGATGGGTTTATCAGGGGTTTCTCCTTTTGCTTCTTCCTCATATTTTCTTGGTGCTACCATGTAAGAAGAGCCTTTTGCTTCCCACCATGATTCTGAAACCTCCCCAGCCATGTGGAACTGTATAAGTCCAGTTAAACCTCCTTTTCTTCCCAACTCACATATGTCTTCATCAGCAGCATGAAAACGGACTAATACAGCCCCTTACTTCTGAGTGCTCTTTAGGCACCATCTACTGAGAAGCTTAATATTATCCTAAGTGAGAAATGCTTACAATACTTCCATCCATTTTTACAAAGTGGGTATTAAGAGGTAAATTTAAATCTGGGAAGCAATACATTGATAACTGTAACAACAGGGCAATAGAAATTATACAAATTGACGTTTTACAAATTATCAATTATACAAATTTTGCAAATTTGAAATGATACAAATTATTCAGAGAGAGAGAAAAAAGGCTTTACATAATAGACTGAAATCCAGTAGCCTGTAGTATATTATAAAGTGGTCTGACTTGTATGAAACTAAAATTCTAAAAGACAAGAAAGTGCAATTGGAGTGGAAAAATTATTTGAAGAAATAACGACAAAAATTTGTCCAAATTCAAAGGAAACCTCAAAACCCCATAATCTAAGAAAGTCAATGAATCTTTAGCAGGAAATACACAAAGAAAATAGCACCAAAGCACATCATAATCAAATTTTAAAACCAAAGGTAAAGAGAAAAACTTAAAGGCAGTCTGAGAAGAAGGCATAATGTGCATATAGGGGAACAGCAATCAGAAAAATGGCCAGTAGTATATAACACACAAGTGAGGCCTGAAGACAATGTGTAAGGGGCAGGAAAAAATAGTCATTGTGAATTCTGTATGAAGCAATACTCTTTTTCAAGATCTGAGAATGAAATAAAGATACTTTCAGAGAGACAAAAGTTGAGTGAATGTCACAAGTAGATCTGCACTATGTAAAATGCAAAAAAATTTTAGACAGAAAGAAAATGATACTAAATAGAAGTCGAGAACTACAAGATTAAATAAAAAGAAAAGGCAAATATTGTGATAAATATAAAATAATTATTTACATTTTGATCATATCTTTAAAAGGTGGTTGATTGTTAATATAGAGACAATAACAATGAATTTAGGATTTTCCCCAAATGTAGAAGTAAAACATTAATATATATGACAATAGGAGCATACCAGGGAACAGAGGGGTCAATAAAATTACACAATTGCAAGGTTTTTACACAGGAATAAAGGAACTCTCTTATATAGTTTATGAAAGAATATGATATTATTTGAAAATAGAACATGATAAGTTAAAAATATATAATGTAATTTCTAAAGGAACATTAAAATAAATTAGAAAAAAAGAAAAAATATGTAACTAAAAAGTCAATAAGAGATTAAATGAAATAATAAAAATAAATGAATTATCCCAAAGAAGGTAGGAAAGGATTAACAAAAGAACTAAAGACAGCGGGGATAAGTTGAAAACAAACAGCAAGATGGTAGACTTAAACCTGTCAACAATTACATTATATGTAAATGTAATAAATAAACTGATATAAAGGCACAGACAGCATGGATTAAAAAAAATCAAAATCCAGCTGTATGCTATTTGTAAGAGGAGTGGTTTAATACTAAGATGGTTTAAAGTAAATGGATAGAGGCTGGGCGCGGTGGCTCATGCCTGTAATCCCAGCACTTTGGGAGGCTGAGGTGGGTGGATCATGAGGTCAGGAGATCGAGACCATCCTGGCTAACACAGTGAAAACCCGTCTCTACTAAAAATACAAAAAATTAGCCGGACGTGGTGGCGGGTGCCTGTAGTCCCAGCTACTCGGGAGGCTGAGGCAGGAGAATGGCGTGAACCTGGGAGGTGGAGCTTGCAGTGAGCTGAGATTGCAACACTGCACTCCAGCCTGGGTGACAGAGCAAGACTCTGTCTCAAAAAAAAAAAAACAAAAGTAAATGAATAGAAAAGAGCACCAGTAATAAAATGTTAAAGTGCCTATGTTAATATCAGATAAATTATACATCAAAAAATGTTATAGACAAACATAAATATTTCATAGATGACAGAAATAGATATTTTATGATGCTCAGGAATTTAAAAAATAGATAAATATTCCATAAAGTTCAGTGATAAGGAAGAATTTTTTAAACAATAAAATAATAAATTTATCATAATGACATCACAATCTTAAAACATGCACTTAACAACAGAGATTCAAAAGGAAGAAAACTGAGATGAAAAGGTAGGAATGAGCAAACAATTACAGTTGAAGTTAATACTCCTCTTCCAGGCAATGACAGAACAAATGGACAACATTTAGAAATAATGTAAAAGGCTTGAACAACACTATAAACCAATTAACATAATTTACATATTTTGAACTCTGTACCCAAGAATTACAGAAGGCACATTCTTTCCAGGTATAATGCAAATAGAATATTTACTAAATTAATACAAATGATAACACCAAAGGATTTCAGTGTTCCTCAATAAGTTTTCTATTTCAACCAGAATTTAATTAGAAATCAATCACAAAAATATATCAGGAAAATCCTAGATATTTGGAGATTAAGAAACACATTTTAAATAACACATGGCACTAAGAATATATCCCAATATTATTTAGAAAATATTTTATACTGAATTATAGTGAAATTTTTGGGATACAGCTAAAGCAATGATTAGTTGGGCCTTGATAGCTTTAAAGACTTACATTCCAAAAGAATAAAACCTTAAAGTCAACAATCTAAGTTATCAACATGATAAATTAGAAAAAGGAATACAAACTAGAAACAAAATAAGCAGAGGAATGGCATAATTAAGATTTTGCTCTTAGCAAAAATCAGTGAAATAGAAAATGGACAAATAATAGAGAAAAGCAACAAAAACAAAAGTTAGTGCTTGGAAAATAATTTTTCAAATGATAAGCCCATAGCAAAACTGGTCAAGAAAGAGAGAGAAGGAGACGAGAAAGGGAAGAGAGAGGTCAAAAGAAAGAAAGAGTTGGTAGAGAGAAAGGGAGAACAACAGATTCCAATATCAGAATGAACAGGTATGTCTCTATGGAGCCCACAGAGATTAAAGAATATTTAGGGGAATGTGAACAACTTTATACCAATAAATTAATAACTTGGTAAAAATTGGTAAATACTTTGAGAGTCACAAATTACCAAAACTGACACAAGAAGAAAGAGAAACTTTGAACACACCTATATTTGTTAAAATGTTGAGTTCATAATTAAAAACTTTCCTACATAGAATATTCCAAGCCAAACATTTAAGGAAGAAATAATCACAATCGTACACAAACTCACTCAGAAAATAAAGGGTGAGATAAGCATAAACCTGATAATAAAACAGGATAAACATAGTACAAGACCAATATCCATCATAAAAATGAATATAAAAGTCCTTAACAAAACATGAGTAATCAAATACAGTTCTAATAAAAATAATAATATATTATGATAAATTAGTATTCATCCAAGGACAGCAAGGTTAATTTAACATTCAAAATCAATTAATATAATTTGCTACATTATCAGAATTTTAAAATTCATAGTATCATCTCAGATGACAAATAATTATTTGATAATATTTAATACCCCTTCATGATTAAAAAAACCTCTCTATTTTGATTTCTTTTCTTTTGTTTTTTGAATTTGAGAAAGTTTATCTGGAAATGAATTAAAATGTTACTCTAGTCTTAAATCTGTGAGGGCTTACAAAATATGCACATTTCCATATTATACAGGAAGAGGTTACATGTATCTAAATGCAATGCATTAAATGGCATTTGCTACATTCATATAGTTTCAGAACATTTGGAAATCATGATTAAATTCTCAGTAATCTGATATTTTCTTGCCAAAAACACCCCTCAGCAAACCAGAATAGAAGGTGACTTCCTCAATTTAATTTTAAAAATGTGAAAAGCCTACAGCCTGACATTAACAAAATGGTCAAACAATGAAAGCTTTCCCCAGGAGTAGGAACAACGCAAGAATGTACATTTCCACCAATTATGATATATCCAACATTAAACTGTTGACTCTAACCTGTGCAGTGAAGCAGAAACAAAATAAATAAAAGGCACATGTATCAAAAAGGAAAAAGCAAAACTGTCTTTGTTCACAGGCTGGTTTTGTGAGAAGAAAATCCTAATAAATATATGAATTTAACAAGGTCACAGGATACAAAACCTAAAGGCAAATTCCAATGTATTTCTACAGAGGAGTTAATGAGCATTGCAAAATGAAATTTAAAATATCATTTACAATAGAGTGAAAAATATAAAATAATTTTAAAATATTCAATATGTGTGTATGCAATACTGTTATACTAAATCTACAATTAATGCTGAAATTTTAAAAGATGTAAATTGATGAAGAGTTATTCCATGTTCATGGATTGGAAGACTCAATAAGATGTGAATTCTTTGCTAATTGAAGTAAAATGCCTGTTATACTTTTACCAGGTTTTGGTAGAAATTGAAAAGTTGATTCTAAAATTTATATGCAGAAACAATCAAAAATAGTCAAAACTAGGCTGAGAAAGAATAACAAAATTGTACAGTTTATACTACCCCATTTCAAGACTTGCTGTACAATTACTGTAATTTAGACAGTGTGATTTTGGTGAATTGATAACCAATTGATTATTGGATCAAAATGGGGTTCAGAAATAAACATAGAGGATCTGTTAATTTTTGCTCATATACAGGAGCCATTAATTTTTTACCAAGATGCAAAGGTAAATTAATGGAGAAAGGACAATCTGTTCAACAAATGGTGCTGGACAAACAAGGAATCAGTGTGGAAACAAATAGACCTCAATTATTATCTCATTCCATACACAAAAAATAATTTTAGATAAAATCAGGAATGTAAATGCTTTTAAAAAAACACTTTCGAGTATTTGTTTTCAAACTTGAGTAGATGATAACTTCATAGCAAGCATAGAAAAAAGCAATAAACCTAAAAGAAAAACACAATAAATTAGAGTTCATCACACTTAAAACCTTTGCTCATCACAAGAAACTGTGAAGGAAAATGAACAGGCAAGACTACAACTAAATATATGACCACAACTAAATTTGCAAAGCATCTATTTTATATCCAGAAAATATCAAACTTCAATATCTTCAATTTTAAAATTAATTTTAATTTTAACTTTAATTAAAAGCCAAAAAATCATTAAAATGAGCAAAAGCTTTAAACAATCACCTCAAAAAAAGATACACAAATGATCAATAAGTACATGAAAATGTGATCAAAATTGCCCCTCAGAGAAATGCAAATTGAAACCACAAGATACCACTACAAACTCATTTGAATTACCAGAATTGAAAAGACTGGAAATATGAAATGTTGGCAATGATATGGAATTGTAACCCTCTTACATAGATGGTAGGAGAGTACAAAGGTACAACCATTTTGAAAAACATTTTGATAATTTCCTACAAAGAGAAAAATGCGCGTATCTAGGACTCAGCATTCTACTTTGGTATTTTTCTCAGAAGAATATTTATAGCTACTTTATTCACAGTAGTCGAAAGGCCCAAAGTCTGTCAATGGAAGGATGGCTAAGTAATTTGTGGTATATTCACAGAATGGAATGCTAATTATTAATAAAAGGGACAAACTATTGATACACACAATAACATGAATGATTCTCAAAAATATGCTGAGCAAAAGAAATCAGACACAAAAGATAATATTCTGTGTTTTTCCATTTGTAGTAGTTCAAATTAGGCAAAATGAATCCTTAGTGAAAACAAATCAGAAAGGTGGTTACTTCTGCATGAAAAGAATTAACTGGGAAGCATGCGTTAATTTTGTGAGATGAATATTTCCTGTATTGTTTACAGAGGTATGTTTATATAGAAAAATAAATTGAATTATACATATGCAAAAGCTATGTTAAAACTGTCAAACTGAAAATTGATCTCTTGTTAGTAGATTTACTTTTTGTTGCATCATGGGTTAGCAATTCTGAAACTACTTTTTTTTTTTATTTTCTAGACTTGAACAAATGAGTGCATATATTAAAAATAATGGCCAGGTGCAGTGGCTCACGCCTGTAATCCCAGCACTTTGGGAGGCCAAGGCAGGCGGATCTCGAGGTCAGGAGATTGATTGAGAACATCCTGGCCAACATGGTGAAACCCTGTCTCTACTAAAATACAAAAAATTAGCTGGGTGTGGTGGTGCGTCCCTGTCGTCCCAGCTACTTGGGAGGCTGAGGCAGGGGAGTTGCTTGAACCCGGGAGGCAGAGGTTGCAGTGAGCCGAGATCGCACCATTGCACTCCAGCCTGGTGACAAACCTAGAGACTCCATCTCAAAAAATAAATAAAAATAATAATAATGAGAGGCAGGTTTCTCACTGGAGTATAGAATTATTGCATGAAAATATAGAATGTGTCCAGTAGTGTTGAACTGGAATTGGAGGTATCATTACGAACTCATAGTTTTGTAGAGATAAATATAGGGGTGTGTGTGTGTGTGTGTGTGTGTGTGTGTGTGTGTGTATAAATTTCATGAGTCACACATGGCAATGAGTACACCTAGTGCTGAGATCTTGGTTTCAAAATACCCTTCTCTTCTAGATGGTACCAGAGCTTCTTGAATGAAAGGGTAACTCCAGGCATGGAGCAGGGAAAGCACATAATATTTTTGGAGCTTCTTTTGTGCCACAAAGTTAAGAAAGGCTTAAAGAATGATGAAAATTATACCAAATGCACCTAGTAACCAGTTAAAAGGGGCTCTCTTTTACCCTAGGACAAATTAAGAATCTAGGTGAATAATGATAACAATTGATTATAATCCATTGGCAAAAAAGTATAAATCCATTCTGACAAATAATAAGTGAACAAATAAGCAAACAAGCAGGGCACAGGGAAGCTTCCTTAGAATGCTGACTTATGAATATCAAAAGGGTAATGGGTTCAGATATTCATAAGTCATAGCTTTCCTTTGTGAAGTATCTATCTATATGTGGAAAGATATTCCACAAAGGAAAGTGATATGGTTTGGCTGTTTCCCCATATTATGAGGATTATAATCCTCATAATCCTCACATGTCAAGGGCAGGATCAGGTGGAGGTAATTGGATCATGGGGGCAGTTTCGCCCATGCTGTTCTCGTCATAGTGAGTGAGTCTCATGAGATCTGATGGTTTTATAAGTGTGTGGCATTTCCCCTGCTTGCACTCACTTCATTTTGCTGCCCTGTGAAGAAGGTGCCTGCTTCTCCTTTGCCTTCTGCCATGATTGTAAGTTTCCTAAGGCCTCCCCAACAATGTAGAACTGAATCAGTTAAAATTCTTTCTTTTATAAATTACTCAGTCTTGGGTATTTCTTCATAGCAGTGTGGGAATGGACTAATACAGAAAGTATGCGGTATCAAAGTGGTGATGGGATCAATTAGTGCTAAAAGTATTAGGTGAGAAGTTTATGAAGTATGGGATATTTACATAGTCTCAAAGTATCTACCATAAATAGTTTACTTAACAAGGGAAAATAGTACCTTTATAGAGGAGACACTTGTCAGTTACCACTTGAACCAGGCAATAAAAGTTATTGTCAACAATGTGGGGACAAATTGACATCACATGGCTCCTGATATTATTCAATAAGAAGAACACAACATTTCAGTAGCAGTCCTGAGAAAAAGATATAATCATAATGTAATAGTGAGGAAATATGAAATAAACCTAGATTGAAATATATTCTATACAATATCTGTATGATATACTTCAAAACATTAAGGTCATGACAGAGGCTGAGGAACTATAGATGTAATGCACGCTCTTCAGTTAGATCCTGGACTGGGAAATGTGTATACATAATATCTATTGTATAAATATGTATGTGTATGTATATTCATGTCTCTCTACAAAAGATACTATTGGGAAGATTGACAAATTTAAAAATGCACTGTGGATTAGAAAATGTATTGTGTTAGCATTAAATCATATTTCCTGATTTTGATAATTATACTTTCCTTATTGAAGAGATCTCATTTTCCTTAGGAAGTAAAGTATAGGGGGTGGTGGTAAAAGGTCCTGCTATTTTTTATTTCAAAAGGAGAGAAACAGAAGGTGAAGGAAGGGGAAGAAGAAGAGAGGAAGGAGCAAAGGAAGAGGAAAATGGGTCAACAGATACACAATTATTGAATCTGGGTAAAGGTCCTATGGGAATTCCATGTATTATTCTTGCAACTTTTTTATAAGCCTGAAATTATAAAAAAAAATTTAAAAGTCAAGGGGAAAAATCGGGAAAAGACTTGGATAGATACTTCACAAAGCAAAGCATACAAGTTTATTGTGTAATAAACAAATTAATTAGCATAGTCATCATATTGTACCCCATAAACATGTACGATTATTATGTGTCAATTCTGAAAAACAAACATAAGGAAAACATGAATGTGCAGGTTTGTTTCCTGAAGGATCTTTGTGGTCTGAGGCAGTGCGGAGGGCAACAGGAACCTAACCCAAGGCAGCTTTGTGGTGGACTTCAGGGCAATCAGGGACTGTGGACTACCTCAGAATTATGCTCAGTGTTCTTCAAAAAATCTACACAAGTTGTGGCTACATGGCCTGAAATCATGAGTACCACTCCTAGTATCTGTGCATTTTCTTGGTTAATGATGGCACTGAAAAACATGGAAATTGTATTGAGCTCTTTCTTTTCTGGAACAGAAGTTTCATGCAGTTAAAGTCTACTGTATGGAGAGAGTAAGGAGGAAAAAAGCTTGCTATATAGCTTGCTATACAAGTTTGACTAAATGGAAGGAAAATATATAGTTCTTTAAAGGTTTAGCCATGTTAAAAGAGATCTAGTGTTTTAAAATCATCTTTAGAAGATGCCAGATGTTTAAAGAGTCAGCAGGCGGTGAGGCTGGAGGCCACCAGTGAACAGCTCACCAGATCCAACTGTGCTCTACACGGGGAGTAGATTCTAGAGAAAAAAAGAACTGAAAGGAGAAATCTAAATGTCAGAACTAGATGAACTGATTACCCACATTATAAGAAGGATAAAGTCCCAAGAACAAAACTGAATATTCATTAAATTACTACTCACTTTTCCCAGTAGAGTGTTGGTCAGAGAGGAATCCCTGTAAGATGCTTCTCCTAAGGGTTGGCCTTCATGTGAAAAAAGAAGCTTTTACTCCTCTAACGCAGATTCCATCACTTCTTCCTTCAAGTCAGTGTCTCCTGTTGCTGGAATCAAGGCACATATCCTGACATGACAACTTCCTTTTCCTCCTATTCCTACAGAAAGCATATGGATTGTTCTGAGGATACTTTCTGCCAACGGATTATTTTGGATATCACAGCTGTCAATAGTAATTAATAAAAAAACAATTCCTCTACACCAGAGATGTTCCTGACTCCCCCATGTATCTGCTTTTCCCCTAGTCTTGACAAATCCCCACACTGTGAAAAAATAATAATGAGTGGGTTGGGTTGATCCACCTTCAAACAAACGTGCTACTGAAGGCAAATGTGGGGGTCAAGGTTCACTGAAAATCACTGACAAGAGGAAGATCGACTAATAGGAGAAAAGACACACAAATTTATTTAATGTGTATATATGGGAGCCTTCAAAATGAAGACCCAACTTCCCAGTGAGGTACAGAAATTGATACACCATCTTGAGGTTACAGAAAGAATGAAGGCTTTGAATACTGGCAGGACAGGTTATGGGAGGGTGGGAAGAGGAATTCTACTGATGTGCAATAAATGATTACTAGGGAAAATAACTGGAACAGAAATTAACTTGTAAATAGTTCTCTTTGGAATTTAAATAATCATTCGAGACAGTCATTATCCTGAAAAAGGGTCTGTTCAAGTGTGCTTACATTTTTGGTCTTCTTTCCTGTAGTGAATAATGAGAACAAGAACAATTGTTCCCCTGGGTGAGTCAGTCCTTTCTTTATGTTGATAGGGGAAAACTCTCCTCTAGTGCTTATTGATCTCTATGAGGTTTTAACTTAAAAGACTCAGATTGCCATATTTTGGGGTGAAATATTTTGAGTTCCCTCACAAGGAACCTGAGACTCCTCTCTCTTCAAAAATATTCTCTCTTATTTTTAGCTTAGAGAACTGCTATTTCTTGGGAGATTACATTTTTGCCCAAATGGAAGCTTTATAGACTTAAAACTCTTAGAATAGTGGTTTATAAATAAAATGTATATAAATGTTTTCTTTAAAAATATTGATATCACATGGAGGAGTGTGATGAGATCTTGTGTGATTTTACTTCCATCGAATTTTGCAGAAGTTTTAGGCCCACATGGCAACATTACTCAGGCCGAACCTGGCGTTTCAATGTGAATGAGGAAGAACTGGCTCTAGTTTGATGTATAAAAGCACAGAGAAACAACTCCTCTTGTGTGTAATTTCTGCAGTGGAACCAATGCTCTTGCCAGTTTCCTGTGCTGATTCCACATATATGTTCTCCACTTGTCAATGGAGATTTGAATCCCTGTGGTGCTGGATCTGAGGAATACAAAAGGACAAATTAGAACTGACTCACTCATGAGAAGTAGCAGCAAGTTAACCTATTTAATGTAAGACTAGGCATCAGAAGACAGTTGTCTTTCAAATTGTGTCACTATGGTAGCCATTTCTCTCTGTGTGTGTGTGTATATATGTGGCTGTGTATGAATTGTTGCATGATTTAGTTTTCTTTTGTCGACGAAAGGTCAAACTGTGTGAAATATTTGAAGAGGTTTATTCTGAGACAAATACAAGTAACCATAACTGTGCCTGAGGCACAGTCTCAAGATATCATGAGAACATGTGGCCAAGGTGGTTGGTTTGCAGCTTGGTTTTATACATTTTAAGGAGACAAAAGACATCAATCAATACATGTGAGGTATCCTTTGGTTCGGTCTAGAAAGACAGAACAACTGGAAGTGGGGGCAGGCTTACAGGTCATAGGTAGATTCCAAGATTTTTTGATTGGCAATTGGATGAGAGTTAAGTTATTATCTAAAGACCTGGAATCGGTAGAAAGGAGTGTCTGGATTAAGATAAGGGGTTGTAGAGGACAAGGTTCTTATTACGGAGATGAAGTCTCACATGTGACTACCTTTAATAACAATATATGGCAAATGTTTTCTATTCAGACCTTGAAAAGGTGCTCTAGTCTCTCAACTAATCTCATCAGGAACAGAAGAAGATCTGGAAAGGGAAGGGGATTCTCTACAGAATGTAAATTTCCTCCACAAGAGACAGCTTTGCAGGGCTATTAAAAAATATGTCAAATAAATATGTTTTGGGGTAAAACATTTTGATTTGTTTTCAGGGCTTCTATCTGTCATGTGATCCTGTACTAGAGCCAGGTTGGAATTTGGTATCTTATTGCTACGAAGAGTCTGTTTTGTTATTCTTAATATCTCTGTTTTAATATTAATACTGGTCAGTTGTACCTGAATTCCAAAGGTATGAGTATAATGAAGCACGTCCCACTCACAGCCCTTCCCATCATGGCCTGAACCAGTTTTATTTTAGGTTTCTTTGAAATTCCCTACGCCAAGAAAAGGGGACCATTCAACTAGGTGGGGGGTTTAGAATTTTATTTTTGGTTTATACTTTTGTAAATTATTTTACCTATCTTTGGTTTCCCCCAACAATTTGAAATAAATTGAAATTGAATACAGGCCTCTATATATAATTTTAAGAGAAGATTACGTGAATTAAATAAGTTGCTCATTTAATTCATTCCACCAAAATGAGTTAAATTAATATATGTAAAGTGCAAGAAGATGTAGCACTTAATAAGAGGAATAAAGTTATATTATGATTACTCAAAAGGGAACAATTTAAACAACTAAGAGTTTTCCCAAGGAAAATAAATACTCCATGAGTACAATTGTGTTATTTCTTGTGATTATTAAAATTTATCCCTGGTTCTGAGTTAGAAGTGGGAAGGACAACAACTGTAAATTAGAAAGGGCTTAGAAAACATGCTAGCAAATGTGAACAAAAATAATTTTTAGGAAGAATATGGTGGGGAAGATAATGGATAAGATCATTTCCCGTGCCAGCTTTCGGGTGGCGCTATTATCCCTTAAGAGCTAAGTTCCTACCCAGCTGGTGAAACTCCTCCAGCCCAGAGGGTGCAAGGGTAAAAAAGGAACAGGTGTAATTAGGGGAGGGAAAAGGTAGGAAGTACTCATTGGTAGGAGATATTAATAAAGTGTATGTCTGAAACCTAGAATGTCGGTGAACAGAAAGAGGAAACGTAAAACATCTAAAGAGAGAGGAGTTCTATAAATTGTATTACAGAAGTAGTGTTTTTTATGTTTGTTTAAAGCAAAATGGGTTGAGTTTTTGGAAAGGAATTCCTGGTGGTGTTTTTCCGATGTTTCATGTATTTGATCTGGCATGTTGAGCTCAGTGAGCAAAATAATGTATGATTGATTGAATTTATATGCTTACATGTCTAAGTAACATTGGCTAACTCACCTCTCTCTGGCCTTCCATTTGCAAGCCAATATTGCAAACAAATTAATATGTAACCACACAAAAAGGTTCTATTTCTCTGTTGTCTTGGCATCCATTTACCTGTCCTGAAAAGAAGAATAGATCAGCCATTTTAAAAAATCCATTTCAAGGGAGATTATAACAATTACCCATGCAGTCATTCTGTGTCATTAAGTATAAATGAGTCTGTGATGAGGAAAGTCAAAGCTCCATTTTATTAGTCTTAATTTTGGTTTTTATTTTTAGATACCTAATTTGCTTTCACATTTGATACCTTAGACAAAAACATAGTCAACTGCTGCTCTCTTGCTTTTCCCTGCCGTGCATGTAATTGGACACTCTCTTAGCGAGGGCACAACTGTTCACATAGATACCACAAAGCAATGAAGACTGCGAGATTAAAAAGAAATCTTTTAATATATTTGTGATTAACTGGCAACTATAATAAGGAGTTGCAAGGAAATAGAAATAAACAGAAAAGGTTAACAAGGTAGGACACAGAGATGATTATTTGCACGGGAAGAAGAAAGGCAAAACAACACCCAGAGCTTTCTATCTGACATCAACCTGTTTGATAAATAAGTAATGGGGAAAAAGAATTGCTGCCCTCAGATGTAGACATTTTGCACTCTTCTAGCTGTGACCTTTGTACATGGCCACAAATTCTATGCTAAAGAGCAGGTCTATGAATTATGTAAAACAAGAGAGGATTCAGAAGATTTGTGTTAGAAATATGTAGCTTTATTTTCTTTACTGCCGTCGAGGACAGAGAGTTCTTCCTAGTGTGTTTTCTTCCCCCACAGAGTTTTGAGTATATGTTTTTTATTTTCTTGACAACTTTCTTACTTATCATCCAAAAGACTACCCAAAAGATGGTCCAAAAGAAAGTCATTCTGTCCAAAGAATAGCAGATCTAATTGCTAGAATAAAAATTATTGAGATTGCAATCTATCATGGTTAATATCATAAGATTAAACTTTAGGTTTGTATCTTTGAGGGCAAATGATAGATAAATGATGGCCTAAAACAACACTATGTTGGCCCATTTCCAGTGGTGCCTGCAGGAAAGTGTCAGTAATACTGACAAGCCCTGGGAGATGTGATTTTTGACCAGGTGCTTAATATCAAAACAGAGAAGAAGATGGCAAGCAATTGACCAAAACAGTATCTGGGTGATGGGCACAATGATTTCTGGTAGCTGACTTCAATTATGTGAAAGAAAAAGAAAGGAAGATCTAGCTAAACTTACTAAAGGGGAATGAAAGACTGAAAATAAGAGATGTGGTAATAAAACAGCTACTACTCCTCTGAAATACAAGGCCTCAAAGCAACCTGCAACTGGCCTGAAGGAGGTGAATTACTCTTACTTATGAGGAAGGAAAGGACATAAGTAAAGTGTGTCTTGTTAGGCTGAACACTCTGTTTCTTTAATTATAACACTGTTGGGTTTGTTTATTTTATTTTATTTTATTTTATTTTATTTTATTTTTTAGCATTTAATGGGCCAGATGCCAAGCTTTATACACAATTGTATATAATCTTTCTGATAGCCCAGTGAGATACAGATGAGAAAACTAAACCACAAAGCACTGAAATAACATCCTCAAGGTCAATGAGAGTTGGAGTTGGAATTCACACCCTGGCCGAACCCAGAACTCATAACCAATGTGCCCCATTGCCTTCACGCCTGGTGTCCCAAGACAGCTAAGTTTCACAACGTGATCCAAAATACATGCTCTTCTAACGTGCAGTCATTCATATTGCAATTTAGGAAGACCATCTTTTTAGCATCGTAGTACTGCTTTATTCTCAGAATAATGCCGACAATTATTATTATTGGTTTTTTTTTTTGGTCACTGCAAGGTGGTTACTACGATTTCTTCTCTCTCTCTCTCTTTTTTTTTTTTTTTTTTTTTTTCTTTACCTGAGACCTTTATTGACAGCATGTTTCCACTACTCTAGCTGTTATTCAAATCCTCTCTGCATCAGACTTTTATTATGTCTGTGCCGCCTCATTGCCTTCAGCCCTCACCTGGTAGAAAACACCCCTGGCCTGCAAAGATACATGGATTTGCACTAACTCCATGACACTTAATCTGTTTATTTCTTTGGCCTTTAAAACATAGCTTTATTAGATTTGTTTAGGGGTCAGACTTTGATTATGTACCCTGAAAAAGTCAAAACCTATAATTAGACCAAAATAAAACTGGGAAGTTTCTAAGTCTGTACGGAAAAGACCACAAATCTATTCACTTGCTCCACTTAGTTTGAATGAGCTGGCAATATTTATAGAGAAGTCAGTATGCTCACAAAACTGTCTATCAGGAGCCTAAATCATGATTCATAATAAAAACGTGCTTCAAATACTCTAAGATCTATAAGAACAACCAGGTGATTTCAAAATATTAAGAAGTATTTATTGGAACAAAATGTTTGGGGAATATTGGACATTTCTTTCCTATATATTAATATCACGCTCTTACAGCATAGCCAAAAAAATCAATGCGAGTTATATTATATTGAACTTTCTTCTTTGCTTGTATAATTATGAGTTACCTAGCAACACATAAATCAGAAATATTCCCTATTTGGATACTGGCTGTGAAACTCCAGGACTAGCAGACTCAGCAAAGTCTCCAGGCCTTGGTACCAAAGTTGTAGCAGTTGCTCTTTTGGTGCATCAAAACAGTGTTTCTACTTTACTTTTGAATGGAGTTTTTTTTTTTTTTTCTTTTTTGAGATGGGTTTTCACACTTGTTGCCCAGGCTGGAGTGCGATGGCACGATCTCGGCTCACTGCAGCCTTCGCCTCCCGGATTCAGGCAGTTCTCCTGCCTCTGCCTTACTGAGTAACTGGAATTACAGGCATGTGTCACCACGTCAGACTAATTTTGTATTTTTAGTAGAGATGGGGTTTTTCCATGTTGGTCAGGCTGGTCTTGAACTTCTGACCTCAGAAGATCCGCCCTCCTTGGCCTCCCAAAGTGAGCCACCACGCCCCGCTGAATGGAGTTCTAAAGAACTTGGGACCTGTAGACAAAAATTGAGAACAAAGGTAATACTACAGGAAAAATATTTTGGGGTTTTCCACCCAGTAAACTTACATCTATTATTACATTATGTGTATTCGGGTATGGCTCTATTTGATAATAGGCACCACTCCATGAGAGAATTGTTGAGTACACTCAGTTTAGCAGCAAGGTCTCTGCCTTGTTCCTGGTCTTCCTCCTTTCCTTGGATGACATTACCAAATTAGTCGTTTTCTTTGTTGCGATAATGGTGTCAAAATAAGCAACATGCTTTTTAATAAGCTTACTGCCTAAACAAGTTTAAACACTGTATTATGTTTTTATGTTATATGTTATATAATGTTATCGTCTTCTTAGACCACTTTGTGCTACTATAACAGAATACCCAAGACTGGGTAATCTATAATGAAGAGAAGTTTATTGACTCATAGTTCTAAAGGCTGGGACATCCAAGATCAAGGGGCTGGCATTGTACAAGGCCTTCTTGCTGTGTGATCCTATGGGAGAAGGCAGAAGGGTGAGAGAGGGTAGGAGAGAGAGTTAAAAGAGGACTGAACTTGTCCTTTTATAAAGAACTCATTCCTGCAATAATAAACGCATCTCTGAGTTAATGGCATCAATTCATTCACGAAAGGTGAGACTTCATGGCCTAGTTACCTCTTAAAGTTTTCATCTGTTAATACTGTTACAATGGCAATTAAATTTCAAGATATGCTTTTTGCAAGACATATTCAATCCTGGCACCCAAAACATGTGCTCTTCTCCGTACAAAATATAACCATTCTATCCCAGTAGCCTCAAAGTCTTAACTCCTTCCTTAATCAACTTAAAAAAAAAAAAAATCCAAAGTCTCATCTAAATCAGGTATGGATAGGCCTCAAGGCATTCATCTGGAGGTAAATACTGCTTCAGCTGTAAGCCTGTGGAATCAAACGCATCATGTGCTTTCAAAATAAGATGGTGGGACAGGCATAGGATTGGAATTCCCATTCCAAAAGGGAGAAATGGGCAAGAAGGAAGAAGTAACTGGTCCCAAGTAAGTCCAAAAACCAACAGGGCAAACAACATCACATCTTGAGACTCCAGAATAATCTTTTAGTGTCCATGTGCCACCTTCTGGGCACTCGGCACTGGGCACCTACGTCCTCAAGTAGCCCCACCTTTATGATTTTGCTCAGCCCACTCAGCAGCCGCCACAGATCGGAGTCTCATGCCTGCATCTCTCAGGCTGGCGTTGCACACTGGTGACTTTACAGTTCTGGGGTCTTGGGGATGGCTCCACTCCCATGGCTTTACTGGGCATTGCCCTAGTGTGGATTGTCTGCAGCGGCTCCACCCATATGCCACATTTCTGCCAGGGTCCCTAGGCTGTCTGTGCCATCTTTTGAAGTCTAGGTGGAGGTAGCCGTGCCTCCACAGCTCTTGCATTCTGCAGGACTGCAAACTAAATTCGACACGGACGTTTTCAAGGTTTACTACTTGTGCCCTCCAGAGCAGCAACTTGAGCTGTATCTAGGGCCACTTGAGCCACAGCTGGGATGGCCAAGGAGCACTGCATGAGAATGCCGGGAGCCCCAGGCAGCAAGCCTGTGGAGGGTACCCCAGGCCTTTCCTACAAAACCATTCTGCCTTCCTGGGGCTCTGGCAAGGGGAGCAGACTCTTAAGTTCTCCAAAATGCCTTTGCTGTCATTCTCTCATTGTCTCAATGGATAGTACCTGCCTCCCTTCTATCCGTACTCATCTCCTTATCAAATGGTTGCTTGGCTACCCCCTTGATATTCTCTCCTGAACATGGGTTTTTATCTTCACATGATCAGGTTAGGGATGTTCCACATTTTTACATTGTGATTCCCCTTTAATTATAAATTCTGTGTTTAAATTATTTTTATTTTCTCTCATTTTATTGTATGCAGTTAAAAGAAGCCATGCGGTTCCTACAGATATTTCTTCTGCCAGATAGTCTAATTGATCACTCCTAAATTCTGCCTTTCACAAAGATCTCAGGCATGGACACAATTCAGCCCAGTTCTCTGCCACTCCATAACAAGGATGGTTTTTACTCTAGTTTCCGATTCCTTGTTCTGCATTTTCATCTGAGACCTTATCAGAATGGCCTTTACCACTCATATTTCCACCACCATTCTGATCAGGAGCACGTAAATACTCTCTAAGAAGCTCAGACTTCCCCTACAGCTCTTTTGTTCCTCTGAGCCCTCAACATTCTTGAGTATTTGTGCTGGAAACTTTTCTCCTGTGGGTGGCTTGTCCCACATACCTGTCCTTATAATTGCACTGTGTTCAGTTTCACTGGACTCATTTTCCCTGTGCTCATGGAGACTTCTGGCTCATACCAGTTGCTTTTCTCTTGATTTTGAATCTCAGGACCTTTTTTTTCATTAGCTACCTGACCAGCAGGGAACGGTCTCAGTCTCCCTCCTCTTCTAGGAATCATACCGCTGCTTTCATGTCAATTCCTGTGGTGGACTTCTCTCTGGTCACACCTTTCTTCGGGTCTTCCTATCCCATGAGCTACACTAATGATGATTATGGCCTCAGACAGCCCAGCCACTGGCTGTGATTTGTCCTGGTTCTTAGGATGCATTGAGAAAGTTACCCAACAACTAAGAGAGAGGGTAGAGGACTGCTGCAAGGTGTTTGAGTAGGGAGAATAATTTCTACGATAATTACCCTCTGGAATACTGTCCTCCAAGAACAAACAGGCAATTTTTTTTCTGTAAGGTTTTTTTCATGATGACCCTTAAAAGTATATAAAACTGTCTGTCTCTCAAGGAACAAAATGGTTGAACTCCATAAGCAAAAGCTGCCTCAGACATAAAACTGCTGCCTTCCCAGGCAAAATCATGTGCTTCTGAGCATTTTCGCCTCAGGTGGCTCCCACCTGCCTCACTGCATGCACCTTACATTCGTGCTTGCTATCATTTGCCCTCACTTCTGTCTGTACTCAGCAGCTTGAATGCCCTTTGTGTTAGTTCATTCCAAAACCTTTTCTTTTTGAGTGACTGAATTGTTATCAGTTTAACTTCACATGCAAGATCTGAGAAAAGCATCACAGGTAGTTAAGCACTTAATAAATGCTTGTTGATAGTGATGAATATATACTAAAATATTAATCAGCTTTAGGTTTTCATAGGCTCAGAAAGTTCTTCATGCACGATAATAAAAATAAAACCAGTAATTAGGTTAAATAAATAATAGCCTCCTATAAGACTGGGGTAAAATCTAACAAATCTGTTTGCTTGCTGTCTCCCACTCTGCATTTCTGTTACCTTACAGTTCATTCCTTCCTTCAGCTACAAACAAAGTCAATGTTAAGTGCAGCCCCGTATCTCTGCGCTGAGGCCTTTGTGATGTCTGGGTCTCACCGTGGAAGCATTCCGACTGTGGACTTCAGCTGACACACAGCTGGGATGGGCCACTCTGCCTGCATATCACTGACCACCTCCCACCTGCTCTGGGTTCTACCATTTGAGGAGACACCTGCATAGGTCAAAGGCTGGGTGGCTAAGACAGCTGATGGTGCTCCTGTTCTCTGGGCCTGGCATGAGAAGACATTGGTGGGAATGGCTGAAAGAAGGACTCATCCATTCCTTGAGGAGGAACAAATGAATCCCTGGAGTCTCCAATGCCCAGAGACTCCTCTCCTGGCCTTAGCCTTGTCCACATTTGGACATGAACTTTGATGTAATGTCAAAATTCTGGCAAAAGGACTAGTCCTGAGAGTAAGTCTGCTGAGGTGGTGGGATACTGGGTCTCAGTTACAGGCTCCACTCTAAAACCAGAGAAAGCAAGAGGAAGGAGGAGGAGGAGGAAGACAGAAGGAGAAGGAGATGGAGGAGACAAACAAGGAAGAGACAAGTCTCTTATCATGAAAGTAAGTGGATTCTGGAACTGCAGTTAGTGCGATATCCCTTGCGTATGAGACCCTGACTTGTTTAAGAATGAAAATGGCACCTGCTGGTTGGTCGAATCACTCTTCACTTTGTTGTCACGTCATTTGTACTTTAATATGGCAGAGGAATCAGAAGGACAGTTTTTGTAGAGGACGGAGAAATAATTGGGGTCACTGGAAAGTGGAAAGGTGAGCAGAGGAGGAACAGAATGAAATGGGCAGGACAAGGTCACCCAAAGAGTCCCCTCCTTATTTCCCTCGCCAGGCCTCAGCATCATCCCCTCAATGTCCACACCTCCTCCTCACCAGCACTGGCCATGCCGCACCAGCAGCCACCCCCTGCAGCATTCCAGATTGGGGCTGCCTTGCTTTTCCTTGTCTTTAACTCTCTCCTTTTTCTACACACTTCTCACATTGACAGATGCCCAACAGTACACTAGGGATGGGGGTAGAACAGTGGTGGCCTTTGGAGACTGACAGACCCAGACTTGAGTAAAAGCTTTGTCAATTACTAGTTATGATGTGAGTACTGTCATTTTTTAAACAGATGCCAATTTAACAGGTGACAAATCATATGTCACTGTTTTAACTGGAGTTCTTTGATTACTAAGATGTAAAAAGTCTTTGAACATGATTATTTGCCATTGTACTTAAGCACTCCAAGCCCCGTTTTGCCCAGCTGTTTGTTTCGGGTCTGTCTTATGGGGGAAGTTGGAGGAACGTGGCACCTAGAGTGCTTAGCACATAGAAAGACCCTGCAAATGTTCACTGTTATTTGTATAATGCAGGAATCAAGAAGCAAAATAAATACAGTTCATGAAAGAGCACTTCCCCCCCACCCCCCCCATTTTCCAAATGAAATACGGCCTTTGGATGTGGAATCCTTCTGGGTCACTAACTCAGTGTGAGCCTGAACAAGTACTTTTTTCTCTATAGGTCTCCTCTGGAGCTTCATCTATGAAATGAAGGGGTTGCGCTCTATGGTTTACAAGGCCTAGTCCACCTTTAACACTCTGTCACACTCTGATCCCACTTATTCCTCTCCTAAAGATATACATTGCTTCCAAATGGCAAACTGAGGACAACGAAGTTGCACAATATGATGAAAGTATCAGTAACCTGTGTTAAAATTGTTAGAATAATTACAAAGATACATGCTCCTGGATATTCACTGCAGTATTAATACAATAGCAAAGACATAGAATCAACTGAAATGCCCATCAATGATAGGCTGAGTAAAGAAAATGTGGTCCATGTACACTGTGGCATACTATGCAGCCACAAAAAGGAATGAGATCATGTCCTTTGCAGGGGCCACGGATGGAGCTAAAAGTCATTATCCTTAGCAAATTAACTCAGGAACCGAAAACCAGAACTGCATGCTCTCACTTACAAGTGGGAGCTGAACAACGAGAACACATGGACCCAGTGGGGGAACAACACACTCACCAGGGCCTGTTGGAAGGTGGAGGGGGGAGAGCATCAGGGAAAACAGCTAATGCCTGCTGGGCTTAATACCTAGGTGATGGGTTGATAGGTTCAGCAAACCACCATGGCACACATTTACCTATGTAACAAACCTGCACATCCTGTACATGCATCCCAGAACTTTAAATTAAATTAAATTAAAAACTGTTAGAATATAGACTCATACTAGAACATAAGCTCCAAGAGAGAAGAGATTTTTGTTTGTTTTGTTCATTAATATATTCCCAACACTTCAGTGTGTGGCACATAGTAGATGTTCAAGAAATATTTGCTGAATGAAACATATTAATACCTTGTATAAAAATAAGCATTTCACACAGGAGGAAAGTGACTGCAAATCATTATTTTCAAAGACCATTTTTATTTTAGTAATCAAAGAAATGATGACATATGATTTGTCAACTGTTAAATTGGCAGATGTTAACGAAATAACAATACATCATCAGTAAACGATGGAGAAATTATCACTTTTACCGTTACAGAATAATCTTCCTGGAATTCAGTGTGACATTACTTATCAAAAGGCTTAGAAATATGCACATGCACATGCTTTGACCCAGAAATTACACACCCGGAAAAGTATTTTAAGGAAAGAATTAAGAATATGTAAAGATTTAGCTGTAAGAATTCTGTTTATAGTAGTGAAATTTGGAAATAACCAAAAGGTCTAACCATGGGCAATTTGGTAAACAAAGGACGACATAGTCTTTGAATGAAATACTAACTAGCTATTAAAGACATTACACATGAATATTGATTTTTAAAAATACTCACAATGAATGTCCTAAAGAGGCAGTTTATGAGATAGCATGTATGGTATAATGCCATACAGAAATTCATCTAGAGCTAAATAAAAGATTTCCATAGCAAATAGATGACAAATTATATCCGGTTATATCTGGGTAGTGGAGTTATATAATACTTCTGTACTTTTTTTCCTTTTTTGCTAAATTTATCATTTATTTCTACAATGGCCATACATTGCATTTCTAATGAAATAATAAATCATTTTAATTTAAACATTTACCTTTTAGCTCTAACAAATGTAGAGTTTTTGATAGTCTTTTATATTTTTCCCGGTGGCATCTGAGCAGTGTTCTTTGCTCACCCAGCTTTTCTTGCTGTATCATTAGCATGGCTGAATTAATCAGATTTTAAGCTCCCTACGGGCAGGTTTACATTTTTTCGTTATTCTTTAACGTATCTTGCACCCCTTCTGGCTGCTAAATAAAAATCTGCTGCCCTGAAATTCAGTCAAGTGCAATTTCAATTTCTGCTCTCATTAAATGTCCCCTGTAAATCCATTTAAACAGTTCTAGTAATAAGAATATCCCCCAAGGTTTTCTTTTTTCCTTTGTATTGTAAGCCAGTTCTTCACGATTCCTGGCACTAGGGGAGAAGAGACTAGTATGATAGTGGCATATGTGTAGAAGCAGAAAGGTATTTATTTTGTGTTGCCCCAGGGTAGCTGAGCTAAGTAACAGGGAAGTGAATTCAGCTCAGCTAAGGAAGAGCTTTCTAATCATTAAAGATGGGCATCAATAGGAGGTGACTGTACTAAGTTTATAAACTCCCTTTCATGAGGGACACCTAAGCTGAAGATGGAAAACAGCATTGCATGTGGGCGTCACCAATGAGTTAGAAGTTGGACTAGGTAAACTTTGACCATTTTTCCAAGCATAAATGTACCTTATTTCTCTAAGGTCTCATCTGCTGCTAATAAATCAAGAGCTAGGGGAAGGTAAAGTGTGCAGATGAATGCTTTGTTTGGCTTGATGTTCCACCACGCTTACCCTTGGAATCCAGACTCAAAAACCCCTTCCCAAGGCACCGTGCCATCTCCTACCCCTTTCATTTACTCCTGTCCATCTTGTTATGCACCTGTGAGGAATACTTCTCTTCCTTCTTCCAGCATCTGAGATAAATGTGAACTGCCATTTATTAAACAATTTTTGAATGATTATTTTTTGGCTAAGCATTATGGTAAATACTTGATAGGAATTGCTTCACCTCATATTCCCAACATAACCCAAAAAGTTAGGATTGTAACATTCCGAAAAGGCTAATAAACTTCAAAGTATATAATAATATGGCATAGTGACTGATGAAATGTCAGGATTTTCATGGACAACAGCATTTTCAGAGACTACATCTCTGCCTGCTTCTCTATTCCATCCATCCTTTTCTGGCCTCCTCTCTGTCCCAGCCCCTGATTCTCCTTCTTGCTATATTGCCACCCTTCTTGCTCCAGTCCTCAGTGGACTCCTTCTAATCCCCAGCCACCAGAAGTATCCACAGTTGTCCAAATCATAGTGTCTCTCTGAGAGGCACTTGGAGCTCAGGCTCATGGGCTAGTGATGGGATTTACGGTTAACTTTATATGTCCACTTTATTGAGCTAAGGGATGCCCAGATAGCTGGTAAAACATGATTTGTAGGGGTGTCTGTGAGGGTGCTTCCAGAAGAGATTAGTGTTTGAATCAGTAGATGGTAAAGAAGATCTACCCTCATCACTGTGGTTGGGCACCATCCAATCCAATCCATTGAGGGCCCTAATATAACAAACAGGCAGAGGAAGGGTGAATTTTTTCCTTCTCTCTGTTTAAACTGAGGCATTCATCTTCTCCTGCCCTTGGGCATGGGAGCTCCTGGTTCTCAGGCTGAATTACACCGTCAGCTTTCCTGGTTCTCTGTCTCGAGGGCAGCCATATGATGACTTCTTGGACTCCATAATTGCATGAGTAAATGCCCATAATAAACTTATCTATCAATCTATCTATCTATCTAGCTAGCTAGCTATCCATGATCTATCTCTCTCTTTATCATTTATCTTTCTTCTAACTACCTATCACCTATCATATGTGTGTATGTATGTACGTATGTATGTATGTATCTATCTATCTATCTATCTATCTATCTATCTATCTATCTATCTATCTATCTCATCTATCTGCATTTCTATCTATCTATGTATCATTTATCCTATCTATCATCTATCTAATCTATCATCTATTATCTATCTATCTATCTATCTATCTATCTATCTATCTATCATCTATCTGTCATCTCTCTCTATCTATCTATACCTTGGTTCTGTTTCACCAGAGAACCCTGACTAACACAATAGGGCACTCAATGCTGCACCTTTGTGCCTTCTCCCAGAGCAACCTCTCTATGTTAGAAGTTTCAACATACCTCCAAACCAGCCTTCGGCAACACCTTTCACAGAGCCTCTGTGTAGGTCTTTGGAGTCATCTTAATGCTTTCTGAGGCAGGAGCCCCTCCTTTGAGTCACTCTGCAATTCACTTCCTTTGATGAGACAGGCAGGTGTGAATGGAATTAATTTTTGGTCCCCATAATTCTTGTATTCATTTATCAGCTAGATACACTGTAGTTGTCCCTTATTTCCTCCCACCTTTACAACTGCTGGCTGGAAATTCTCCATTCTGCTATGCAAGTGTTATGTGGTCTTCAGTGGGACTGCTTGGCTGTATTCTACTGTGGACTTTTGCTCTTTCTTTCACTCTGTATGCAATCCCAGAATCCCAGGTCACAGTGCAGAAAGTTATCTACCACAGCCAGAGGAGCCTGGGGCGTACTTATTTCATAGCTAATGTTAGGAGGATAAAGTTGTTTATAAATATGGATGAATACTAATGTCCTGTTATTGGGTACTCTAAAAAAGACTGCATCGCCACCCTCTAGATTTTTTTATTTTATAGTAATATCAGGAAGTTAATGCAACAAATTCCCTTTAATAATGGTTATACCCATACTGCAAACTATAAAGAAAAATATCCAAAGAACACCTTTAAGAAGCATGAAGCCAAAAAGCAACTTAAGGAATTCTAATTCAGTTTGGCTACCATTTTATGGTACATACATGTGCAACCCTTTCTACTCATTTCTTTAACTGATGTACTTCTGCAGTGTTGTTTCTCAATTTTTAGGCCTATCCATATTCATGTTGGTCCCTGGGATCAGTATGTCATATGCAATGATTTCTTGCACAATGTCGTGTTCAGATACATGTGGAAGATCTGTTTTTGCAATTTCAGTTGATTAGCAGATATCTTTTTGGTTTTGTGGCAAGGGGAATGGTTAATACATATGTCTTTCCCTGAATATCAGTGCCTGATATTACATAATACATCTAGCTATTTATCTGTTTATCATTTTCTCTCCCTACCCAACACTGGAACGTAACTTTATGAGTACAGACACTGACTGTTTAATTCACTGTATAAACATTGCCAAGAAAAGCAGAATATCATGAACAAGTTATGTTCATCGCAAGAGCTTAATAGTTGTATCAAATTGGAAAATGTATTAATGTAATTCACCACATTAATGAATAAAAGAGAAAAACCATATGATTATTACTTTAGCTGCGTAAAGAACATGAGGTACAATTTAACTTCCATTCATGATAAAAGACATCTATCAAAGTAGGATAGAAAGAAATCTTCTTAAGCTGATATAGGTTACCTAGAAGAAAAATAAAGTGTAGCATATATAAAACTTTATTTAAAGACAGTCAATAAAAAAAGAGAGGTCATCTTTGTTCACACAGCGGGACTCAGTTTTGTTAATGTGTCCGTTGCCCTCAATTGATATCTAGATTCAATGTAATTGCAGTGAAAATCCCAACAAAGGTTTTCATGCTTCAAAAGCAGATTCTAACATACATGGGGAAGGGCAAAAGGACCAACAATAGTAAAAACTACTCTTGGGAAGAAAAAGATAAGGGAATTTGGCTTAGCAGATATCAAAACTATATACAAGGCAGTGATGATGAAAACAATGAGATATTTATGTAGGAAAAACAGAGTCACATATGTGGGTATGAGGTGATAACATAATACAGAAGTGGCATTGGAGATAAGTGGCTAAAGATGGATCATCTCATAAATAGTGCTTATTCCTAAGTAAGAGTCACATATATGGGTATAAGGTGATAACACAATACAGAAGTGGCATTGGAGATAAGTGTCTAAAGATGGATCATCTCACAAATGGTGCTTATTCCTAAGTAAACAAACAAAATTGGATCCTTATTTGCAACATGAATGAAACTAAATTCCAGAAAAAAATATATATCTATATGTGAAGAGCAAAATATTCAAAGTTTTAAGTATAGTATAGAAACATATCTTTATATTCCCATGGTAGAGATTTCTTAATTTGAAAGGAAGTATCCATAAAAAATTGATAAATTCAACTTTGTTAAAATTAAGAACTTTTTGACACACAAATATCTGTCAAATTTAGTGTCCGAAATATATGTTCTAAAAATTGAAAAAATTGTTAAAAATAGATGGACCTAAGGAGGAGGGAAAATGCAAACGTTTACCAAGTTCATATAAATATGCTTTCTGTCTCATTAGCAATTGGAGAAATACAATAAATGTTTTAAAACACCGTGTAATAGACAGGCAAAAGTTTAAAACTTTCACAATATAATGACGATACTGGGCAAAGGCCCTTGTATCCTCTATTGATGAAAATTTAAACAAAGCCAACCACTTAAGAAGACAATTTATCATTGTCTTGCAACTTTAAACAGGTATCAGCTTCATGTAGTAGAAACGTCAGGGCCCTACCCCATCCTCTTGGCCAACCCTGTTGCTGACTGCAGGTGAGATGAACAGGCTCCATACACGCTGACAGCTTCTTAAGCATCTGCCAGGATTTACTTGGACTGACAGTGCCAGAGCATGAAATACCCCCAGAGCCACCCTACACATTGAGTGGTAAGAAGTGGTGGATAAACAGCCCAGTTTTCTCCTGAGAGGGACAATTCTGAGATAGGTTTAACAGTCCCTTGAATGTTTCCAGTGGAATTGGTTCCAGCTGCCCACAGCAGTAATCACACATGAATACACCATTTATTGGCATTTCTTCCTTCCTTGCTGTGTTTCCCCACTCCCTCACTTTGCTTCCTGCAATAACCTTCCAAAAAAAACCTCCCATGCACATAATTATTTGTCTCAGGACCTGGATTTTGTGGAATCCAAGCTAAATACTCTGCATTCTAGCAGATCCCCTCCTGGATAAATACCCTAGAGCAATTCTTGCACGCCTACCCCCAGAAGAAATTACGACACTGTTAATAGCAGCATGTGATAAGAAAAAATATCTAGAAACATTAAATGCCCATTAATGAAAAAATGGATAGATTGTGATGTAGTCATTTAATAAAATACTATACATGTATAAATATTAGTGATCTACAGATGTATTAATTGACCTCAAGATATTTTAGAAGCGTAATGTTGAGTGGAAGAAGATGCTGAGAATACATGCAGTATTTTTTTATTAAATTCAGAAACAAGTTGAACAATATACTGGCATTGGTTCTATTATATTTCTAGGTTAGGTGGTAGGTTCATGAGTTTTTGTTTTAATATCATGCTTCATGGCTCATATATTTATTAATGAAAACAAAAAAAGGACACATCACAGATAAAATAAAACATTTATTACATCTCATATTTTACTTTCTGGAAAGTTTGTGATACCATGTACTGAAATACATCAGTCAAGGGATATGATTATTATACCTAAAGGCTTTATATATTTTCATGGGTTTTCTAGTTCATGTTTTAAATACTGCAAAATCTGTGAGATTTATGAAGACTCTTTCATAGAGAAAATTCACTTTAAACATTTCTACGTTTTCTCTAGGTATCTTCAAATAGAATAGAACTTCAATGTGATAAATTAGACTCCTTAGTTCCATAGCTAACATATAGCTGGCATACCCTGTTGATGTTCAAATATGTGATAACACATTTTGATTTCTTATCATGCTTAGTCCCATATGATCCTAAACTATTACAACCTTTGTCATGCTTGGGATTTGTGGAAATTTCACTGTGGCAAAGGTTGTGACATTACACACGGTATTACTAAAATCATGCAGCACAAAATAATTTGCACATGAAAAGTGTACCTTGGCACTGAATTTCCTCTTTTTTTCTACTTGAAAGTATATGGTCTTAGAATAAGTATTTATATGCTTTACATAGACTAGCAAAATCTATTCTTTTACCACATTTATGAATTATTGAGTCATATTTAAGAAAAAGACTGGTCTAACTTTCTAAGTTTAAGTCAATTTTAAAATCTGAAATTCTCTATATATGATGAAAATGAGACCCAATTCAGTATCAAAAACAGGTGTTCAAAGTCATAAGGGAATTATACGGAAAGGATAGATATGATGTAAAGAAAAACGTGTTCTCTTCCAACATACTATCACTACTAATAAAAAGCCATTGAGCAAGCCAATAAAATATGTTAAACTATCTGTTTTGACGTATGTATTTATAATAATGAGATTCAACAATACATAAAATAAAAAGAGATGCAAACTGGAATTCTACCCAGGTAACTTCTTGGTTTCTGTAACTGAATGTGCAAATAATTAATTTAAAATGATTCAGTGGAGGATTAAAATGCATTGTAAATCCTGGATTTGTGATGTGAATAGTGATGATAGAGCCAAGAATGTTGTTTAGAAGGAACAGATACCCTACACTAACTTGCACAGGGTAATAATCACTGTGTACCTTGTCCTGTCTAATTCCTATAAGTATGGAAAATGAAAACGTGGCCAGTATTTGCAAAAATGGAGATATATGAACACTTTGGGACATGCACACACAGGGCTAAAGACTGCACTGGATGAATCAGAACACATTTCCCATCCTTTCCTTTGTTTTCCAAATGCATACAGTCTTCATTTTTGCCCAAGAAAAAGAGAGAGGAGCTTTGGATTTGGTATTTATTTTCTACCATGTTTATGAATTTTCAAAAGGGTACTTTTGATGTTAGATAAGAAAGACAAAACAAAGAGAAAAAAATCACTTTGAGGTAGAAAAATTCTTTGTTTGACATGCCGTACCTGTGCTAATAAATGATGAAAAGTTTGGAAAGTGATGAGAAGGATGACTTTTCTTGTGTACTTATTTATGCCAGGTATTGTGAGACAATGACTAAATTTCTTTTCTCTTTCTAAAACTCTTTTGTAAAAGTTGGAATCTGGAAGCAACACAATATTTTTTTTTTTTTTTTTTTTTTTTT
>NW_016803645.1:658602-670394 GCF_001698545.2 Rhinopithecus bieti | reverse complement strand
TACAAAAATATATATATATATATATATATATGGGCGTGTCAGGCACCTGTAATCCCAGCTACTCGTGGGGGTGGCTGAGGCAGGAGAATCGCTTGAACTTGGGGAGGCAGAGGTTTCAGTGAGCTGAGATGTCACCTGACTTCAGCCCAGGTGACAGAGGGAGATTCTATCTCAAAATAAATAAATATTGTCTTTGTGATTTTTAAGAAGAAAATGTCCTTTGTTTTCAATTATTTTGCAAATGAGATTTCTGCCTCTTTGGGTAATAACAGTGACTAACAGTAAATCTGTTTCAACCTGTTTAAAAGTCTACATTTATAGAAACAGTGACTTGGCCTAAAAGAGAAAAACCCACAATAAGGAGAAAGAGATGACAGAGACTCTTACTTAAAATATTGAATGATTTGAGAGAAATGGAATTCAGAGTTCCCTTTTAAATAACAACTGGAAACTCATGAGTCTAGAAAAATAAAGGACAAGCCTTTGATGTTTCAGAAATCACGTCTCCCATCTTGCTGAGGAATTCCGCTCATACTCTCAAATGTGAACCACAACGAGCTTTGAGAAGATTCTAACCACTTACCCAAACACTATTCATACTCTGCTTAATTTGGCACAATTCAAAGACTATTTCCTGTGTAAAAATAGAAAACGAAAGGAAAAAAACAATGTCCTTTTTCACAAGACTGTGCCATTAAAATATGTCATGTTGGAGAAATCCTGCCACCGACAATGTCTACTTGTTTCGGGGATGCACTTAGTTTTCCCAGTTAGTAGTATTGATTCTTTCTCTTTATCCATTTGATTTTTCCTAATGCAGAAGTTTCTAGGAAGTAATCTGACTGCGATTTAAAAAATATCCCCTTTCACATTTCTCTGAATTTAACTTCAGGATATACAGGATGGCCAAAACAAAACAAAACAAAACAAACAAACAAAAACCAAAAAAAAAAAAACACCCCAGTTCACATAAGTACTTGAATGTTACCTGCTCTATTAAGTATGTACCACATTTGAAAGAAGCAACTGGCATATTTCTTTGCTCATGTGTTTGACGAACCGTACTTCGACTGAAGAAGATGGAGTGGGATGAAATGATGAAAGACAGGAACCACAGAGGCTGAAAAGTGACCTAGAAATCTTACTTTTAGCAATCATAGCTGTGTCTGAATTTAAGTTTACAGCAGCGGGGGTGAAATTATAGTACAAATTACCATGCTAGGCCAGAGAAATTATTCTCTGCTGCATGGTTATTAAGTGATAGATAAATAAATAACACTGTAGGACTGATTGACAAAATGTAACTGACCTAAAAGCTAAAAGGGGCACCATGCAAATAGTACTGTGTAATCACAAGGCATTTTAAAACTGAAATGAGATTTGTCACAGCAGAAAAATCTTAAAATGATATCTGCTTGAGCCATCACTAAAGTCATTCATAGGAGTCCTGAATCTCAAGGATCTTGCAACACAATGGCCACATATTAGTGTTTATTTTTATTTTGGCTAAAGACCACAGGTGAGCCATGGTGAATACAGCATGGACCTTAGTTGTTTTCAAATGTCGTATTTCAGCAATTTTCAAGGACTTTTTTTTCACATCTTAGCATCTCTGATATACGCTGATTTCTTAGATTTGATTAAATATGATAGTAATGACAGATGTACATGAGTTCTTCCGTAACTTCTCTCTAGCTTGTTGAAAGCATGGATAAGTCCGTTAGCATTAAAGGTAAAATTTATACCATCAAAAGCTGTGTCCACATGTTGCACTTGGCGTTAACTTTCTTGGGCTTTGTTAGCTGACAGAAATCCCTGGCCCTAAACAACCTTGGAACGCAATGAAATGAGAAACCGCGGTAGGAAACAGGAGCTGTGTAGCCACTCCACTGGGTGGTGAGGATAACCACTTGAGGAAGCACCCAGTCAGTGCTGTTGAACAATTTGTTTCCTTTTTAAATTTGAGAGTCTCAATATTATCCAGTGATACTAAATCTGATTCACATAGAGGATCTGGCTTTTGAATTTTACCATTGAACGTTTGGTTTAGTTTATTGATGAACAGATGTTTGGGTCCTTGGAAGCTGTAATATCCTCTGCTCTATTTGTTCTTCCAGGGCTAAATAAGATAGGGACACAAGACTTACTCTTACGTATTCAAAATTATACAGCATTTACAAAGGGACAATTGGCGTGGTGGCCCACACCTGTAATCCCAGCACTTTGGGAGGCCGAGAAGGGTGAATCACTTGAGGTCAGGAGTTAGAGGCCAGTCTGCCAATATGGTGAAACCCCATCTCTACTAAAAACACACAATTAGCGGGGCATGGTGGCAGGCACTTGTAATCCCAGTTCCTCAGGAGGCTGAGGCTGGAGAATCGCTTGACCCAGGAGGCGGAGGTTGCAGTGAGCCAAGATCTCGTCACTACCTGCAAGACAGAGAGACTCTGCCTCAAAAAAAAAAAAAAGAAAAGAAAAGAAAAAGAAAAAAAGAAAGAAAAAAAAGACAAAGAAAAAAAAGAAGTAATAAATCAACGTTTAGTCATCTGGCCTATAGAATGAGGACATTTAATAAATCAAAGCCTTTGTAATGGCTTTCTCTCAGAGCTGAAACTTTCACTTCTGGTGAAAGCATTGAAGCTTATATCATATGATGTTGCCTCCAGAATGAGGACCAGTAGGAAATGGTTGTCAAAATGGGAGGTTCCAAGAGGTCAAACTTACAAGCTGCAGTAACTTTAATAAAATACGAATCTTTGATTTTAAAAATTTTGAAGGTCAAGATATACTATAAAATCATATTTGTTGAGTCTTCTTCGCTAACTACTGACTACAGATTATCTTCCATAATCTAGTTTAGTTTTCCTGTCTCTGCTCCCAAGGACAAGCACATTTACAGATAAGAATACATATGTCTAAAGTAAACAACAGGCCTAAGATCATGTCGAGGTGCATGAAAGGAAGGACACCTGATTCCAGGTCCAGTACTTTTGATGATGGTATCCATTTGGGATCTGAAAATGCATATCTGTTTAGTTCACATGCGAAAAATGTGGAATATCTGACAATTTGTGTGTTTGTTCTCTTTGTGCTACTTCTTGTATGATCAAGAATAGATTTTAGTAATTTATAACTTTTGGCCTCACTTTAATCCCTTCTATTATTTTATATTATCTACTAACAAATTGTCCTCTCAACAAAATGTTTAGTGCATTCTCTTAGAACATTATAGCTCGTTATCAATGTTAACATCTCCTCCTCTCCAGCAAAATGTTCAATTTGCTGTTAGAAATGACACAATTTACTGCAAGTTCAGAAAACCCATAATGATGGATAATGCTTCAGAGGACAGCCCTGGAGCAGCAGTTTGCCCCTTGGGGAGTGTGTATCTGACATTTGACACACAGGCTGGCCTGGGCACATTTTTGGCCTTGAAATACTACACTTAACTTGCTTGTCTAATGTTAAAATCTGGATTCATACAAAAAGTTGGTTTTAAAACAGATCTTGAGAAAAAGTCTTAGTAAAACTTAGAAACTAGGTGAGGATTATCTTGAGTTCTAACTGCTTCTACCTAATGTTTGAGTTCCCTTTCTCCTTTTTTCTTTGCTTCTTAGTAACCCTATTCCTATCAAATACCCAGTTCATTCATTCTTCCTGTGATTTACCCAGTTTCCTACTATATTGGACAAGACCTTCCCTCATATCAATGCTCAGAAATTATTCGCCTTGTTCTCTCAGAGTTTTGATTTTCTACTTGCTGACTGGATGAATTCAACAGTGATAATAGCATAACATCTACTAACTGACTGACTCTTTCACACTCTAGTTGCACTTGAACTAGAGGCTACCTGTCACATTTTAGGTTTGGGTCCACAGAGCTGATACTTACTTAGAAGACCTTGATTTCTGTCAAGTGCAAACTGCTTCCCTGCAGATGACACTCTAGGACATGGCATTGCTTTAAGAGGTGGCTTTAATGTGGAGTCTTCATGGTATACTTAAGTCTGTAAGCACGATGGCAGTGAGCCATGACACATTTTGGAATCCTCCATCCCACCATGTAAGCAGCTAAAGGACCACACGACTGGGAAGTAAGATAAAGAAAGGATGTATTAGAATAAACACAAAGATTCAAGTTGTATAAGACATAGTTCGTGGGTTTCAACAACTCTGTCTTCTATACTTTCCAAACATTTTCTTTTTAAATACTTTGTTTTATAATATTTACAAGTCACGTAAGTGTCACAGAAAATAGAATATTTTTAGCATCCTTTTAACAGTTCCAGTCTGACCCTTACCTCTGGAAGTTTATTTACTTGTTTATGTGTGTATTGAAGCAATACATGCCTATAGTTTAAAAAGAAAGAAAGAAAACAAATTGTATTTAAATCTTATAACAAATGTAAATTATTCCCTGCTTCACCCTTTCTCAATCTCATTTCCTAGAAGCATGTTTCTAATATCATTTGTTATTTCATTACTTTAGATGTTGCTTACTGACTACTTATTTTAAGAGAAGAGGGGAAATATCCTCTCTCCAGTTACCTAACTTTTCCTCTAAAAGTTACATCGTCATATTTCGTTGAAATATTGTTAAAAATGCCGGGCGTGGTGGCTCACGCCTATAATCCCAGCACTTTGGGAGGCCGAGGCGGGCGGATCACGAGGTCAGGAGATAGAGACCATCCTGGCTAACATGGTGAAACCCTGTTTCTATTAAAAATACAAAAAATTAGCCAGGCCTGGTGGTGGGCGCCTGTAGTCCCAGACACTCGGGAGGCTGAGGCAGGAGAATGGCGTGAACCTGGGAGGCAGAGCTTGCAGTGAGCTGAGATCGTGCCACTGCACTCCAGCCTGGGTGACAGAGTGAGACTCGGTCTCAAAAAAAAAGAAAAAAGAAAAAAAGAAAAGAAAGAAATATTGTTAAAGATTTGATTTTTTTTGACCTCGAAACACTGCTTACTATTGAGCCACGTAGTGTACTACTTTTCATTCTTGTATAAGTATTACTACTTGCTCTCTTTCCCCTGGTCCTTTTAGCCTCATTTCTTTGTTCATACTCTTTTTTCTTAACCTTCATTTTCTGTTCCTCTGACTACTTCTTACTCTGGAGTAACAATTGCTTTGGTTTTTATATGCTTAGATTTCTATATACCTACTAGAACATTTTATATATTTGTCAAATCACTATGAATATTTTTCTGAATATTCCTTTTAACAGTCTTATTTCTCATGAAATGGACTGATAGTCTCTTTTTTTCTAATACAACATTAGTGAGCATAAGTTGAAGTTTTCTTCTGCTCCCTGTATTGTCCCTTTCTCTTGAGTACATTATAGTGTTTATTTATTTTGACTCTGTCTTTCATGTTGGAACCTTTCCGATAATCTATGGTGATCTTGGCTGCCATTCAGATTGAAAAATAAGTCACTAAGAAAATGACTGGAAGAGCCTATTTGCATGGAAAGAGCTTGTCATATGAGAGAGCTGCACTCTAGATCTAGTGAAAAATAATAAATTGGCATTTTCATGTAGGCATGTAAATGTCCATTTCTGTGGAGTCTACTCTTGGGACAATTCAGTTTCTCCAAAAAGGGATCCTTGCTATCAGTATGAAAATCCCAACCCACACAGAGCACATTTGTCACTGGCTGTGTGGAGGATGAGAGGGTATGTGGTTATCTAATCCTTCCTTACACAGACATCCAGTCAATGCCTCTGTATTGAGCCTTGAAACTCTCACCACTTTCCAGTTCACCTGGTTCACCCCACACTTGAGTCTCTCTTTGTGGGGTGAACAGCCTTGCAAATTTTCCCCGCAGAAATCTAAAGTTCATGTTTCTTGTTCTGCTATGTCAATTACCTATCCTCAGTCAGCTTTCTGTCTTCTCAAAATTTGGTAATATCTAGTGGCTCCTGTCTCTTTTTTTTTTTTTTTTTTTCTGAGACGGAGTCTCACTCTGTCGCCCAGGCTGGAGTGCAGTGGCGCGATCTCAGCTCACTGCAGGCTCTGCCTCCCAGGTTCAAGCCATTCTCCCGCCTCCGTCTCCCGAGTAGCTGGGACTACAGGCGCCCGCCAGCATGCCCGGCTAATTTTCTGTATTTTTTAGTAGCACGGGGTTTCACTGTGTTAGCCAGGATGGTCTCAATCTCGATCTTCTGACCTTGTGATCTGCCCACCTCGGCCTCCCACAGTGCTGGGATTACAGGCGTGAGCCACCGTGCCTGGCCAGCTCCTGTCTCTTCAACCATTCTCCATGTCTTTGAGGGTATATTATTTAAAAAAAAAAAAAATTCTCTACTTATTATTTTAGTGGAATGCCAGAGGCAAGCATATATAAAGATATGCGCTCAACTCATTGTTTTTTACTGGTTGTCTCAGCACATATATTGAATTGCCAAGAGAGGCTGGAGTAGCATCTATTTATTTCATATCTTTATCACAACATTATAGTTACTTGTGTTATAGGTAGCAATAGATAACTTACTGTGTTGGAACAATACCAAATTATGCAAGGTGATAAATTGTATTATAAGTCTGAGATATTTTCCATCTGATTATTATATTTATAATAAGACTAAAGTAATTAGAGACTGTAAATTTTTCAATTACTTATATTTTGCATTTGGGGATAATTTTAATTTAAGAATAATCTGAAATCACAATCTATTTAAAATAAAAAAAATCAGTTGCCAGCTACAAGTTCTAATTGGTGCCAATTGCAAGTACCTTTAATATCACATAACCAAAACCTACAGAAATAAACAGGAAATAAAAAGTGAAAGCAATTTACTTCTAAATAAAGGAAGTAAAGAAGGATTTTATGGAAAATATATTATGCCTACTGACATTTATAACCAAGTTTAAATGTTGGATTTGTCCAAGCAGTTTCATTGTTCTCACATTGATTTTATAAGTAAAAAATGTTATACATTTGAACTTAAAAGTAAATAATATAACATTTTAACCTGTTTTATAAAATGAGTTTCTACATGAACATTCTGGTTGGAAAAAAAAATGTTTCTTGACCAAAACAAAAGAGAGAGAAAGAAACAGAAAGAAAAAAATTTTTGCAAACCAGACAATGAGCTTAAGTTCCTTTCCAGTTCTACAGTTTTATCATTGTAAGTCTGTTAAATTACTCTGTTTCACGTCATCTGTAAAATTGCAATAATAATACCTACTTTTACAGAATTATGAATATCAAATTAGGTACTGTATGGGGAGCTATAAATTCCTTTAGATGTGTAATTTATTATTAATAATCAAATCTGTGGAAATAAGAAAAGCAAGAAGTCCATGACATTATAACACAGCGTGCAATTTTCTCTTTCCACTCCTGATATTTATATACAGAGTTGTCCTTGTATGTCTTCTTATATTTTTTAATCCTAACCTAAATAGTAGTGTAGCTTTAGTCACATGGTCAAATTACGTTTGCTGTCAAACGCTGCTTCCCACAGAAGAAGCTCATGAGTATAATTATGCAGTTGTGCATTTTTATCAGTAGTGACATCCCTTTGCCAGAAGATTTCAGACAAAACTGAACTCAGAAGCTGCAAGTCCTCTGTTGTAGCAGCTGAGCTCCTTCATGACACATTCATAGGGGGATGCGAAGAACCTAACCATGCAAGTCTGACCAAAATGTTTATGAACACATCTTCTAATTTCATACCTATTAAATTCTTCAGTTATTATCTGTACCCTCAACACACCTCTGTCAAGGATACCAGGAATGTGTAGATCAAGAGTGATCACTGAGGCCAGGTGTGGTGGCTCAAGCCTGTAATTCCAGCACTTTAGGGAGTCAAAGTGGGTGGATCCCTTGAGGCCAGGAGTTTGAGACCAGCCTGGCCAACACAGTGAAACCCTGTCTCTACCAAAAATTAGCTGAGTGTGGTGGCATGCGACTGTAGTCCCAGCTACTTGGAAGGGTGAGGCATGAGGATCGTTTGAACCCAGAAGGCAGAGGTTGCAGTGAGCTGAGATTGCTCCACTGCACTCCAACCTGGGCAACAGAGTGAGACTGTCAAAAAAAAAGAAGTGTTTATTCAGTTGATTTTTATGACCTTCAGTGAATCTGCCAGAAATTCTGAGCATATATACTAAATAATTTCAAGGTTTCTTTGTAGTTTCTTATGTAGAGAAAATGGTAATAGGGCCAGGCGCAGTGGCTCATATCTCTAATCCCTCCCAGCATGTTGGGAGGCTGAGGCAGGTGGATCATTTGAGGTGAGGTGTTCAAGACCAGCCTGACTAATATGGTGAAACCCTATACTAAAATAATACAAAGTTAGCTGGCCGTGGTGATGCATGCCTGTAATCCCAGCTACTTGGGAGGCTGAGGCAGGAGAATTGCTTGAACCCAGGAGGTGGAGGTTGCAATGAGCTGAGATCATGCCATTGTATTCCAACCCAGGCAACAAGAGTGAAACTCCATTTCAAAAAAAAGAAAGAAAAACTGGACATAGAACTTCTCTTTTGTTCCATTAGAGTCTAGAAGTGATTTGCTAGAGAAGAAAGAATTTGTATGAGAAAATCTTACCTTCATTTTGGGATCTATTAAAATCTACTACAAATATTTGTGAGTTATTGACTTCCACTATGAATACATGCACTATTTGACAACAACAAAAATAACCTCTGGCATCAAAACAATTCACAACCTGTATCCAGTTTTGAAAACATGTCTTACGTGTTATCTATATTATTGTTAAGCAGATGTTCAAATCAAAGATCTGCTGCATCGTGGTGCTATTCCTCCTGGATCTGTTTCTGTCCTGACATCATTTTGCATTTCCTTCCCTCTGTGAATTTTGAGGTATGTTTACTCCGTGATGTCTTGGATCTATCCCTAATTGCTGGTGACATGTCAAATAGCAGACATAAGTGAGAAGTCTTCAGTGACGAGAGCCCTTTATATTCTATTATAAACTATCCGTTTATAATGGAAGTCTATCAAATAGAAACAGAAGCTGCAGTTGGCATTTTTTTAAAAAAGACACTACAATTTCTGACTACCATAGGCTTGCCTTCTTTTCAAAAACCTAGGAAGGAGAAACTTCAGCATGTGTGTCACTGAATAGGAACACCAGCCTCCATGAGCGGTCTCTAAATGTCTGTTCCACACAACAATTATGCACTGGGCTTCAGGAGCCCAATATTTCATTTCAAAGACATTCCTCCAAAGCTGTTCATTATTGATCCCAGGAGAGGAAAGAGAAGACCGATACAAGGACCACTCTGATAAGCAGATTGGTATTTAGAAAAGACAACTGCTCTTTATACACAAAACCAAATGGCATCAACAACCATGAAGAGGTCTTAGCCATGACATATAATTCTATAAACTCTATATTACTTAACATAGTAATGGAGGAGGGACATTCAGGTTAATAGCAACTTACCATATCACCAATTTTTAATTAAACTATTAAAAGGTGCTCAAAACTACACTAGATGTTTTATTTTTAGGGTTTTTTTTTGGTGGGGGGGATGGACTTGCAATTCCAAAGTTATATTAGGCTCTTTTAGTGCTTTTTATAGACATCATTATCATACACAGAGGTATAACAAAGTACCCAGCACTAGGATCAGATAAACTTAATTACAGAAAATTAAATATCACTTATGGATAGTATTTCTCACCACAGGAAATCATTAGAAAAAGAAGTGGAATTAATTTAATATCTTTTTAAGCCCCTTAAAAGTGAGTCTCAGCCTTAATTGATGGACATATGGACACATATTCTCTACTCAAAGTATGAACCTCATTTAAAACTCATCCGAAAATTGACCACATGGCCTCCACTGCAGTAAGCGTTGCCCCGTTAGCTCACAGTGAAGTGCTTTGCAGTTTAGATAACTCTAATTATTCAAAATACATGCTTGCTATTAAAAGACTTTCTTACAAGGCTTCCCTTTCTTCCTCCTTGTCTTCTATTCTAACATTTTTTTAACTATATATAATTTTAAGGGGTTTAAAAAATAACTACTGGAAATTAGGTGACTAAATAAGGAACAGAAGAAAACAGGAGGAAGGAAAATAAGAGGAATCGTGTGGTTAAGAAGAAGGGAGGACACAGGTCTCGTGCACTTTCTACAGGGAGGCTGCAATTGGGTTCTGAGCTTCTGTGTTTCCAAAGCTAAGGGGAAAATAGGATCAATGACTCACAGAGTACATCGTATAAATAACCATTTTCCAGAAAATGTCAATTATTTAGGAATTGCAGCCTGAGAAACGTCGCTCATAAACATCATTGTAAAGCAACTAATATACCAAGTGTAAATTAAATGGGAGCAGGGAACAGAACTTATGGCTACGGCATCATGAGTGGCACCAACTGTGACCCTAAGACTTCACAATGGCCTTTTCTCTTCCTCTTTATCTTCAGTTTCAGTAGAACGGACTGAACTCAATAAATGCCACCAAGTGACTGGTCATTTGCCAAAAGTCAAAATTCTACACTGAGCTCCAAGTCAAATATAATTAGTGATCAAGGGGTCAGATAAGCACACTTGGTTTTCGTGCTTGCTAGAAAAGCGGTGTTGCTAAGCAGCTAGCTCTTAAATCTCAGACATTATCAGAACACCAAAGCAGGAAATATTGGCAACTTTGTGAATTTGTGAGCCTTACTGGTAGATTTTGAAAAAATAAAGTGGCCTCCCAATAACTGGTCATAGGTTACTAGAAGGGAAAGATCATATGGCTGTGTTTTTTAGGGTTTTACATTCATGAAAATCTTTATATTTAGAATTGTCAGTATCTTTGAAGGAGGCCATCAATGTAGTCAGCATATTTGTGTATCTTTGTTAAAACATTAACTATAGACACTTAAAATATACCACAATTTTTGTAACTTTCTTAGCTCTTTTTTACTTTTCACTGTTCTACAAGCTTCAAAGATATATGTTGGACTTCTCCCAACTATTGAGAAGTCTTAGGTAAATGCTAAGTTTTAAAATTATGCTACACGCTCTCCCCTAGCATCATGAGGATTACAGCCACAAGTAATAATCTGGTGATAACTAAACTGACTTAAACTGGAATGGAAATGTTCATATCAGTCTAGAGAACATTGAGTTATGGACCTAGCAATGATAGTGATGTGGTAGCCCCCAAGGCAGCAAATGATTCCTGTAGACCTCCTCAAACCTTACCAGAATTGATCTGTGTGACAAATGTCTGGCTGAAGTAATGGTGCAACACTTCTGAGAATAGATTATAAAAAGACTGCAAAAGACTGCAACTTCTACCTGGGTATCTCTTTCTCTCTCTCTCTCTCTCTCTCTGACACACACACACACACACATGCATTCACCCCTGTGGAAAGCCAGCTAGTATATTGAGAGCAGCCTTATTGATAGTCCTACATTATAAGAAACTGAGGCCCTCTAGTAGCCTGTAATGAACTGAGGCCTGCCAACAACCACATGAAATAGTTCGGAAGCAGGTCTTTTGACCACAGCCAAGTCGTGGGATGACTGCAGCCTCACGAAATATCCTGAGTCAGAATACTCCAGCAAAGCCAGAAAAATATTGATTCTAAGTGGAAATTTAAGTATATATATTGTAAACCTGAGAACAACGACTAAAACATCTAGACAAAATGATATGGTAATAAATGCAATAGATAAATTAAGATGATATACTAAAAACTGTTGAAAATAAAGAAGACAGAAAAGGGGAGGGGGATAAACAAAAGAACAAACATCAATTAAATAATATAATTAATATAATAAATAATATGTTTATATAATTATAATATATATTATATAATTATAATATA
>NW_016803645.1:648195-658474 GCF_001698545.2 Rhinopithecus bieti | reverse complement strand
ATAATTATAATATAATAAATATATTATTAATATATAATTAAGTGTAAGCATTTACATTAAGTGTGAATAGTCTAAAAATGCTGTTTAAACTACAGATTCTCAGAATGGATAAAATCAATGACCCAGCTACATGTTGCCTACAATAAACTCATTGGAAACTTGAGGATATTGGTAAGCAAAAAGTAAAAGGACAGAAAAAGATATACCATACCAAATCTAATCAAAAGAAAATGTGAGTGGTTACATTAATATCAGACAAAGTAGGCTTCAGAGCAAAGAAAAATAATAGAGACAGAGAAAGATGTTACATAATGATAAAAGTATCCATTTACCAGGATGATATAACATTCCTCCATGTGTACATACCTAAAAACAGATGACAAGTCACATGAAACAAAAACTGACAGAATTAAAAGAAATGGACAAATCTACAGTTGTAGTTAGGGACTTCAGCACCACTCTTACAGTAATCTGTAGGAGCAGGAGACAGAAAATCAGCAAGCATATGGAATAAGTGAACATCACCATTTACCAATGGAATCTAATTAACCTTTATAGAATATTCCGGCCAGGCGCAGTGGCTCACGCCTGTAATCTCAGCACTTTGGGAGGCTGAGGCAGGCAGATCATGAGGTCAGGAGATCGAGACCATGCTGGCCAACATGGTGAAACCCCGTCTCTACTAAAAATACAAAAATTAGCTGGGTGTAGTGGCTGCACATGTACACCTGTAGTCCCAGCTACTTGGGAGGCTGTGGCAGGAAAATCACTTGAACCCGAGAGGCGAAGGTTGCAGTGAGCTGAGATGGTGCCACTGCACTTCAGCCTGGTGACAAAGCGAGACTCTGTCAAAAAAGAAAAAACAAACAAACAAACAAACAAAAAAGCGATATTCTGCCCAATAGCAGCAGAATGTACTTTTTTTTTTTCAAATGCATTTGGAATATTCACCAAGACAGATCTTATCCCGAGGGAGGTAGGGTGGAAGTTGGGATGACATTTTAAACACATGTGAAATAACTAAATTAAATAATAAAAGTAGGTTATATAACCATAATAAAAGTAAAGTAGAATCAATAACAGAAAGATAATAGGAAAGTCTCTAAACATTTGCAATTTAAAATGCTCTTGTAAATAATCGTAGGGGAATAAGCAGGCTTAGAGGAAACTAGAAGATGTTTCGAATTGAAAGAAAATGAAAATAAAACATGTCAAAATTTATGTGATAGGGCCAAAGCAGTACTTAGAGGAAAGTCACAGCATTAAATGCTTGTGTTAGAAAAGAAAATATAAGTTAAATAAATAATCTAAATTCTTCACCTTAAGAATGTGGAAAAATAGTAGCAAATAAATCCAAAGCAAGTCAGAGGGAGGAAGGAATACAGATTAAGACAGAAAATAATGAAATGGAAACACAAAACTAATGAGGAAAATTCATAAAAATAAAAGTTGTTTCTTTTAAAAGGTCAACAAAATCCATAAATCCTAGCAATACCAATAAAGAGTAAAACAGAGAAGACAGAAATTACAAATATCAGAAACAAAAGAAAAATACTACTATACTCTGCAACCGTTAAAAAAATAGGAGAATACCATACACAAATCTAGTTACAGAAAATCACAAATTTGGGTGAAACAGACCCAATACCTTGAAAATCAACAACTTTCAAAAACTCACCTAACTTTAAAGAGATAAACTGGATAGTTTTACTCTTCCAACTTTTAAAGAAATTTAATTAACAATTTTTAAAAGTTCCAAAAAAGGAACTTCTAAATGATGTTGCTGATTAATTCTTACTTAACAATATTTAATAAATATTTAACAAATAAATAAACCAATTCTGTACTATTTTTAAGAAAATAGAAGAGGAAGAAATATTCAATAATACATTTCATGATGACAGCATTATCCTGTTACCAAATCAGGCACAGGCATTACAAAAAAATCTACAAACCAATATCCTTCATAGACAAATATTTAAAAATTATTAACAAAATTTTAGCAAAGTTAATGTAGTCATATTTTTAAAAACTGTACCTCACAACTAACTGGGGTTCATCACAGGAATGCAGGAGTGGTTCAATATTTGAAAATCAATCAATATTATTTACTATACTAGTAGCCAAGGAAGTAAAGTCTTATGAATATATGAATTGACGTGGAAAAAGCATTTGAGAAAATTCAACATCCATTCATTACTAAAAAAAAAAAAAAAAAAAAAAAAAAAGCTCAAGAAACCAGGAATAGAAGGGAATTTCCTCAGCCTGCTAATGAGTATTTACCAAAAATCCACAGCTGACATCATGCTTACTGATGACTTACTGTATTTTCCTACTAAAGTCAGGAATGAGGAAAGGATGTACATGCTCACAGCTTCCAGTCAACATTGCACCTTAAATTTTGGCTAGTACAATAAGGCAAGAAAAAGAAAGAAATGGCACAGACTGAAGAACAATAAATAAAACTGTCCCAACACATAGACACGATTGTCTCTCTAGAAATGGGAATTTCTGCATAAGAAGTCCTAGAACTAAGTTAATTTAGCAAGGACACAGGCTGCAAGGTCAACACAAAAATCGACGGTATTTCTATGAACTATCAATGTACAACTGGAAGCCAACACTTTATTATAGCTCCAAAACAAATGGAATACTAAGATGTATACATCTAAGAATACATGTACAGGATTGCTATGCTGAAAACAATGCTGATGAAATAAATCAGAAAATATCTAAATAAATGAAACAACATATTTTTTGCATGTACTAGAAGACTCAACATATTAAAGATGTTCATCCTTCACAGATTGAGCTATAGATTTGATGCAGTTTTAATCGAAATCCCAGTAGGATTTTTTTTTTTTTTTTTTTTTTTTTGCAATATAGAAAAGATGATTATAAATTCATGTGTTCATGTGTAAAGTGAAGGAACTAGAGTGGCCAAAGAAATTTTGAAAGAAGTGAATGAAGTTGGAAACAGATTACTCTTTTAAGATTTACTATAGAAATAAAGACTTTTCCAGATAAACAAAAGCTGAGGGATTTCATCAACAACAGATCTGTCCCATAAGAAATGCTGAAAATATTTCTTCAATCTGAAAGAAAATGATGTTAATAAGAAATAAGAAATCATCTAAAGGTACAAACTCAATGGTAATAATAAGTACACAGACAAACACAGAACATAACACCATCATTGTGGTGTGTTAACTATTCATATCTTGAGTAGGAAGACTAAAAGACAAACCTATCAAAAATAATAACTACAACTTTTCAAGACATAGACAATATAATGAGATATAAATAGAAACAATAAAAGGTAAAAAGCAGAGAGTATAAAGTTAAAAGTGTAGTTTTATTAGTTTTCTCTTTGCTTGTTAATTTGTTGGTTTTGAAATTGGTGTTAAGTTTTCATCAGTGTAAAATAATAGGTTAAAAGATGTTATTTGAAAGCCCCATGGTAACTGCAAATTAAAAAACCTACAAGAGATACAGAAAAAATAAAAAAGAAGAAATTAAAACATACCACTAGAGAAAATCACCTTGTCTAAAAGGAAGACAGACCAGAAGGAAAGAAGGAAGAGAAGATCACAAAATAACAAGAAAACAAATTGTAAAATGGCAGTAGTAAGTTCTTATCAATAATAACATTGAATGTAAATAGACTAAAATATCCAATCAAAAGACACAGAGTAGCTGAATGGATTATAAAAACATGACCAAGGATCTGCTGCCTACAAGAAATACACTTCATCTATAAAGACACACATAGACTGAAAATAAAGGGATGGAAAATACATTCCATGCAAACAGAAACCAAAACAAGAACAAGAATAGCTATACTTATATCTGACAAAATAGATTTCAAGGCAAAAACTATAAAAAGGGACAAAAAAATCATTATATAATATTAAAGTGGTCAATTCAGCAAGAGGGCATTAATACTTGTAAATACACATGCACCCTACAGTGGAGCACCTAGATATATAAAGCAAATATTATAAGAGGTAAAGAGAAGTGATAGATCCCAATACAATAATAGCAAGAGACGTTAACACCCCACTTTCAGCATTAGACAGATCATCCCAACAGAAAAAAAATTCAACAACATTTTTAAAAGAGCTTTTATCATGACCAAATGGGATTTATTACAGGGATGCAAGGATAGTTCAACATATGCAAATTAATTTGTGATAAATCATATCAACAGAATGAAGGACAAAACCCATATGATCATTCCAATTGGTGCTGGAAAGCATTTGATAAAATCCAACATTGCTTCATGATAAAAGCCCTCAAAGAAACTGGGAATAGAGGGAACATACTTTAACACAGTAAAAACCATATGTGACAGACCTACAGCTAGTATCATACTGAATGGGGTAGGGGGTGGAACGGGAAGCCTTTCCTCTAAGATCTGGAAAAGAACAATATGCCTACTTTCACAACTGTTATTTAACACAATACTGGAAGTCCCAGGTAGAGCAATCAGACAAGAGAAAGAGATAAAGGGCATCCAAATTGGAAAGAAATAAGTCAAACTATCTTTATTTGCAGATTATATGATCTTATATTTGGAAAAACCTAGACTACACCAAAAAAACTATTAGAACTAATAAATTTAGTAAAATTGCAGGATACAAAATCAACATACGAAAATCAGTAGCATTTCTAAATGTGGACAGCAAACAGTCTGAAAGAGAAGTCAAGAAAGTAATTCTATTTACAATAGCTACAAATAAAATTAACTGGAATTAACCAAAGAAGTTAAAGATCTCTGCGATCAAAACTATAAAACATTGATGCAAGAAATTGAAGAGGACACACAAAAAAATAGAAAAATATTCCATGTTCATGGATTGGAAAAATCAATATTGTTAAAATGTTCACACTATTCAATCTACGGATTCAATGCAATCCCTGTTAAAATATCAATAACATCCTTAAAAGAAATAGGAAACATAATCATAAAATTTATGTGGAACCACAAAATACCCAGAATAGCAAAATTCATCCTGAGTAAAAAGAATAAAACCGGAGAAATCACATTACCTGACTTCAAATTATACTATAGAGCTATAATAAAGAAAACAACATGGCACTGGCATAAAAACAGACACATAGATCAATGGAACAGAATAAAGAATCCAGAAAAAAATCCATACATCTACCATGAAATCATTTTCAATAAAGGTGCCAAGAACATAGATGAAGGAAAAGGCAGTCTCTTCAATAAATGGTGTTGGGAAAATTGAATATCCATATACAGAAGAATAAAACTAGAACCCTATTTCTCTGTATATATAAAGGTCAAATCAAAATGCATTAGAGACTTATATGTAAGACCTCAAACTATGAAACTATTAAAAGAAAACATTAGAGAAGTTCTCCAGGACATTGGTCTTTCCAGATATTTTTAAAATAATACCCTACAAGCACAGACAACCAAAGCTAAAATGAACAAATGGGATCACATCAAGTTAAGAAACCTCTGTACAGCAAGGGCAATGATCAACAAAGTGAAGAGACAAACCACAAAATGGGAGAAAATATTTCCAAACTGTCTATCTGACAAACAATTAATAATTAAAATATATAAGGAGCTCAAACAATAGGAAAAAAATCTAATAATCTGATTTTTAAAATGGGCAAATGATTGGAATAGACATTTCTCAAAAGAAGACATACAAATTGCAAACAGGTATATGAAAAGGTACTCAACATCACTGTTCATCAGAGAAATGCAAGCCAACAGTATAATGAGATATCATCTCATTCCAGTTAAAATGGCTTATATCCAAAAGACAGGCAATAACAAATTTTGGTGAGGATGTGGAGAAAAGGAAACCCTCAGCCACTGTTGGTGTGAATGTAAATTAGTACAACGACTATGGAGAACAGTATGGAGGTTCCTCAAAAAACTAAAGATAGAGCTACCATGTGATCCAGCAATCCAACCACTAGTTATACACCCAAAAGAAAGGAGATCAGTATATCAAAGAGATATTTGCACTCACATGTTTATTATAGCACTGTTCACAATAGCCAAGATTTGGAAGCAAGTGTCCATCGACAGATGAATGGATAAAGGAAATGTGGTACATATACACAGTAGAGTACTATTCAGTCATAAAAAAGAATGAGATTCTAACATTTGCAACAACATGGATGGAATAGAGGACATTATGTTAAGTGAAATAAGCCAGGCACAGAAAAACTTAGCATGTTCTCACTCATTTGCAGAAACTAAAGTAACAGAATTCATGGAGATAGAGAGTAGAATAATGTAACCACAAGCTGGGAAGAGTAGTAGGGAGGAAGTAGGGAAGTGTAGATAGTTAATGGGTACAAAAATATACTTAGATAGAATAAATAAGATTAGTATTTGATAACACAACAGAGTGACTACAGTAAACAATAATTTATTATACATTTAAAAATAACTAAAACAGTATAATTGGAGTGTTTATAACACAAAGAAACAAGAAATACTTTAAGTGATGGATATCCCATTTTCCCTGTTGTTATCGTTACATGTTGTATGCCTGTATCAAAGTATTTCGTGTACCCCATAAATATCTATACCTACTATGTACCCATAAATATTAAAAATAAAAAAAAATTTTACTATAAAGCTAAGTAAAGAAGAAAGTGGGATATTAGCAAAGAAATAGATGCATAGATCAATGAAATAGAATGGATAGTCTAGATATAGACTCACACCAATATGGCTAATTTTTGACAAAGGTGCAAAGATTTTTCAATGGAGAATGATTGTCTTTTCAATAAAGTTGAAAAGTCTGACATTAAAATTGGTATGCAGTTGGTAGGCAAAACAGTAAGTCTTCACTTTAAACCTTACACCTTATGTAAAAATTAAAGCAGCTCATAGATCTACATATATAAAGATTAAAACTATAAACTACATAGAAGAAAAATAAGAAAAAATCCTTATGATCTGAAATTAGGCAACTAGTTCTTAGACATAAAAACATCAACCACAATTGGACTTTATCCAAATTACTTTGTGTGAAAGCAACTACTGAGAATTAAAAAAAATAATAAACTGCAAGTTAGGAGAAAATATTTGCAAATCATATATCCGCAAAGACCTTTATTCAGCATTCATAAAGACTGCTCAAAACTCAATAGGAAGCAAACACCCAACTGAAAAATAGGCAAAATACTTGAATACATTACACCAATAATCACTTAAGTAAGGCAAGTAAGTCCATGAAAAGATGAGCAACATAATTAGCTGTTAGGGGAATGCAAAGTTAACTTATGATAAAATCCAACTCCACACCTATTAGAATGGCTAAAATAAAAAATTATGCCCATACCAAGCACTAGCAATGAAATGGACCAAATGGGACTCTCATACATTGCTGGTGGGAATGGGAAACGCCTGCACAGGGAACACAGTTTGGCAGTTCCTCATAAAGTCAGACAAACATGTACTATGCAAGACTCAGCACTTCTATTTCTTGACTACCCTCTAAAAATGAAAATCATATCAACCCCACTACCTGTACATGAATGTTTATGGCAGTCCCATTCATAGCTGCTCGAAACAGGAAAAAAACATTTCAATGGATGAATGAATAAGCCAACTGTGGCACATTAATATAATAGAATACTATTGCTAAAAGAAGGAATAAACTATTGATATCAGAAGCGTCTTGAATTAATATCAAAGGCATTTGCTGAGTGAAAGAAACTAGAGCCAAAATGTTCCATGCTGTGTGATTCCATGCTGTGTGATGTCATTATATTACATACTTGAAAAACCAAAGCTCTAGGGATAGAGAGGCGCTCACTTGTCATAGTTGAGAGGCTACGAGAGGATGTGACGATAAAGAGCTAGCAAAGGGACACAAAAGGAAATTTTGAGAGCCATGGAACCATTCTATGCCCTGGTTGTGATGGCGTTTACTTGAATCCATACCTGCATGAAGAATATGTAGACCTGTACATGCAAAACAAAGTGTTTTTACTATAAAATATTTTAAGAAACCTATTATAAACAGAAAGATAACATATATTTCTAAATGACAGACATTAGCCACAAATATAATGACGGTCAGAAACATTTAAAATAAATCCTTGTTGAAAATTGGAGAACCTGAGACATTTAAGACTCTTGAGTGAGCAAAAGTTGTTGAATCTCAAATCTTAGTTTTGGGACTTAATCTACAGCTGAGGACATTTCCAGTGTTTTTCTTGCTGGCAGCAGGGCAATGACAGGTGAGTTGTAATCTGACAGAATGGGAGTCAAGTCTTAGCAAAGCTGTGCCAGCATCTGACAAGGCAGCTGACATGAAGAAGACAGGCTGCCTGCTTTGGAGGGCTCCTCTGCAGGGCACTGCTGACCACAGTGGAAACATGACACTCACAGCTTTGCATGAGGCAGATCTGCTAAAAATCAAGTCGTTCACCTGTCGTTCAGAGTATGCTTGTTCACTTTACAATTAGGAAGCACCTGTGGAAAATGTCCCACTTAACCTAATCTGCTCATGGGAACAGGGTAGATGGAAAGAGATCTAAGAACAGTCTCAAGCTTTTATGTAGGATGTAAACATTTTAAAAATAGCTATGATAATGAACAAAAGTATAGACTATATTCTTAAATGTAAAAAAGAAATATATTCCAAACAGCATGAGTAGCATGAAACACCATATCCAGATGGATTATTTAGTTTAAAAAAACAAATAAAAGAAGCATATATTTACATAAAATATATAACTTGGAGGCACACCTTTGTATATAAAATATATTCATTGCGTTCATTACAACAAATGAGACAGCTCTTCATGCTTTGACATGATTTTGCCTGAGAGCTTTATATTGCCAAAAGAACATGTTGTTCTAAATGAATCAGTTATGTTAAAAATAATTTTGTATGAATTTATATATCACATATATAATAATATGTAGATAATATAGATAAAAATGAATGTGTGTGTGTGTGTGTGTGTGTGTAAGCATAGGAAAAAAACAGAAAATGTTAATGGGATTAGCTGAAAAGTAGGCTTCTTTGCAGGAGATGAATGAAAGAGAAAAGGGCAGCCTTTCATTTTTTATGATTTAAAAACATGCTTTTCATATAAAATCTAACCATGCACACCTACAACTTAACATGGAAGAAAAGACAAAGAGATAGGTATCAAATGTTAACATTGGTTGTCTTGGTTTCATAAAATGAGATGTAAACTTGATCTTCTTTGTGCTTTTCTGTGTTACCAAAATGTCAGCAGTAGATAAGAATAACTTTCAAAAACAGTAAAACATTATTTGTTGAACAGAACAAAACCAAATCTATGCCATAACACCCTTTTGTAGAACACCTCCACTATAGTTAATAATTAAATGTAGTTTTCAAGTGCCACCCTACATGTGTTATCCTAAACCTTTTTTGGTAAATCTAATCTTCTAAATTATCAAAAGGATTGACAGAAATGTTAGAGATTTGTTCCAAATGTTTGAATAGGGTAGAAATGTCTTTGCAACATTTAAGAATTCATTTTTACCTTTCCATCGCCCCTTGCTGCATACGAACCCTGCCCTCCTCCCCAGCATTCCAGGTTATCTGTGGTACAACGTCACATCGTGCAATGATGTGGTCACATAGTCACAGGATACACTCATCTATGTTTTCATAATGAACAATCCGCAATGTCAGTAGCTTCAAAGGATATGCATGTATTTCTCGCTCACAATGCGTGGTTACGCTTCATGCCCATCAGTGCTTCCCTGGGACTGTGTTCTGGGTCATTTTTCCTCAGGAACCAGGGTGGAAGGACACTCTGTCTCCATGTTTCCATGTTTGCGGAGGCAGGGAAAAGGGAAACATAGTAAATCACATACCTGGGCTTTAAAAATTACTCTCCGAAGTGACCTGAGTCACTTCCTCTCACATTTCATAAGCTGTAGGAAGTCAAATGACCACACCTAACCACAAAGTGGAAGAGAAATAAAATCCTGCCATTTGCTCAGAAGGAGAAAAGACAAAAACCTTTGATGAATAGAACTAATGACAACCATAGTCAGAATCAGAGGATAAGCAACAATTGACATCAGTAAGAATGCAACAGACTCAGCCTATTAGATACGTTTTTCATATCACAGATTTGTTTTAAGTTGAGTGGTTAAATAAAAAATGTTGCACTTCTAGTGCCCCAAAACTATTGTTCTTAAAAAATGAATTTGACAGGTATTATTTCATTTATTTCTTTTCTTTTCTGTCTTTTTTTTTTTTTTTTTTTTTTTTTTGAGGCG
>NW_016803645.1:631026-645847 GCF_001698545.2 Rhinopithecus bieti | reverse complement strand
TTTTTGAGGCGGAGTCTTGCTCTGTCGCCCAGGCTGGAGTGCAGTGACAGGATCTCGACTCACTGCAAGTTCCGCCTCCTGGGTTCACGCCGTTCTCCCGCCTCAGCCTCCCGAGTAAAAAAACTAAAAACAAGCCCTAAGTGAATTAGTCATTTTCAGATAACAGCCACTACCAAGTAAGTCTAGAAAAAGATTAGAAAAACAGATTCTCATTAGGCTAATCAGAAATAGTGCCATTAGCAAGATTTTTTTCACCTACTTCTATTTATTTGTTTTGTATATCTAGCTATGTTTTCACTTTGCCAAAGCATTTTGAGTGCCTACTAAGAGCTGTGGATTTGGGCACGAGGTACTCAATAGCAAACCTTTCAATCTGATCAATGCTAATATTTAAGCATCATCAGTAAATAAGGTATCATTTAAATCTACCTGGAAATATGCATAAGCTGGCTTCTGGGTTATTTTAGCATAGATTCCATGCCTGGGGAATGTGATATGTGATGCACATAGCTCCTCGAGGTTAACAATGGCATTGACCTCAGCAACTTACAATTCAGAATAAATATATAGGAAATGTATGTGCTCACAGAATTTAAGAAATGATTATTTTTGACCTTGAGACTGAGTTTTATCTGTTTCTAAAATGTTGCTAAATCATTACACTCTTCCTTCCTGCCTACCCACCCCATGGCTCACCACCAATTTAAAATATCTATTCTCATACTCTGTCCTCATGTCACATCTGATTGTCCCTGGAGAAAAGACCTCTGGTTTTAGATGTGAGGACACTGTGTTTTATAATCTCCAGGGACTTATCAGAGATTAGAGCTTTTTAACCTACATCTAAGAAATAGATGTGCTGCATATTCACAAACATCAGAGCAACCGATTCCTCAAGAGGTTCGAGATCTCAGTAGTTGGCACTATTGCTGTTTATAGCCGTCTATTTCAGATTTAACTAGACCACTCCTGAAAATGTTCCAAGGTCCAGTTATGAAATCAATCACTAACATAATAGTTAAATCCTGCCATTTGGGGATAATTTTTCTTTAAAAAAAAGATCATCCATTGAACTAAAAAATATATAAAAGGGAATAATGTGTATCTAATTATTAATGTACTATAGAAATTAGCTTTTATATTGCAATTTATATTGCAATTACCTTCTTTGTGTTATAAAGCAGAACAATACAGAAGAAGAACTTCTTTATTAATGCCTAATAGCATGGTAATTTAAAATATTCAAGTTTCTTTAATAAGGTAGTGTATGAAATGTTACTTAATTTGACAAGATTAATTATACAATTAATTTAAGACTGCTCTCAATTAAATTAGTAAAAATTCTTAAGCTTGCTGCTTTTGAAAAGAGTGCTGGAATCTAGCATGAAGTGAGATACCTATTAAACACGGTATTAATTAAACCATGATGAAATAATGCATGTTTTGTTAATATAATGGGCATTGTCAGATAGTTGGTAAAGAGGTAGTAATTCACTACTTTAATAATACTAACACCTCAGCCCTCTAAACAATTTGAAGGGTCTACAACAATACTGGAAATTATAGTGGCTTGGGATGGTGCTCAGAATTACTCAAGATAACAATAGCAGCAAAACTCCTGCTCTGGCAGTCCTGAGTCAGTGTATTTCGAGGTTCTCTTAAGATAGAACCGCTGCCAAGGGGAACTTATCGGCCATCAAAACATGTCTGAGGTGGAGTTACCTTGGTTAATTCATACCATGATCCAGGGTCTACTCCTCAGGTTTTCATGTCCAAAGGCTGAAGCTTGTCAAATTCTCCGGGTTACTTAGGTTCAAGTCAACTGAGAGATGCTGATTAAATTCCTAATTCACTGAAGTATAATCACCTAATTCTCATTTATATATTGGACAATGGAGGAAACGAATCTACCATTCTGGGGACTCAGAAGGCCCAATTCCTATTTCTACAGTGATCCCTTTCATGTGTCAAAGTATCTAGAAAAATCCCTTTAGTGATCTAAAGCTTTTTTGTTGTACAAACGTGTGGAATGTAAGTCATCCAGGCTGTGGTGGAGCCAAAACATCATCCCTATATCACATAAAACACATCTCTAGTGACTAGAATGTTCCTATTATTCAGATTCTCTCTCTCCTCTCTCTGCCCACACACCCCCTTGTCTCTCCGTGGGGTACCCTGTTCCACGGCTGAAGGACAAAGGAATGGGGCTTATGGTGCAGTTACCAGTTAGTGTTTCATTGTCCATGCTGTGCAAGCTGACTAGGAAAGAGGGGCTAAGAACTGGGAGAAAACCCATTGATCTGAGTACAATTAAGTCTTGCTTTGGGATGGGAATCATTCTTAATGTTTCATGTAACTTTGTACTCTATGCATGATAAATGATGAATTTCTTAATTCAAACCTCATACTCCTCGGGGAACAGAAGTACCTTGTGTCATATTGAATCTAACAGTTTCCTGAGTTAGGGTTGGCATTGAGGGAAGACACAGGATCTCTACTAGTTTATATGGAGGGAGGAAGCACTCTTTCCTTCGTGGCAATGCAAAATTGCATCCAGGCTTATGGTTTGGGAGTAAGAGCACAGCCCCTACTCCTGTTGAATTTCAGTGCTCCCTGGGCTCTAGGTAGGGGAGCCACTGAACAGTGCAGAACTGCAGTACAATACATGGAGACTCATTGAAGAGGGGTTGCAGAGACAGTAGGTAGACTGCACATAACAGTACTACAAGGGATTCTGCAAAGGCCACTCATAAGCATGAGAGTAATTAAAGAGTGCTAAAAAAAAAAAAAAAAAAAAAAAAAAAAAAGAAAAGAAAAAAAAAAATTTCCTGGCATGCCAGGAGATGCTGTGTTCCCGTGATGCAGCCCTGGACCTGAGCCCTGCAGACAGGAGGTGGGCGGTTTCGGATGTTCCGCCTTCCCCACTGAGCTGGAGGAACATCTACGGCAGTTGGCTTGAAATTTTTGTATGAATTTTTGTCATCCTTACCCTTTTCCTCCCAAAACAAAGAATTAGAGGATGATTTTAATACTTGGAATTCTTCCCCCCTTTTGAGAAATAAAGTTTAAGTTTTTTATGAAAAGCCTGAAAAAAAAAAAAAGAAAAAAATTTTCTCATGAGAGTTTAAATGAACCCTGTAGGAGTCGTAGCTTCCAAATGCAGGTTGATAACAATTTATAAATTATAATCAGATTCCAGGTGAAAATGATCATAAAAATAACTTTTTCTAAGCTCATCAGTTTCAAATGAGAAAGAAAAGTACCAAGTCAGTCAAGCTCACACAAATCAAAGCAGAGCTGGAGCTCAAGCCCAGCTTTTTGATACTCAGTCTTGTGTATTTCACATGGTATCTCGTCATTATCAGGTAAATCCTGTAACTCTGCACACAACATAAATATCTATAAATAGAATAATCCTCCATATTGCAAAAACCACTGAAAAATGTTCTTTTAATTCCTGTGATGCATACCCAATGGGTAGTTGTTTTAAGGTCATATGGTCATTAAGGAATCAATAGCTTGCTTTTGTTGAGCACTTAACTGTGTGCCTGGCATCATTCTAAGACACATCTCTTTTCTGTTGATTTCCACTACACATTCTCCAAAACAAGTGATGGCTCTAAGACACTTAGAATAAAATTAAGATTCTTGCCATATAGTAGAAAGAGCATCTCATTAGTACTTGCAGTTTACATGCATTTAACTCTTCTATCCAGCCGCTTTCAGGTATTTAAAAGTGAACCGATTAACATGCACTACACACAGATTAAAATTTCCACCTTCCAGGAAGTTCTTGCTGACTCCACTGGTAGAATGTTTAAGCACAAACAATATAACCATCCTCAATTAGAGTTTAGTAGGATATTAAAAATGTCCTTTAAATGGAGTTGTTCTGTTCTCTCTCTCTCTCTCTCTCTCACACACACACACACACACACTCTGTCTGTTGACTCTATCAGTATTACACATGTGCGTGTGCGCGCACACACACACACACACTTTTACTCCTGATCAAACCAGTCATGATCTTCTCAAGTCTCCACAGGTCAGTCCTTTCTGAAAATAATGGGTTACCTACAGGGACATTAAGTATTTAGCAGCCACCTATTAAGCTACTGCTACCTGGGGATATTTAATGGGGTTACACAGGAAGTATCATGGTGTTACACAAGTGCACAGTTTATTTTCAGAAAAGACTGTAAGCAGGAAGTTATTCTTTCTACCTAAAGCCATGTACAGGGGTCTTCACTTTGCTGTTAGGGGAGATGGTCACTGCTCGCCCAGGACTATGCAGCCCCCAAGGGAATGCGGGGCAGGTGTAGAGGATTCTGCCTGGAAAAAGAGAAGCAGCCACCTGCGGCCCATGTTTTCAGGGCAGAATGGGGTGTGTAGGGGGAACTTTCTGGAGAAAATCACGGACAAAGACCCCATACTTAAAACCTATGTTTTATTACCATGTGTCAATTAAAAGAATCATTTTTTTAAAATGTGTTTTAGGCAAGAACTTAATAAACCAAAGCTTAGTAACCATGAGGGCTGGCCCAAAAGTGAGAAATACAGATTTTAAGATGAATAGCTCAGAGATAAATGAGGATTCGCTTTGAGGGAGAACTATGTATTTCTCTAGCCCAGTTTTCTCAAAAGGAAAAACTGGTGTCTAATATCAGACTCACTATGTATCCTTCATAATTTAAAGTATATACGTGTTGTGTGTATAGGACTCTTAGTATTAATAAAATATGCCTCTTTGCCAACTTAGAAAATCTCCCAAATTTCAATGCTGAAAAATGTTCTTTTAATTCATATAATGTATACTCAATGGGTAGATATCCCAAGGTGATCGTCACTATGGATGTCTTAGCATGCATTTATTGAGTGCTCACTGTCTCCCTGCCATTATTGTAAGCATTTTGTATATGTTTCATTTAATTCTGACAACAATGTTGTGAGTTTTGTGACAACAAAACTATGAATACCCTCATTTCAGAAAAGAGAAGAAACTGAAGAACAGAAGTCAAGGTGCCCATGATTATACAATTAGAAAGTGGCAGAGCCAGTTTCAAATGCAGATACCCTTTCTCATATCCTATACTCTTGACTATTACACAGTGCTAGCAAAAGTACCCACAGACCCATGAAAAAGACACAAATTCCTTTAATATAAGGAAATGAGATGAGAATCCATTTGGGCAGCAACAGCTACAAAGATCAGGCCATCCAGAGCCAAACTTCCAGTTTCAGAAGCAAGTTCCTCTTACTTCCAAGTTCCTAGCTGGTAACAAATCCAGCATATTCCTAACATTAATCAAAGCTTGATTTCACAGTTGCAACTGCTCCTAGAGGGTCCAGGATTCAGGAAACTTGAGGGCTATTCTTGGATCCTACAACAAGTAACAAACTATAAAACTTTGTTTATATGTGTCTGCAGGACAGTGGGCTAGACTAATTTACTCCCAAATGACTTACTTCTGCAATAATCCTAAGCATTTACTTTGTTCAAAATTAAGCCTCACCAGAATAACAGATGATCATCTCACCCTTCTGATGCTGTCTCCAAATAGTTGGAATCAAGAATGTTGAGTTTGAGAATACTAATACTTTAAAAATTTACCTATGTCTGTCATCAGTCCCACTTCTCACAATCAGTCTCAAAGGGAAATGGTCAAAAATACAAAGTGATTCATGAATAAGGTTATTAATTTTGGTATATTTGTAATAGCAAAAGAAAGGAAGCAATTCAAATGCCCACCAATAGGGAACTGGTTCAACAAGCTCAGGTACAGTCACACAAAGGAATTCTATGCAGATGTAAAAATGAATGATAAAAATCACTATGTACCAATGTGGTAGAATCTCCAAGGATTTGTTAAAAGAAACACAGAAAAGTGTGTGCCTGTGTGTGATTGTATTTGGCGAGTAAGATGGGGAAAATACATACACTTATTTTTGTGCAAAGTCCCATTGGAATTGCATGTAAAAAACTAATACATATGACTACCTATAGGATGAGGCAGGGAACGGGGAGAAGAGATTAGGACAGAAATGAGACTTCTCTAAAAACAACTTTTTAAATATTTAAAATAGGCGTGGGGTAGAATTAGCATGCAATAAACAACACATATTTAAAAGCATGATTTGACAAGTTTTGACTAAGTTACACACCCATGAAACCACCACCATAATCAAGATAATGACATGTCAGTCAATGCACAGAGTTTTCTCCTGTCCCTTTGTAATATCTCCCTTCAGCTCCTCCCTTGCCCCAACATTTCCTCCTTCACCCACCCCTCTGTGGTCTCCAGGTTGCCTCTGGTCTGCTTTCTGTCACTGTAGATTAGTTTGCATTTTCGGGAATTGCAAGTAAATGGAATCCTACTATATGTAACCTTTTTTTTTTTTTTTTTTTTTTTGAGACGGAGTCTCGCTCTGTCGCCCGGGCTGGAGTACAGTGGCCGGATCTCAGCTCACTGCAAGCTCCGCCTCCCGGGTTTACGCCATTCTCCTGCCTCAGCCTCCCGAGTAGCTGGGACTACAGGCGCCCGCCACCTCGCCCGGCTAGTTTTTTGTATTTTTTAGTAGAGACGGGGTTTCACAGTGTTAGCCAGGATGGTCTCGATCTCCTGACCTCGTGATCTGCCTGTCTCGGCCTCCCAAAGTGCTGGGATTACAGGCTTGAGCCACCGCGCCCGACCTATGTAACCTTTTATATTGAGCTACTTTCACTCAGCATAATCATTTCAAGATTCACCATATTGTTGCATGTATTAATAGTTAATTCTTTTATTGCAGAGTAGTATTCCATTGCACACTCTCTTTACCCATTCACTGACTGGTGGACATTTTTTTCTCCAGGTTTTGGCTATTGCAAATCAAGTTCCTCTGAATATTTATGTGTACATTTGTATGGACATATGCTTTCATCTCTCTTTCGTAAATACCCATTAGTGAAATCACTGGACCACATGGTAGGTGCATGTTGAACTTTTAAAGAAACTAACAAACACTTTACAAAGTAACTGTACTGTTTTACATTAACAATAGTGTATGAGAATTCCAGTTTCTCCACATCCTGCCAATACTTGGATGGGCAGTCTTACTTATAGTCACTTCAATCGGTGTGTAATGCTATCTCATTGTGGCTCTAAATTGCATTTTTCAAATAATGAATGATATTGATAATGCTTATGTGGCCTACATTTCTTCTTGGTGAAGTGCCTATATCAATATTTTGCTCATTTTTTAAAATTGAGTTTTAATTTCTCAGTAGTGAGTTCCAAGGGATCTTTATGTATCATGGATGTAACTCTTGTATTACATATACAACATACGAATATTTTCTTCCTGACTTTATATTATTGTTGCCATAAATTTCACTTTTACATATATTATAAATACCACATTACATTGCTACTTTTGATTAAGGTGTAAATTATCTTTTGAAAAGCTATTTTATTTACATAAAATGAATATAAAAATATTAGTTAATTAACCATGTATTTACCATTTCCAGAGTTATTTGTTCCTTTCTGTAGATTCATATTTCTGTCTGGTATCCATTTCTTTCTGCCTGGAGAAATTCATTTTAATATGTTCTGCTGAAGACAAATTCTGAAATTCATCCAACTGAAAAAATCTATTTCTCTCTGGTTTTCTAAGAATATTTTAGCTAGTGATATGGTTTGGCTGTGTCCACATCCAAATCTTATCTTCAATTCCCACATGTTGTAGGAGGGACCCAGTGGGAGGTAACTGAGTCATGGAGAAGGTCTTTCCCATGCTGTTCTCAAGATAGTGAATAAGTCTCTTGAAATCTGATGGCATTATTAAAGGGAGTTTCCCTGCACAAGTTCTCTCTTTGCCTGCTGCCATACATATAAGACGTGACTTGCTGTTCCTTTCCTCCTTGCCTTCCACCATGATTGTGAGGCCTCCCCAGTCACATGGAACTGTAAATCTATTAAACTTTTTTCCTGTATAAATTGCTCACTCTTAGGTGTGTCTTTATCAGCAGCATGAAAATGGACTAATACAGTAAATTGGTACTGGGGGTTGGGTGTTGCTGAAAAGATACCTGAAAATGTGGTAGCGACTTTGGAACTGGGTAACAGGCAGAGGCTGGAACAGTTTGGAGGACTCAGAAGAAGGCAGGAAAATGTGGGAAAGTTTTGAGCTTCCTAGAGACTTGTTGAATAGCTTTGACAAAAATGCTGAGAGTGATATGAACAATAAGGTCTAGGCTGAGGTCTCTGATGGAGATGAGGAACTTGTCAGGAACTGGAGCAAAAGTGACTCTTGTTATGTTTTAGCAAGGAGACTGGTAGCATTTTGTCCCTGCCCTAGAGATTTGTGGAACTTTGAACTTGAAAGAGATGATTTAGGGTATCTAATGGAAGAAGTTTCTAAGCAGCAAAGCATTCAATAAATGACTTGGGTGCTGTTAAAGGCATTCAGTTTTATAAGGAAAGCACAGCATAAAAGTTCAGAAAATTTGCAACTTACAATGTGATAGAAAAGAAAATCTCATTTTCTAAGGAGAAATTCAAGCAGGCTGCAGAAATTTGCATAAGTAACAAGGTGCTTAATGTTAATCTCCAAGACAATGTGGAAAATGTCTCCAGGGCATGTCAGAGGTCTTCACAGCAGCCCCTCCAATCACAAGCCTGGAGGCCTAGAAAGGAAAAATGGTTTTGTGAGCCAGGCCCAGGGTTCCTATGCTGTGTGCAGCCCAGGGACTTGGTGCCCTGTATAGCAGCCACTCTGGCCGTGGCTGAAAGGGGCCACCACAGAGCTTGTGCTGTGGCTTCAGAATGTGCAAGCCCCAAACCTTGGCAGCTTCCACATGGTGTTGAGCCTACAAAAAGACAGAAGTCAAGAATTGGGATTTGGGAACGTCTGCCTAGTTTTCAGATGATGTTTAAAAATGCCTGAATGTCCAGGCAGAAGTTTGCTAGGGCAGTGCAGAAAGGAAATGTGGGATCAGAGCCTCCACCCAGAGTCCCTGCTGGGTCATCACCTAGTGGAGCTGTGAGAAAAGGGTCACTGTCCTCCAGACCCCAGAATGGTAGATCCATTGACAGATTGTACCAGACACCCAACAGAGAAGCCCATGAAAGCAGTTGGGAGGGAGTCTGTACCCTGCAAAGCCACAGGAGTGGAGCTGCTCAAGATCCTGGGAACCCACCTCTTGCATCAGTGTGACTGGATTGTGAGACATGGAGCCAAAGGAGCTTTGAGAGCTTCAAGATTTGACCTCCTCACTGGATTTCGGACTTGCATGGGGCCTGTAGTCCTTTGGTTTTGGCCTTTTTTTCCCATTTGGAATGGCTCTATTTATCCAATGCCTGTACCACCATTGTATCTAGGAAGTAACTAACTTGCTTTTGATTTTACGGACTCAAAAGTGGAAGGGACTTTCCTTGTCTCAGATGATACTTTGGACTGTGGACGTTTAAGTTAATGCTGAAAATGAGTTAAGACTTTGGGGGACTGTCGGGAAGGCATGATTGGTTTTGCAGTGTCAGGACATGAGATTTGGGAGGCGCCAGGGGCAAAAGGATATGGTTTGCCTGCGTCCCCACCCAAATCTCATCTTCAATTCCCACTTGTTGTGGAAGAGACCTGGTAGAAGGTAATAGAATCATGTGGGCAGGTCTTTCCCGTGCTGTTCTCCTGATAATGAATGAGTCTCATGAGATTTGATGGTATCATAAGGGGGAGTTTCCCTGAACAAGCTCTCTCTTTGCTTGTTGCCATACATGTAAGATGTGACTTGCTCCTCCTTGCCATGATTGTGAGGCCTCCCCAGCCACATGGAACTGGAGTTTCATTAAATCCTTTCCTGTATTAATTACCCAGCCTCAGGTATGTCTTTATTAGCAGCATGAAAATGGGCTAATATAGCTGGATATAAAATTCTGGGTTGACATTTCCACTCCACCCCAGTACTGTAAAGATGTTGCTCCACTGTCTTCTTGTTTGCATTGTTTCAGATAGGCTGCTCTCTTGCTTTTCTTTGTTTCTCCGCATATAATGTGTCTTCTTTTTCTTTGGCTATATTTTTTTAAAGATTTTACATTTATCATTGGTTTTGACAGTTTTGTTATAGTGTACTTGTTGTACTTGTCTTTGTGATTCTTGTGTATGAGGTTTGTTGAGCTTATGAGATCTGCAAATTTGTAAATGTTATCAATTTCTAAATATTTTGGTCTATATTTCTTTATTATTTCTGAATCTCCCTTTTTATCCTTGAGATAAACAATTACATGTATATTAGTCTGCTTAATATTGTGACAAGCTCACTGATGCTCTTTGTATTTACTTAAATGTTTTTGTCTATGTGTTTCATTTTGTAAAGTTTCTACTGCTGTGCCTTCATGTTCATGAATATTTTTTAAAATTTTCAACTTTTATTTTGGATACAGGGAGTACAAGTGCAGCTTTGTTATATGGTTATATTCCATGATGCTGAGGTTTGGGGTACAAATATCATCACCCAGTTGGTGAGCCTAGTACCCAGTAGGTAGTTTTTCAACCTGTGTCCCCCTCCTTCCCTCTCTCCTTTAGTAGTCCACAGTAGCTATTATTCCCATCTTTCTATCCAAGAGCACCCAATGTTTAGCTCCCATTTACAAGTGAGAACATGCAATATTTGGTTTTCTGAATTCCTGCATTAATTCACTTGGGACTATGGCCTCCAGCTGCATCCATGTTGCTGCAAAAGTCATGATTTTATTCTTTTTATGGCTGTGTAGTATTCCATGGTGTATATGTATCACATTTCCTTTATCCAATTCACCATTGATGGGCACCTAGATTGATTCCAAGTCTTTGCTATTGTGAATAGTACTGTGATAAACATATGAGTGTATGTGTCTTTTGGTAGAATGACTTATTTCCTTTTGAGTATATACCCAGAAATGGGATTGCTTGGTCAAATGTTAGCTCTGTTTTAAGTTCTTTGAGAAATTTCCAAATTGCTTTCCATAGTAGCTGAACTGATTTACATTCCCACTTACAGCATATAAGTGTTCCTTTTGCTCCATAGCCTCAACAGCATCTGTTATTATTTGGCTTTTCAATAATAGCCATTCTGATAGATGTAAGATGGTATCTCATTGTGGTTTTGATTTGCATTTTTCTGATATTTAGTGATACGGAGCATGTTTTCATGTGTCTGTTGGCCACTTGTATGTCTGCTTTAATTTTTGTTTCATTGTTTTACTATTGTTCTTTGTGGAGCAGGGCTAACTCATAGGCAGTGTGCCCAGTGTCAGCCTGCATCTTCTTTTGAGAAGTGTCTGTTCACTTCTCACTTTTTAGTGAGGTTATTTGTTTTTTGCTCATTCCATTGTTTAAATTTCTTATAGATTCTGGATATTAGACTTTTGTCAGATGTGTAGTTTGTGGTATTTTCTCTGTACGTTGTCTGTTTACTCTGTTAATAATTTCTTTTGTTGTATGGAAGTTCTTTAGTTTAATTAGTCCCTACTTGTCAATTTCTTTTCTCACTGAAATTGCTTTTGGGAGCTTAGCCAAACATTCCTTGCCAGGAATGATGTCAAGAAAGGTATTTCCTGGATGAATTAAATATTGAATTAATTTTTGTATATGGTGAAAGGTAGGGGTCCAGTTTCATTCTTCTGCAATGGTTAGCCAGCTATCTCAGCACCATTTGTTGAATAAGGATTCTTTTTCCCATTGCTTGTTTTTGTCAGCTTTGTTGAAAATCAGATGGTTGTAGGTGTGTAGCTTTATTTCCAGTTTCTCAGTTCTGTTCTGTTGGTCTATATGTCTGCTTTTGTACCACTATCGTGCTGTTTTGCTTCTTGTGGCCTTATAGTATAGTTTGGATTCAGGTAGTGTGATGCCTCCAGCTTTGTTCTTTTATTCAGAATTGCTTTGGCTATCTGGGCTGTTTTGCCTCCGTATTAATTTTAGAATAGTTTTTTCTAATTCTGTGAAAAATGATGTTGGTCATTTGATAGAAATATCATTGAATCTATAAATTGATTTGGGCAGTATGGCCATTTTAACAATATTGATTCTTCCAATCTATTATCATGGAATGTTTTTCCATTTATTTGTGTCATCTCTGATTTTTTTTCAGCAGCATTTTGTAGTTCTCCTTGTAGCAATCTTTTATCTCCTTGGTTAACTGTATTCCTAGATACTTGAATTTTTTGGTGGCTATTGTCAATGGAGCTGTGTTCTTGATTTGAGTCTCAGCTTGAATGTTATTGGTGTATAGAAATGCTACTGAATTCTGTACACTGATTTTGTATCCCGAAACTTCACTAAAGTTGTTTATCAATTCTAGGAGCCTTTTGGCAGAGTTTTTTTGGTTTTCTAGGTATATAATTGTATTGTTAGCCAAGAAAGATATTTTGACTTCCTCTCTTCCTATTTGAATGGCTTTAATTTCTTTCTGTTGCCTGATTGCTCTGGCTAGGACTTCCAGTGCTATGTTGAATAGGAGTGGTGATAGTAGGCATCCTTGCCTTGTTACTATTGTCAAGAGGAATAGTTACAGCTTTTGCCCCTTTAGTATGATGTTGGCTATGGGTCTGCCATAGATGACTCTTATTATTTTGAGGGATGTTTCTTTGATGTCTAGTCTGCTGAAGACTTTTATCATGAAAGCATGTTGCATTTTATTGAAAGCTTTTTCTGTATGTATTGAGGCAATCACATGGTTTTGCTTTTCATTGTGTTATACTACCAATAATTGGTTCTTCAAAAGAATAAGCAAGATTAATAGATTGCTAGCCAGATTAACAGTGAAAAAAGAGAAGATCCAAATAAGTTCAACCAGAAATGACAAAGAAGACATTAGAAACAATCCAACAGAAACACAAAAGATCCTCAGAGACTACAATGAACAATTCTATGCACACAAATTAGAAAATATAGAGAAAATGCGTAAATTCCTGGGAACACACAGTCTCCCCAGATTAAACCAGAAAGAACATGAAAACCCAAACAAACCAACAAATAGTTCCAAAATTGAATCAGAAAAAAGTAACCTACCAACCAATAAAAGCCCTGGGCCTGATGGATTCAGAGCCAAATTTTACTAGATGTACAAAGACAATATGGTACCAATCACATTGAAATGATTCCCAAAAAACTGGGGAAGAAGGTCTCCTCCCTAATTCATTCTATGCCCACCAGAATCTGTCTGATACCAAAATCTGGTGGAGACATACCAAAAGAAAAAAAAAAAAATCCGGCCAGTATTCCTGATAAGCATAGATGCAAAAATTCTCAAAAAATACTAACAAACTGAATCCCAAAGCGTATCAAAAAGTTAATACACGATGATCAAGGAGGAGAAATGACATGATGATCATTTCTGGGATGCAAGGCTAGTTCAAAATATGCAAATCAATAAATGTGACTCACTAATCTTTTCTTCTGCAAAGTTTAATTTGGTATTAATCCCATCCAGTATATTTTATCAAAGCTTGTAATCTTTATTCCTAGTAGTTCAATCTGGATCCTTTTTATATCTTCCGATAACTTTTTAAACCGACAGTGGAAAACAGTTAAAATATCTTTTTAAAAGTCATTAACTGCTAATTTTAATATCTTTGTCATTTCTGTAACAGTTTTGATTGCATTTTCTCTGACAGAGATTATATTTTCCTACTTCTTTGCATGCCTGGTAACTTTTATTAGATGCCAGAGATTGATATTTTACCTTTTGGAAGTTTGACATCTTTGTATTCTTATCAATATTCTTGAGTTTTATTCTGGGATACAGTTAAATTACTTGGAAACAGTTTGATCCTTTTAGGTCTTGCTTTTAAGATTATTAGATAGGGCCAGATCGGTGTTTAGTTTTGAACTAATTATCCCCGACTATTAAGGCAAGACCCTAGGATACTCTAACGCCTGTGAATTATGAGGTTCTGTAGTCTGGCTGGTGGGAACAGGCCCTGTGTGTGTACACCAGGCATTGTTACCTCTAATGGTTTGGGATGCTCTTTTTCGGGTCTTGCATAGTGTTTTCACACTCATGCATTGATGTGTTGAATACTTGGAGGAGGAACCTCTGTAGGTATCCAGGATTCTGTTTGTACAGCTCTCTCCTCTTACATAGTCTTCACTGCAGTCTCAAATCACATTGGTCTTCCCAGGTTCATGGCTATTTTTCATCAGCTTGGGAGTTGGTCACACCCTGCTTAGGTTTCTTCTCATAAGGTGGTAAGCTTGGACAATCATAAGCTCATCTCATTTCTTTTCTGTCTCTCAGGGATCAATGTCCCTTTAATACCTGACATCCAGTGTCTTAAAAGCATTGATTTATGTATTTTTGTCCAGTTTTTTAGTTGTTTCAGGAAGAAAGTAAATCCAGTCCCAATTTTGCTAAACTGGCAAGAAGCAGGATTTTTATATTATGTAGTTTAGTCTGTTAAAAAATTAAATTCACAAGAAAAAAAGCAATCTCTGAAAATTGATAAAAATCTCAAATAAATTAGCATAGACATAATTATAATGTTATAATAACACAAAAAATAATCATTCCAAGCCACTTTAGAGCACAGAATTTTGTCTGTATATCTCTATTAGTATGTATTTTAAGGACACATATAGATACAAGAAAATCTTAGGCTTTATTTAGAAGTATAATTGCTGATGACAATAGTTGTAATATTATTTTAATCTAATTATCTATATTATAACATAATATAAATAAGATATTATACTAATGTTATTAGGAATAAAAATTTTCAACATAAGAGAAAAGAGATCTATAACTCCAAAAGAAGTAAATTTTTATAATATTTACTTAGAAATGAAAATGTTAATTAAAAAACCT
>NW_016803645.1:606683-629930 GCF_001698545.2 Rhinopithecus bieti | reverse complement strand
TAAATTTGTTTGAGTTCTTTGTAGGTTCTGGATATTAGCCCTTTGTCAGATGAGTAGATTGCAAAAATTTTCTCCCATTCTGTAGGTTGCCTGGTGAAAACAAAAATTTTAAAACCACACACACAACTTAATTGTACACCAGTGAGAAGCAAATGGAGTACCAACTCTTTACTCTGAAAATGAACACCTACAAGAAACGAATGTTCATTTATCCCACTTTTCTTCATAAAGTGTGTTTCTAAATAACTATTAGAGGGTAAGGTCTTTTTCACAGGAATCTTCCAGCTAGCTCTTAATCCTATACTTGCTGAAACCAGAGAGCACATATGAAAATTAAGATTATGCTACTCCTTGTCAAAGGCAGTAATGTAAATGTGGGATTTACATTAAAATAAAATGTAATAAAACCAGATGGATAAAACCAGATGGAAGTGTTTACCTGATTATTCTTATATAAATGTCATATGTTAAGATTCCCTTTATCAAGAGGAAAATCTAACTATGACACGACAAACAGGCATGGCCTTTTAAACCTAAGAACCTGATTTCTTTATTTACGCTATGATAACCATTTATGGGTAATTATGCTAGCTGAGTCTGCTCTATCAGCACATCGGTGGAGAAGACAGATGATGGTGCACTTCATCACATCAAAAAGAAACACTTATTTGGAGATCATGAGCAAATCTACACTTTTCCCCATGGGTTTACAGGCCACGATTGCCCCAGCCAGGGATGAGAACCAAAGAAGATGATGGGTGTGTGCACGAGGCACAAGTAAGACAAATGGGAGAGAGTAAAGAGGAGAAATATTATTTGAATATAACCCAACCATATTTTTGAGAAATTCTGCTAGAAATTCTACATGAAATAAAAACCAGACATGAAAAGAATTACTGAGGTAAAATTTTTTAAAGATTAGAAGGATCAAAACATCAAATAGAAAACCTTTTCTAGAAACTTTCTTAAGGCAATATATTACAGAATTTTCAGCACAGGAATTTGGGGGGACCAACTGAGGACGAGCTATGTGAATAGTTTGGGCATGTTACTTAATTTTTCTGGGCATCAGTTTTCTCATCTATGATATAGGGCCATCAATTGCATCTATAACATAGGGTTATTGAGGGAATTAAATGGGTTGATGTATATATGTACTTTATTTTTATTTTTTTACTTTAACTTTTGGGATACATGTGCAGAACGTACAGATTTGTTACGCAGGTATACACGTGTCATGGTGGTTTGCTGCACCCATCATCTAGGTTTTAAGCCCATATACATTAGGTATTTGTCCTAATGCTCTCCTTTCCCTTGACCCCCACCCCCCAACAGGCCCTGGTGTGTGATGTTCCCCTCCCTGTGTCCATGTGTCCTCATTGTTCAACTCTGACTTATGAGTGAGAACATGCAGTATTTGGTTTTCTGTTCCTGTGTTAGTTTGCTGAGAATGATGGATTCCAGCTTCATCCATGTCCCTGCAAAGAACATGAATGCATTCTTTTTTATGGCTGGACAGTATTCCATGGTGTATATGTGCCACATTTGCTTTATCCAGTCTATGTTTATTGCAGCAATATTTACAATAGCAAAGACTTGGAACCAACCCAAATACCCATCAATGTATATATGTACTTTAAAAAGACTATCCCATATTAAGCTTTTGCAAATGTTAACTGCATTCATTTCTCTGACTTAAGGTATGGTGTAAACCTAACAACTTACAGATATATGAAGGTAAACCAATACATTACCCATTCATACTGTATTGGCAAACGGAGTCTCCAAGAGTGAGGAGAAGGTCACTTGAAAGAGAAAAGTGTAAGGGAAAGGATAACTGGGGTATGCAGGGAAAGGGTAAAATTGGGGGTGCTTTAAAGACAGGTGGTGTTTTAGTGTTAAAGACAAAAATGGCCTTCTTTGTAATGTTGATAGCACTCCTAGTTTTTGGTTTTATAAGACACTCTATTCAGTGGCAACGTCAGTGATGAACAGGAGACGCAGTTTCTGGCTGTTAGATTATTGCCCAGATAATTGGAATAAAGAAGACCTCCTTCTGTATTGCTCATCAGTGGGTCTTACATTTTTTTGTGTGTTCCAAAATTGCTCCTTTGTGTGCCTCTCCTTTTCTGAGAAAAAGATCAAGTCACCTTTAATACTGCATTTCCTATTTAATTTGTTGCTTGCTCTTCTCCTCCCTTATTTGCTTCCTAGAGTATAACCAAATGCAAGATTTCATTCTTTGATGTTTTCATGTTGAACAATTGGAATCATGAAATTTCTTCAAGAAAGGACTGCTGAAGCACTATAGGTATCGTTGATCTTAACGATGATCTTAATGAAGAGCTTTGATAGTTCTGAATAAGATGTTATTGAACAGAAATGAGAGCTTATAGGTGGAAGAGGCAGGAAACCATGTCAGCTTTGATAAGAGCAGATGGTGTATTATTTAGATAAGCACAATCTGTCCTATCTACAGTCCCTGATGACTTGCCATCAAGGAACTCTAAGGATTGTTGGATGTCATCACAAGACTAATAGCTGCCATTTTTAAGAATTCTTAGTTTGATGCCTTATGCCAAGGAGATACTATAATGTTTCTTTCTTTTTTCTTAAAGCTAGGGAAAGAGAACCCAAATAATTACTGGCTAATAATTTCTAGACTGAAAAGATACTGTAATAAGTCATTCAGAAATCAATTTGAAGACATCTACAGAACAGGTCACTGGCATTGTTACAAACAGATCTAGACTGATTTAATCTCCTTCTATAACAGAATGGCAGGGTGCTGGATTGAGGTGAAAAATGGATACAATGTATCTTGAGTTCAGCAAAGTGTAGTTCCTGGCTCACATGACATATTCATTAATAATCTTGTCATGATATTCTCCATCAATGTTCTCCTTTCCATGTTCCGACACTGGTTTCTCTTGGTCCCTGTAGTTCTTCTGGGTGGTTCTTTTCTGTATTCATGAAGCTAGAAGTTGGGGTCTAAGAACGTCTTACACTTACACAAGCTGTGTCCTCTGTTGGGAGAGTTTTGTTTTACTTTACTGCCTCAGACAAGGACATTTTAATCCTACTTCCACACTGTAGCACAAAAGTCGCTAAATCTGCTCTTTCTGAATGCTTCACTGTTTCCTGTGTGGTCCTGCAGCTTTGTTTAGACTTTTCTACTCAATTAGAGACCCATACACTCTTCACTACATCAACTGTTTAAAAATCATACCATCTGTAAAAAAGCAATTAATGTGTCAGTTTTAGTTAGTGGCGCTGTATTAGTGGATGGATTATGTGGATTAGGTTTAACAAGAAAACTAAAATGTTTTAGGTGGTGTGGAAGCAAATTAACAAGAGACACAAATACATAATGGTGCACAGAGTTATATCAAGTCAAAGTGCATAGATACATAACGATTAAGAACAGGAACTCTGGAATCTCTTTGTTTGGGTTGGAATCCTTATACCATACTACCTCACAAGCTGTGTGTCATTGGGTAACTTACTTAACTTCTCTGTGCCAGCTTCTTTATTCATACCCTATTTTCTTTCTTTCTTTCTTTTTAATACTGGATTTATTGATGGAAAATCATCTGGCAATACTGAGATTTGCTGCTAAGGAATATCTCTTAGACTAGAATGTACTGCCACACCCTATTTTCAATGGCATGCCTTTTCTCTTTCTTTATGCCACACACCCCTTTAAAAGGAACTATGTCAGTTTCATCTAATAAATATTGAATGTATGAAGGGATGAATGGATAAAGGAACAAAAAAAAAAAAACTATAAACTTTGGTCTTAGGTGGGCCACTCCATTACAAAATGTTTAAACTGGTTGAGTTTGACAGTCCTTCTACTACATTATGAAATAATAAAATTTATGCGTTAATGTCAGAAGTTAGCATCAATTATAACATTACTTTAATAAAAATTTATTGAAGAAACATTTAGGACTCAATTTGTTCCTAAGTTTAAGACTGCCACTGTAATAGAGAGCCAATTCTCAGTAAGGTTATAGGTGCCACAAAGAGCAGAGACAGACACATCCCTGAGGGAAATTTTGCTTAGGCTTTTTTTTTTTTTTTTAATTTAAAAGCAGTTTTCACTGAGTAACTTGTCCTAGTTATGCCTATTTTTAAGCCTCTCTTTTTTTCTTTCTTGTAGACAAGAAGCACTGCTTTAATAAACGTGAACCGATGTGCACTCCTGTACTTCTGAAACTAAGAAGCCTAAGGTGAATTAAAAAATCTGTGTTTCTTGTGGGTCCTGCAGGTTACAAACTTGTTAAAAATCTTTGACTTGATACATCCCACTGCCCTACCCTGTTGGAAAAGACCAATTCTGGGTAAGTAGAATGTCCTCTTAGCATAGTAGAATATGGGTCAATTTAGTTAGCTAAGGCCTTTACTCCCAGAGGTGGGAATATCCCGATGTTAGGAAGTTCCAAAGAGTATGATCAGAGGTTCTTTGCTCTGGTTTGGTTTCCTCCTTCCCCTTGCTCTCTGTCTTAGCCTGTTTGAGCAGCTGTCGCAGAATACCACAGACTAGGTGGCAGGTAGACAACAGAAATGCATTGCTCACAGTTCCGGAGACTGGGGAATGCAAGATTGAGGTGCCAGCAGATTTCACGTCAGGTACTAGCCTTCTTGGTTCACAGATGGCTGTCGTCTCTCTGTCTCCTCACATGGTGGAAATGATGAGGGAGCTCTATGTGGTCTGTTTTATTTTATTTTACAATTTTATTTATTTATTTATTTATTTATTTATTTATTTTCTAGACAGGGTCTTGCTCCGTTACCCAGGCTGGAGCACTATCGGGTGATCTCGACGCACCGCAACCTCCGCCTCCTGGGCTCAAGCCATCCTCCCACCTTAGCCACCCTAGTAGCTGGGACTACAGGCGCACACCACCATGCCCAGCTAATTTTTGTGTTTTTAGTAGAGATGGGGTTTCACCGTGTTGCTCAGGCTGGTCTCAAATTCCTGGCCTCAAGTGATCCACCCGCCTCGTCCTCCCAAAGTGCTGGCATTATAGGCATGAGCCACCGACGCCTGATCCTGGTCTCTTTCATAAGGGCACTAATCCCTTTCACGAGGGCTCCACTCTCATGAATGACTTAATCATCCACCAAAGGCCTCACCTCCTAATACAATCATATTGGAGGTAGATATTTCCGTATATGAATTTAGTGCGGACACATTGAGTCTATAGCACTCACCCACATTTTGTCGAGGCACACTTCTTTTCCATGGATTTGTTTTGCGCTGGAAACGTAAATTAGCAAATACATTTTCACGAAGGCTATCTCAAGTACTGCTAGAGTAATAACTGCAGAAAGTATCAGAAATATCATAGAAAAGCGAGTTCTCAGCATTGCTCAAGAATTATTTTTCTTTTTTTGAGATGGAGTCTCACTCTGTCGCCCAGGCTGGGGTGCAGCGGCATGATCTCGGCTCACTGAAACCTCTGCCTCCCTGATGCAAGTGATTCTAGCACCTCAGTCTCCTGAATAGCTGGGATTACAGGTGTGCACCACCGTGCCTGGTTAATTTTGGGAGATGTTAGCTGAATTCTACACTGGCTGATGAAAGCATACCACTGGGTGCGTTGATATACTTGCTATTCTCATTACCCTGTTAAGTTGTAGTGGAAAGACCAGGTTCATCAGAATTTTAATACATAACACTTCCCGCTAAACATATTTGGAAAAAATATTAATTTTATTGAGACAAATGTCAAATTTTAAGTTTTTATTAATTATTAATATTGCTCAATCTTTATGTGTGCTGTTTTCAAAGTTAAAAACTAACGTGCTGTGTAAGGTGAGAAGGCCCTGTGGTCAGAACAGAGAAGGGCAGGCTGGGTGCACAGTTAAATATTCAAGATCTTTGAGCACAGCCCCCTCCTGATGCTTCTCTTGCCCTCCAGTCCTTGAAGTGGATTCTTGAATCCTCTCACCTCCTCTGTCTCTGCCCTTCTTGCTTCTGGTTTAGCGATTCAACCCACATTCACTACGTCTCAACCTTGCTTCCTGTTGCTGCCTCTGCTTCGGGCCAGGCCCTCACTGCTGACCTTCTGATCAGTCCAGGTAACCCACAAGCCCCCTAGTGTGGCCCCCATTAACTTTTGATCTTCCTGACCCTCAACTGCCAGCAGGGTTCATCCTCACCAGAGTAACTTTCCAAGAGAAGCTGGACTCCCTTCCTCATGTCTGAGATGTGCTGAATAACAGAGAGGAAGAAATCAATGTATGTCATGAGAACTTCTAATTCCTGTGCCTTCAAAAAGAAAGTTGAGAACTGTGACTTTTAGTTCTAATGGGAAATTAAAAATCCTGAGACCTATGGAAATTTTAAAAAATACATACATTTTGAAATAAACTAGCACTTTCTTAACTTTTAAGAGATTTTTTTGAGACATGTTGAAGTGGAGAGACAAATAAAATATTTTCTAAGTAAAGTAGCTAGCACAGGCTGTATTAAGTTCTTCAAATCTGAAAAAAGAAAAAATGGTGTATCATTAAGAACTTTCCATCTAGTTCAAGAACTTTTCTTTTTTTAGAAAAAAAAGGAATGGGCACATAATTTTTACATTAGAGGTAGTATTTGTTTTCAGGTTTTACAGTTAATTAAAAATGAAAATAATAGTTGAAATATCTGACCCTTCCCTTGAAACATTTTATTTTTTTAGCATAGAAATAGAATATGGTAATGCATTTTTCTCTGCCTGTATTGGGAGGATCTTATTGTAGTAGGTTATTGCAAACTGGTTTTCTTCTCTTGAGAGAACATACTTTTGTTCCATTGTTTCATAAACGTTTCTTATTTGGTCATGCACAAAATAAATGATTTAAATGAATGAAAGAGGTTTGAATGTGAGAACATTTTAAAAGTAGTTATTTATTATTAATTAACTTTTATTTAGAAATAATTATAGATTCCCATGAAGTTGCAAAGCCAGCACAAGGAGGTTCCATTTTTTTCATGATAGTTACATCTAATGTAACTATAGTACAATAGCAAAACAACAGTTTTATTAGCTATGAAAATTTCCTAGAAAAATCTCAGAACTTCTCTTTCCTACACGTATGCATGCACACACATGCTCCTGCACTTACTTCTGCGTGTACGCAGAAGAGCTATTTTATCTAGGAGTTTCAGCCAGGAGGCACCCTCAATCAATAGCAACCTTCTCCCCAGAAGGAGGCTGGAAAGCCTCTAATAGTGACACTATTCCTCTTGGAATCAGGTCAAGCCCAGGAGGCTGGAGACAAATGAAAGAATAATCTAGGGTCATGCCCAGGACTCCTGTATCAAAGCTTTCAGTATCAACTACCAAACATAACAACCTGACAGATTGGAAGAACATTTTTATGATGTATAGATTTTTATCCATTATCCTTTTTTATTCTCACAGAGGAAAAGGCAAAATACTATGCACAATAGCTCTTAAGAGGTTTTGGTTCTTAAATTCATCAGAAAATAAAGTACAAATGAAGTACTTCTCAGTCAGCTTGTATTATGTCTTTATTACTGTTAATATGGGTACTCTGTGAGTATGAAATATAATATTTTTAGGTCACGCTTTAAAAAGTGTAGTGCATTAGTAAAAGCAGTCTGGAGCTATATGGTTGGCTGAAGGCAATGAGATGACATGCACCATAGTTAGTATAATTCCTGACACTTCTCTCCAGAGCCTTGCCAGGCATCACTAATCACATATAGCATCATTTCTCATTGAGTCTAATACCGTCATCGCACAGTTTCAGGCAGCAGCTAACAATTGATTATACCTGGCATCAGAAACGGAATTTAATGTGGGGTTATTGGTGATAGGGAAAGGCTTCCCTAAGAAGTTGGTTTTGAAAGTACTTTGAAGAAACTGGAAGAAGGAGATTGGAAATAGAAGAGTCAAACGTCCTGTGGAGAGATGATCATTTTATTAGTAATCCTAGAATGTTTATTCCTAACTATAATTCCTAGAATCTAATATAGTATGTATTACATTGCTGTTACTGAATACACTTTTGCTGAATTAATGAATAAATGGTTTGTTTTTCGTTTTTAACCACCAAAGAGTGGTATCAGAAAGGAAACAGATTTTCATAGGAGGGCAGCCCCTTAAGGGGTAAGGTATCCTCTGGGTCTGGTTCAAAGTTTTATATGTCTGGAAATACAATTCTATAGTTCTCAGTTTCTAGTGTCATTGTTCTCTCAGTCAGAAAACTTTGGAATCTCTTAGTTTGTGCTTCTCCACGTACCCAATCAGTTACTAAGTCTAACTTACACTTAGTCTTATTTTCATTATTTAGAATTAAGTACCTTGCTTCCACTAAAATTGCCACATAGTGTTTTCATTACTACATTAGCTTCTTAAATTTTCGATCTTTGATTTTATCTTTGTTTAAAACTTATTTTGTGCCTTGTCAAAAGATGAATATTATAAAACTAGATTTGTTTTCTATAACAAAAAACCTTAGGCATTGCAGAAAATGGAATAATTGTGTTTAAAAAAGACAATATAAACATCATTTTTAATTCTGTCTAACAGAAATGAACAGAGTTAGCATGTTGATTTGAATTCTAGTGGTATTTTTTCTTTGGTAATACATTGCCTTTATTTCACACAAAAAATTTTGTTTATGTTATGCATATTTCTTAAGAACATGCTTTTTCTTATTTAAAATATATTCAATATTTCCCATATCCTTTGTTACATTGTCTGAATGGTATTTATCTTATGGATAATGAATAACTTATTAACCATTCCCTTACTTATAGTCATTTCCATTTTATGCAGTAAAGAACACTGAAATAAATACTGCTGTTGTAATAACACATGAGTAAATTATACAATAAGTTATTTAGAATAATTTCTAAAAATGTTATTTGTATAATTTAAAGAGTTGAAAACTGTTGAGGTTTTTCACTATATATTACAACATTGCCTGGCAGGGAAATCATATCAACTTAAATTCCCACCAGAAAAATGCAAAGATTTGGCAATTCAGTAGATAAATTAAACAACAGATTAGATACAGCTGAAGGAATGGTTTTAGAACTGAAAGATAAACCTGAAGCAATTACCCAAGACCCAGGACAGAAGGAAAAAAATAGAGAAAATATTGAAGACGCGTTAAGGGACACGAAAGATAGAATAAAAAGTCCAAAATCTGGCTAACAAATGTTTATAAGGAGGCAGTAATAAAAATGTTTGAGAAGAAAATTCAAAGATATAATGCTGAAAATTTTCCAGAATTGATGAAAATATGAATTATCTAACTGAAAAATCATAATTGGTCCTGAGCAGAATATAAAATAAATAAATCTTGAAAGTGTAAAAGAGAAAATATTTGAAATAACCTGATATAAAATAATTTACCATCAATGCCATAAAAAATAGAGTAACAGCAAACTTGTCAACAGAAACAACATAAATTTAAAGATAATAGAATCATATATTCAAAGCTTGGAGAGAAACTAGATTTTAAATTTAGTAAAACTATTATTCAAGTGTGGGGTTAAAATTTTTTTCACAAAAAATGGGAGATTTTACTGCCTAATGTTCTCCAGAATTAAAGAAATGCAGAATAAAGGAGTAATAGTCCATAAAATTGAGCTAAGAAAATTGGTATGCACGTGAATAAATATTTTAAAACTCCAGTGACTAAAACAATAACAATGGTGATTACTTTTGAAAGCTGAAAAGAAGAATAGAACTAAAATATCAAGTAATGACATTTTAAGATGAAGAAAAGTATATGGAATGAAAGTTTTCTAAAGTCTTTTTACTGTTCAGAAAGATGGAAGATATACTGATTAAATTTAAATTTGCTAATTCAAGCTAACCAATTAAAAATGTTAACAGAATTCCTAGAGTAAATTAAAAGAAAAAATAACTTAAAAGTAGAGAAAGGAAAATATGAATAAAACAAGAGGAATCTTGTAAAGTTAAATATATACATATTTGGGGCCCAAGCAAAAGTACCTTAGTGGATGCGAACATTAATAAATAAATGAGTAAGTAAGTCCATAAAATACACAAGATTTTCACTACAGCATTATTTGTAACATTGAAAAACTGAAAATAAAGTGGATAAACTGGTTTATTTGTGAAATGAAATATATACAAAATTAAAATAAATGAACTATATTCACATACATCAACATGGTTAAATACTCAGAATACTGAGTGAAAAATTAAGTTGTAATAAAGAGTATGATGCTATTTTTATAAAATTTTCAGACAAAATAGTACAATACCCCATATATAACATACAAAACTAAAGTATAAAATATAAAAGAGGATATCCTTTTCAGCTTCAAAATACTGGCATCCTCTGAAAATAAAAGAATTAGATGGAGCTATAGTTACACAAAACATTGTATTTCTTTTAAAAAATACCAATTTGAAGGAAATATGCTAATATCTGTTAAATCCTGTAAATATGTGAACGCCTGATATATTATTTTCTGTACTTTGCTATATATTCAATGCATTTTAGACTTAAAAATAACATTTAAAAGAAAGCCTTTCTCATACTCAAATTACATAAGTCAGATAAATGTTTTAAACAGGTTGCTTAAAACAGCTTGCTGCTCAAAACTACTTAGCCAAAACTTATACATCTAAAGCAAATGACATCATTTTTAAGGTAGTTTGGCTAAAGACTAAACATTTCTTCCAATAATACTCCAATTTTTCAAAACCAATTTTAGAATCCCTCTTTTGTAATTCCCTAAAGCACTTTGTGAGGATGAGTTACCATGAAAATGACATTGTTTCATATGTAAACCCTGTTTCTGAGATAGGAGTTGAGGTCAGGCACTGAGCACTCATATCATGGTCCCTGCCCTCCTGGGGCTCAGAGCCCAGGCGTCTTCAAATAACTCTGGACTGTTCAGAACGTGCAATTCACCGTGAAAACGGAGCCACAAGTGATCAGGGGATGGTGTACTTTTGTGTGTTTGTTTGTTTTGATGGAGTCTCGCTCTGTCGCCCAGGCTGGAGTGCAGTGGCGCGATCTCGGCTCACTGCAAGCTCCGCCTCCCGGGGTTAAACGATTCTGCCTCAGCCTCCCGAGTAGCTGGGACTATAAGCGTCCGCCACCGCCCCCGGCTAATTTTTTTGTATTTTTTTGGTAGAGACGGGGTTTCACCATATTAGCCAGGATGGTCTCGATCTCTTGACCTCGCGATCCGCCTGCCTCGGCCTCCCACAGTGTTGGGATTACAGGCGTAAGCCACCGCGCCTGGCCAGCTTCTGCCTCTTCAACCATTCTCTTTGTCTTTGAGGGCATATTCTTTTAAAAAATTCTCTACTTATTTTTTTAGTGGAATTCCGGAGGCAAGCATATATGAAGATATGCGCTCAACTGATTTTTTTTATTGGTTGTCCCAGCACATATATTGAATTGCCAAGAGAGGCTGGAGCAGCATCTATTTATTTCATGTCTTTATCCCAAAGTGCTGGGGTTAGAGGCATGAGCCATTGCGCCTGGCCTGGTGTAATTTTATGTATGAGGAAAAAACAACAAAAGGGTATAAAACGTAACAGAAACCAGAGGTCCGAAGAATAATAAACAAATGTCAAGGTATATGAAGATTACAAGGGTAGAATGAAACAAAACACAAATAAGCAAAAACTGCAATGTGAAGGACTTTGTGTTCAGAAATTCAGAGGGAGAGATCAACCGAGGGGAAGACCTACAGATTATCACACGAAGAGATACCATGTGGTACTTGCAACTAGGGCTCAGGGCAGAATGAAACAAAATGTACAGTGCTTTTAAAAAGACTGTCTCTAAGAAATGTAGCTGTAAGAATGAGAAAGACCGAAAAGAAAGATAATCTGCCATGATAGCTTTTGAATTCCGCTTCAATAAAATGGCAGATATATAACCCAGCCATTGTAAATGCCATCTACTTTGTACTCTATCCAGCTTTCTAATTCCAATTAAGTATGCTGAATTCTGTGACATATGCAGAGCTCGAAAGGACAAATTTCCAACGCTCTCTTAAGAGAATTCATTAGAACTTTATCTTTCAGATCTGGCTACAGGAAACCTTGACTGCCTTGCCCATGATGGAGTGGCCTTCAGAAGGAAGACGACCATTTTTAACTCAGAGGCTGGGAGTCTGTTCCAAAACAAGATGGAAAACGCTTCCTGAGAGCTTCAGTTAAAACACTGTAACAAATGTTTCAGCAGATCTCAAATATTGTAATTTATCACGTTTATCCCCCAAAGAAATCTGCAATAAAATCCCAGCGTGTGCAAGATAAACGCGCCGGAGCGCGCAGGGCAGTGATTAAGAGAGTGGGCTCCCGTCTCAGGCACACCTAGTTTTAAATCTTGCTTCAGCAGCTTACCAGGGGTGTGACCCTGAAGTCATTTTCCCCTCTGAGCCTCAGTGTCCCCATCGGTTAAGTATGACTAACAGTATCTCCTTGGACACATTTGTTTTGGGGAAATAATCAGATTGAGTGAGTAACATGTTTGGTGCAGTGCAGAGAGGGTAAGCACTCCTGCAACCTTGCAAAGGCACCACTAAGAGCAGCAGCGATGGTGTCACGGTGACATGAAGATAGTGACCGTCACCATCATCATTGTCCTACATCATTGTCCACATCAACCATTGTCCTACAGGCTCAACTTTGTTGCAACAATCCAGCTCCGTGCAGACTCTTCAATGAAGAAAGCTTCCCTGACCTGCAGAGAGCATCTGGTCCTCTGCAGAAAGCTCTCGATTTAGCTTCATTTTATATTTGAATTTGGTTCATGTTGCCTCCTCACTATTGCTAAGCGCTGTGCTTTTAGCACCTAGAGCTGAGGCTGACAAAATTATCAACCAGCAAGAGCAGCTTTCAGGAAAATACTGAATCATAGTTTACAGAATGATAAATGAACAATAATTATTAACAATGATGAAACTTACAATAGACTCTAAAAACCCTTATGCATCTGTTTCTGCAATCAGGATATACTGGGCAGTAGAAACAGGGAACACTTCTCCTTAGACAGTATTTGAATTAAGTTACAGCTAAGTCATTCATTCTGCTCTTTAAGGTGAATTTCTCTGATTCCATCCGGCATGTATTTTTCTCACAGAAAGAAGCCTTATTTTCTTAACAAAAACACAATTGTTCGGAAGGAAAGAACTGGAGCATGTAGTAAACACACAGTTTGAGAAAGCTGGAAACAGAAGTGGAACTTCTCCCTCACCCAGATGCCGGTCATCTGCGCATGTACAGCTGAACTTTATTTATTATGTCACAATCATATTCTTGAAAATGAGGTGCCAGTGACTATGAGAAGAAACAGGATATAGAATATGCTGTGAAGGCAGAAATGTCCGATGGTGACCACAGATTACGCAGGGACTAAATAACAGCAATGAATCATCTGAACAGAATAAGGACATACCCTTCTGGCCACCCACCCTCCACATTCTACTTTCCTGAATTTAATAAATTGGAGTGAAAAACTGAATTCTAAATGCTGCACCACAATAAAGACAAATCACTCAAGACAAAATGAAAATACAGAAAATCAGAAAACCAAATCTATTTGTTGAGGATCTAAACCCTGCCTGCATAGCAGAACTATCTAGGTCTTTCTGAAAAAAATGTTCTATGCCTGAGGTTCACCCCAAGAGTTTCTGACCCCCAGGTAATTCTAGGGTGTAGTGGCTGTTGAGAACCATGGTCTTAAGTCCTTTATGATAAATCACTAGTTAGTATTGATGGACTGACTTAGGAGGAAATATATACTTTTCTTAGTGAGTCATAACAGAAACGTTCCTATTTTAATGTATTGTTCTAAGCAACAAGAAAAAAACAGATTATGTACTCTCCTATCAAGATAAAGATTTTAAAGAGCTAATTTCACCTGAAAATATCATCTTTTTAAAAACAGATAAATGAGTGTATGGGAGGTGGGGGAAAAGGTTGGGCTTGCCGTATCAGAACCTCCTACAGAGTTTTTCTAAGTACAAATTTGTGGCATCATCCTTTCCCCTAAAACGCCAAGTTGAATCTCACTGGCAGCTTCAGCACATGTGTGATTTTGAAACCTGGGCCACCCTACTAGCTCTGTATTCATTTGTGTTCCTCAGCTGACTAGGGTCTTGTTTGTATCTTCCCTAGAATGTTGAAGCCCTGATGGAAGATGAATAGAAACCAGACAATGCTGTCACTCCCATAGATGGCTGGTTAGCTGGTGCACCATCCAATTTGCTCTTGGACTCTGCTCACTTCACCTCTCACTGTGACTGCGATGGCTGGGGCTGTGCCAGGCCTGCTACCCCTGGACACTTGATGATAACAAGAGGACTAAGAGCCCCTGAAATTTCAGAAATGCTGAATCCATGGCAAAAGAGATGTTATTGGTGCCCTGAGTTCTTGTAATCTCCAAGGAGAGCAATCAAGAGGCATCACCAGACATAGCAGCCAAAACAAAAGAGAAAAATTTATTTTAGCTCGTGTGCAAGGAAGTCAGCACTGCAAAAGGAAAAGGTGGGCTGCTCCCCAAGAGCAGTATGTGGGTTAGTTTTATGGGGCCTTTCTATAGAAAAGGATTTTGTCAGGGCCTGAATAGGAGGGCTTTGTCTAGAGCTTATGCAGTGGTTTTACATGCTTCTTCATACATCACAAATAACATTAGCATTTTAAATCTCCACTACTGGGCATGATTTTTAGCATTAAAATGAGGAAAGGGTAACTATAAGTTAAAGTTTAAGTCTAAATGCACATGCAGAACCTCATGGTAGGCCTTGGCCCCCTACAGCAGGAACTTGTGGCTAATAACTTCTTGGGTCTTTTGTGGCTGATCAGCTGGAAATTAGGTAAGGCGCAGCATGAGTAAGGGGCTTTTGTTCTTTTTCTGGAAACCACCTCAAAACAGGAAATCAGCCAGCCTGTCTGCCTCAGAAAGACCAACAGGTGTGAATTAATCTTTGACCAACATATCCTGGGCTCCAAGGCAATGTAGATTTACACTCACAAATCTTCTATTAATTTCTTAAATAGATTATGAGGCAATCTAATGATTCACAGATTTAAATTTGCCTGTCCACTGAGTGAAGTTTAAGAGAACTCCAAGTTGTTTTTCCAGTAGGTTTATCTGCTACAGCAGATGAAATCTGTTCTTACTCATTGCAGGCCTCCTGAGATCCTAGTTCCTAAACTTTTGGCAGGCTTTTCCCCCTCTCTATTGAAGGGTGTGCAGTGTCTTCCCTGTACTCAAAATAGCTACTGATTGATTGTTTAGTCATTTACATAAAAAAATAAGACTCTGTTTTCTTCCTCAGCAACAAGGAACTCTCTAATTCCTATCTGATAGTTCACAGAGATGTGGTGAATAAGTACAAGTAGGTCTTTGACAAAATTTCTTGCAAATACTCTGTTGGTCAAGTCCTTGTCTAATCAACTAGGAAAATACAGTGCCTATGTTAGGTTTTTAATCTATCAACATGTTATAGCTTTATTTGATGAAAGATTGCTCCATGCTGTGTCACCAGTAAAATATGTATTATAAGTAATCATCTCATCAGAATTGAATTCTTTACATTTAAAAAATATGAATCCTACCTTAAGGAAAGCTTCTATTTTCAAAGTGGAATCTTTCTAAATACTCTTGAAACTGGAGTTATTTTCAAGTGCCCTAGAGAAAGCAAACAGCTGTTGAATCCTACACAGAAGTAAGGGTTCAAAAATCAGTGCTTAGACTTTCCATTTTAGCCCAGCAGGGCCACCCAAGTGACATTTCTGGGGAACAGAATCAACTTCCAGTAAATTAGCAAACATACACCACAAATGGAAATATTCAATTGAATATTTATAAGAAATAAAAAATTGAAGGCATATTGAAAAGAGACTCACTTTTTATTATTGAAATGTCTAATGCTTCAAGCTAATAGTTTGAACTGAAAATCAGGATGTTATTGGGAAAGGAGCGCAATTAACATTTTATGAGTAACTGTGTGGTGTTGTTTGTTATTGTTAAAGGAAAAAAAAAGCAAATATTTCCCAAGTACACTTTGTTTATTTCAATTCCTAGGAGCAGAGAGTTTAAGAGTGTTTGCTGGTGTAATGGAAAGAGCACTGAACTAGGAGTCAGGAAACCTGAGTTTGGCCAGTGATCTTTTGGCCTTGATTTTCTTTTCTGTAAAATGAGAAAGAGGGCTAGGCTAGTTGTTTCTGGCACATGTCTGGCCACATGACAAGCCTCTTCCTCAAAGATTACGATTCAGTAGGTCTGGAAGACCCGCTTCTGGCATACTGAGATTAGATCCCATAACCGCACCATTTAACTTACGTGAAACTAATGGATGGATGAAAACATTGAAAGATTAGCAGTGTTTATTCTAAGGAAGAAAGGAAAGGAGAGTTGCGGGAAATCATGGAAGCTGAGATGTCATATTAAAAGAAGCAACAGAAAGAATCTTTGAGCCCAAGTTATCAGAAATACAGGCATTTCCATTGTGCTTTTGTGGAAGAAATGTACACCGTGATTTGAAAGTTTTTGACGTGATTCAAGGATGCCTATGAGGAGGCAAGTAAGCGGCACCACTGTTTGCACTCTGACTCCCTTTTCACCCAGTGCATCTCTGCTTAGTCTGTTTTAAAGGCCACAGTTCCGTGGTTGAAACCTAACTGAACTGTATATTCTACCCACTATGTCCTGGAAACTGGTGTATCTGTATTTGTTCCCAATTTCTGTACCTGTTAATGCCACTATCATTCTCCTTATACCCCCTTTTATTAGGTTGGTGCAAAAAGAAATGGCAGTTTTTGCCATTAATAAAAGCCCATGTCCAGTTATGACCTAGCTTGTCAATTCCTTTATATTTCATCTCAGATTTATCTCAGTCGTTCACCTCCCTTAGCCACTTCCTGATCACAATCATCTAAATTATGGCAATGCCCTTTTGCCTAGTCTCTGAGTATCCATTTTATTTATTCTTCAATTTTTCCTTTAGCGCTTCTCAAATTAACCTTTCTGTTTCACAGTTCTCATCCTGTTATTCGCTTTCACAGAATCATATACTTTTGGTTAGTTGTTTCTGTAATGGCGTCAAAATTCCTTAGAGTTGGAAGGTTCTCAATAATTCGAACCCACTTAACATTATAAATTATTTTATTCTGTTTTTCTGTTTGTACCCTACGATTGAGCCAAACTAGAATTGTTCTTATATCATGTGAATGAGCCCGTATGTCTTTTGTCTGATTTGCCCCTACTCTTTCACATTTCCTATTGAATCTCTATTTTCACTTACTGAAAGAATAACAGAAGAGATGAAACTACATAATCCTATTTCCCAGCACAATTATTTAAATTTTTATGTAGGACTTTTACTTTTACTTATGCATATGTATTTTCATAAATGCAGTCAATTTTGTGTGTATTTTTGCATTCTCATTATAAGCCCTTTCCATTAGCTACGTAATTTTCATTTTTAATAGTTGCATAATTTTCCATACAACAGCTGTGTCATAATTCAGGTAAACATTTTTCTATTGATGGCCATTCTGGTTGTTTCTAATTTTTAGCTATTATAAATAGTACTGCAAATTTTAGCTATTATAAATCATGCTGCAATTAATAGCTCCATGTATAACATTCTGTTTGGGGTTTACTACCTTTGGATAACTTTCCAGGAATGGATTTTACTGGGCCAAAGATATAAAATTTTTATGGTTTTTTTGATGCACATTGACAAATTATTTTCCAAAAAAGTTATACCAATTTATACTGCCACCAATAATGTGTATGAGTGTACTATTTTTACTACAAATTTGTTAACTCAAAACAGAACCATACCTCACTAATATGTTATTTTTTCATAGTTTTAGTACATGTGTTAGGAAATGTAATGTTTAAATTTTAAGTATTGCATTTTCTTCTTATGTATTAATAAATTGTCTGTTTACATTATTTTCTGGTTGAATTTATAAATTTCAAAAGGTCATGGATCATGTCAGTCTTCTTTCCACTCTATAGTACAACTCAGCACTGTTGTAGTGCATAGAGAGTATTCAATATGTATTTGTGCTGTAAATAAATGTGTATTTACTTTTGATAAGTACACATTTACCACATTTTATCAATCCAGATGAGCTCTTTATAGACTTATGAGTATCAACCATAGTTAAAGTAAATATTTTCATTTATTCTAGTTAACATTGCTTTAGAAGACACAAAATTATAATAGAAACTGTTTTTATGCTCTTTGTGCTTTCTTGTATTGCCTTAAAACCTAAAAGTTGTACTCTATAGAGATGCTAATGTGTACATTAAAGTTTTATTTATTTTGTATTTTTTAATAGATTTTTTGGGGGAGATTAATTCTAACTATTCTTGAATCAAGACCTCTCCTCGATGCTTCTTTCTCAGGTTCTGTCTGAGTGCTGGGTTATTTACCTGAAACCATAGCTACTGATGGCTTAGATCTGAAGCTTTTGGGTTGGATCCCACCTGGAGCCTTCCTTTTGCTTCTGTATTTAGGAACATTTTACCTAGGCAGGAGGGATTTAAATTAATCCAGCTAACACTCTGAGATTCAGGATTAAGTCAGCATTGCTGCTATTTCAGCCGTAAACCTTTATTTCAGCTGTAATAACAGACCTTCTGCTACGGTCCCATGCTGGGTACCTGATATTTTAATATGATTATTTTGATAGAGGGATATTTTCATAGGGATATATTTACATGGCCTGGAAAAACAAATCGCTAAATTTTAGGTGCATTTCAATTATCAAGAAAGAGTGTTTCACAGATACTTTCAGCCCATCCTTAGGCCTCATTCCATCTGTCCATCACCTCACTGATCCCTGACCCTCCTCCACTTTGAGCATCATAGCAAAATCAAAGTAAAGATTAGATTTAAAAATCCAGCCTGTTCGAGGTTCATCATAGCCTTAGTAACTGAATTTCTGTTTTATGTTTCCAACTTTAAAATATTTTTAGTATTATAACTCACCTGTATTAGGGTTCTCCAGAAAAACAGAACGAATAGGATATACATAGATATATAAGAAAATACTTGTTACAGGAATTGATTCATACAATTATGGAAGCCGAGAAGTCCCACAGTATGCTGTTTCTAGGTGGGAAACAGGAAAGCCAGTGGTGTAATTCAGCCTGGGTTTAAAGACCTAAGAGTCAGGGAGACAGATAGTATAACTCTCAGTCCAAGAAGGAAAGCCTGAGAAATGAGCCAGGGTAGGGGGTCCCAGAAGGAAGGGGTATTGGTGTAAGTCCTGGAGTCCAAGGCCCAAGAACCAAGAGCTCTGATGTTTCAGGGCAGAAGATGAATACTCCAGCTCAAGAGGCGAGAAAATTTACCCTTCCATGGACTTTTTATTCTGATGCTTTTCAATATTGGTGAAGGGGGGTTCTTCTTTACTCTGCCTACGGAGTCAAATGCTCATCTTTTCTGGAGACACCTCACAGACACATCCAGAAATAATACTTTGCCAGTTATCTGGGCATCCCTTTGCCAGCCAAGCTGACACATAAAGTTAACCATCGCCCCATTCAGTCTAAAAGGCCCTTCTGATTCTGCTCCGTGCGCCCCCTCCCTTTAAGGCTTCCCTAGTGCCAATTGCCCACTGACGGCTTTAAAGGGTGCCCTCTACTGAGCTCATGCTACAGGGATCTAACTGAGAAGGTCCTCTGTCACTGTGTCTGGATATTTCTGCCTGACATTTCCAGCCTCTCAACCAGAACCTCCCCTGCTGCTTCTTTCATTGTACCAGTCCATTGTCATGTCTCCTTTTTGCTGATCTGCCAGGATAGAAACTTCATCCTGAGATAGAGCTTCCTCTTTTTTGAAGCCTTCCTTACAGTGGCTGCATTCCAGGACATCATTCCTATTCTGCCCTCGTGGGAGCCTCAAAACCTCCAGTTAATTCCCATTCTTCCCAACCTCCATAGCATTCACCTAACTTGTATGATGTTAAAGGTTTTTGTATTATGCTTAGCTCATATCCAATACATGGCCAAGTCCTAGAGTAAGCGGCATGCTGTTTCACATTTATGTTTTCCTCAGTCACACTGTCTCACCTATGTTTTCATACAGAACATTTAAGAAAAAACAAAAGCTTTCATTTTGTCCCACCATTCTTCTCTGGTCCTTCTTCGTTCCTCAAAACTCCTCTGCTTTAGTCAAATATAGTTACCAAATCCTTCTACGTCTTAGTTTATATTGATTGTCCAACAGAAGAAAAAGAACCCACCAAAACAACAAACAAACAAACAAAAACAACCTCTTTTCTCTTTCTGTAAATCATATGCCTCTTCCCAAATATCTTGAGTCTCACTTTTTTTGTGAAGTATTCCCCCACCTAACCTTATGGTACTCAGCTGTTTCCTCATTTGACAATTCCTCTCTCCTACTTGCATTCATGCTTTATGTATCAACTAGCCCTCCTTTTATCCCCTTGCTCTCTGAACCTAGTAGGCGTAGGTAGATGAAAGAAAAAAACCTCATGAAAGTGATACAGATGAGCTAAGTTTTTTGGTTATTTTTACTTGTTTGATTTTTTTCTTTTTTGAATTTTTTGTTTTGCTTTATTTTTAGTGGTGGTGATAAATTTCCACTGGTCCATTCACACTGCCTCATACTGTTTCCATAGTTAAGAATTTGCAAAATAGCTGGGTAGACGTAGGGGTGCATGCTTTGCTCGTGGGTGGGGAAGTCAACTGACCCACAGGAAAACAAAAAACAAAACAAAAAAAGTTTTTTTATTATCCCCAGTTGGCAAAACCATGTTTTCTACCAAGAAAGATTTTCATCTGTTAACATAACATCTGTTTTATATATTTCACAGAAGCCTCAATTGCAAACAATGGACAACCCACTGAGTTTTGTTTCTGTGAATATATTTATCAGAGATTCAGATATATAAGATATTTTATTTATTGTGCTGATATCATGTGCACATAAACATTAGATATTATTACCTATCCCTCATAGATGTTAATGCTGCTGATGTAGTTACTATCAGAGGTATTACTAAGGTTGTATAGTTCAAGGCAAGCATTGCAATATTTTTCAAGCTACGTGCACAGCCCACACAGGCAAGAAAATGGGGACAGCTTACCAAGTATAGGCACATTGTTCTGTAATCTGTACCCATGTTGGATAAATGTTTATTAAAATCCTTTAAAAGTGCCAACATTATCAAAATGAGATAATGCCTTCATAGTAAAACAAAAATTCAGATAAATAGACAAAACAGAAACTGAGTCACAGAGTTGAAACAGAGACTTTATTTTTATCAAAATATTTACCTTTGGTCTTAGGTGACAGGTTAGATGGAAGGGAAACAGCCATTTTGTACCATACTTCTACTCATGAAATGGCTGTGTGGTACTGAACTGTTTATCGTATACTGCCAAGAAAGAAGGTTTGATGACAATAGAAAGACTAGAACTAACCAAACCACAGGTAGTGAACGCCAATTGCAAAGGCCACCCTGAGCAACGAATGCAATCCAAAATCTTTATACACATCAAATTCTTCTTTAAAATAATACATTCGGGCACTCAGTTTTGTGTTTTCAAATTCTTGTTATGTTGTTTCCTATTTATTATGGCCAATTTTATATTTGTTAAACAGTTCATCATTTATGATAAAAACTTTGAAATCATTTTAGCCTTATTTTATTTGCCACATATGCTATAAAACAAACTGGTTGAATCACCAGCCTTACTTAAAAAGAGAGAAAGCTGGGAATATGAGTGTTGGAGCAACAAGCACAAGGAAAGAACACTGGAAATTGGCTGAGCTGGAATGCAAAGCCCCACTCCTGACTCCCTGGCCCCAGTTCTTTCAGGTTAAACTGCACTGCCTTTTTCTGGATAAATGCTTAATCAGTTTGTTCCAGTCTCCCGCAAAAAACACTAAACTCAAAGAGGAGATTTTCACATATTCCTCTTCTTAGAACAATGGCGTCCTCTTTTGCTGAATGAGTTTCTTTAGGAATTAACATTTATATTTTCCAGATAAGACACTCCAGGGTGTGTATTATAGACGAGCAATGATGTGCCTTGGCAGTTAATGGCACTCAGTCAAAACTACCAGGGCATGTCATTATTAGGTCATAATACCCACCCTGGAGTGTCTTACAGCTTAATTGTTCCCTCTTTCATTCCAGAAACTCGCAAAAGACATATTTTACTCATGTTTCTGCTTTGTTAATGAGTTCAGAGTGGATGAACACATGTGTGCTGCCTGTTCTGCCTATCACACATGTATTCAGAAATAAATGCCGGTCACATAATCCTCAATTCCAGCTTGCATATTTTGCTACACAAAGTTTGGCACGGCTTGAATACCTCTGAAGGTAAACATTTAGTATGCAACATCTGTCTAAATATTCAGACACTTAAAACTCACGAGGCTTCCCCTTTTGCCAATGTCCTTAACATTTATCTCCAGATATCATCTGTTTTTCTGCTAGAAATGTCCACCAAAAGAGTTATATTTTCGTGGAGTACTTTGGACTAGATTCCAGAATAGACTACTTTCAGTCTTTTGAATACACATTAATAACTAGTTGTAACCTTAATAAGTATTTAAGCTTAGGGGTTTTACCCATATTCACCAAAACTCTTCAATCAAAATGGAAAATTCATTATGCACCTTCAGCTGATTCTTCTACTATCAGGTCATGATCTCCTTACAATAACGCTTAAAATAACAGGTAAATGGATGAGAAGTTACAAGAAGTAGCGGACATAGGCGTGTGTGGTTCTAAAGTATGGCTGCCTAGTAATAAAATGTATTGCTGTGCAAACAAGCATGAAATCAGGTTCCAGGATCGGAGCGGAGCAAGATGGCCGAATAGGAACAGCTCCAGTCTCCAACTCCCCGCGCGAGCGACACAGAAGACCAGTGATTTCTGCATTTTCAACTGAGGTGCTGGGGTCATCTCACTGGGGAGTGCCGGACAATTGGTTCTGGTCAGCTGCTGCAGCCCGACCAGTGAGAGCTGAAGCAGGGTGAGGCATTGCCTCACCGGGGAAGCACAAGGGGGAAGGGAATCCCTTTTCCTAGCCAGGGGAACTGAGACACACAACACCTGGAAAATCTGTTAACTCCCACCCCAATACTGCACTTTAAGCAAACGAGCACACCAGGAGATTATACCCACACCTGGCCGGGAGGGTCCCACGGCCACGGAGCCTCCCTCATTGCTAGCACAGCAGTCTGCGATCTAACCGCAAGGCAGCAGCGAG
>NW_016803645.1:579630-601428 GCF_001698545.2 Rhinopithecus bieti | reverse complement strand
GGGGCCTATCATGGGGAGGGGGGAGGGGGGAGGGATTGCATTGGGAGTTATACCTGATATAAATGACGAATTGATGGGTGCTGACGAGTTGATGGGTGCAGCACACCAACATGGCACAAGTATACATATGTAACAAACCTGCATATTATGCACATGTACCCTAGAACTTAAAGTATAATAATAATAAAAAATAAAATAAAATAAAATAAAAGCATGTTCCAGATCAATGAGACAAACACAGCTAAGGAGCTATCTAAGGGACACAGCTCTTGGAAAATTTGTGGTGGAGAAAAATTGGTTTCAGATTGAGTTGCTTAGTCTTGAGTCTTACTTCGAAATGACAAATATCACATAAGCAATAAAGAGACGGACTTAGGAATTTTAAAACTGCCCACAAAGCTCAATGCCCAGATGGCTTCACTGGTAATTTCTACCAAACACTTAAAGAATTCAAACCAATTCTTCATAAGCTATTCCAAAATATAGAAATAGAGGGAACACTTCTCAACTCACTCTGTGAGGCCTATATTAACGTCATACCAAAATGAGACAAAGCTAGGAATCAAAGGAAATTTACTCAATCTGATAAAGGCCATCTATGAAAAACCCACAGCTAATTTCATACTGAGTGGTGAAAGACTGGGTAATTTTCTCATAAGATCAGGAAAAAACAAGGATATCTATTCTAACCATTTCTACACTGGCAATGAACTATCCAAAAATGGAATTAAGGAAACAATGTCATTGACAACAGCATCAAAAAAAAAAAAAAAAATACTTAAGAATGAATTTAACAGAAAGTACAAGATGGCAGTTTCGAAAACTATAAAACATTGTTGGAAGAAAATGAAGAATATCTAACAAAAGAAAAGATGTCTCATATTTACGGATTGGAAGACTTAATATCAGATTTATCTACAGGTTTAACACAATTTCTATCAAAATGCCAGCTGATTTTTTTTTTTGCAGAAATTGACAAGCTAATTCTAAAATGCGTAAGGAAATGTAGAGGAGCCAGAATATCCAAAACAATCTTGAAAAGAAGAACAAATTTGGAGCACTCATAGTTTCCTACCTCAAATTTACTAGACTGCTACAATAAGCAAGACATGGTGCCACTGACATAAGAATAGGCATATAAATTGATGAAGCAGAATTGGGAGCCCTGAAATAAACATATACATTTATGGTTAATTGATTTTCAACAAGTATGCCAAGATAATTCAATAGGGGAAAAAATCTTTTCAACAAATTAAGCTGGGACAAGATACTCATATGCAAAAGAAAGAAGTTGAACCTCTATCCCCCCCATCCACAAAAATTACCTCAAAAAATGTTTCAATCTCAATAAAAGCTAAAACTAAAACTCTCATAAGAAAGCAAATGAAACAATCTTCTTGACCTTGAGGTAAGTAATTGCTTCTTAGATATAATATCAAAAGCTCAAGCAAAAAAGAAAACATAGGTAAATTATACTTCATCAAAATTAAAATTTTAGTGCTTCAAAGGACACAATCAAGGAAGTAAAAAGACCCAAAGAATGGAGGAAAATGCTTTTAAATCACATAACTAATGACAAAAGATTAGTATTCAGAATATATGAAGAAATCTTACAATTCACTAATAAAAAGACAACTACTTAAAAATGGTGAAAAGACCAGAATATACATTTCTTCAGAGAAGATGTACAAATAATCAAATGATCTAGAAACACAGGAAAAGATGATCAACATCATTATTCATTAGGGAAATACATATCAAAATAAGAGATACAAAGAGATACCACTTTGCATCTACTACGATGGCTAAAATTTAAAAGGCACTAAAATGCAAAAGACAATAAAAAATGTTAGTAGGGATGTGGAGAAATTGGAACCACACATTACACTTCCATATATGGGAATGTAAAATTGTGCAGCCACTTTGGAAAAGAGTTTGCCAATTTCTCAAAATCTTAAGCTCAGAGTTATTATTTGACCCAGCAACTTCACTATAAGGTATATACCCCAAATAAATAAAAAGATATATTCACAAAACTTGTATGTGAATATTCAAAACAGCATTATTCATAACAGCCAATAAGTGGAAAAACAAGCAATGTCCATTGACTGATGAATGGATATATATAAGTGAATAGCCATACAATGGAATATTATATAACAATAAAAAGAAATGAAATACTGATGCATGCTACAACATACATGAACCTTGAAAATATGTGCTAAATAAAAGAAGTAGTCACAAAATAACATATTACATATTATATAATTTCATCTGATGAAATGTTTAGAATTGGCAAACCTAGAAAGACAGAAAATAGGTTCGAGCTTGCCTAAGGGTAGATGGGTTAGGGTGTAGGGAGTGACAGCTAATTGGTTCAGAGCTGCTTTTGGGGGTGATGCAAATATCTTAAATTTGATTGTGGTGATGCAATATATTTGTAAATATATTAAATTAATCAGTTGTATACTTTAAATGGGTAAGTTTCATGGCATATGAATTATATCTCAGTAAAGTCTAAAAAAAGAAACAGTGAAACAGGAGTGTAATGGAATCACAGAATAGCAGCAGTATAGAGGCCTAGAAATTAAAAACAGGCATATCTTTCTTTTGTAAACTGAGATAAACGTGAGATGATTATAAACACTAGGAAAACAAATAGCTATAGATGAAAGATAACGATCAAAATATGTTGAAATCTAAGATACATTATAAGTTTTAGTAATCGTAAATGCCAGGAAAGATAATTCATTTAACCTCGACACTTGTAACATTTTTATTCTAAGTACTAAGCCTAATGAGCTAGGATTTTAGTTTTCTCTAAGTGGCCAAACATGAGTCTATAATAAATTATATTTATATGATTATATTATAACTCTGTAAATTATGTCACTTTCCAGTTTATAGAATTAATTCATAGACAGGCACGGAAGACTTACCTGTAGGTTCAGATTAAAATGTGAATGTATAAAATTGGACGCTCTAAGCATTACTTTCCTTAGTCTTACATAGGAGAGCATCAAGAGACTCCCTGTTGTTTACAAATAAGGAAACAGGAGAATAATTTTTTTTTTAATTTAAAAGTAAGCAAAAGAAGAATTGAAACTGATTTTTGAAAATCAACAAAATTTAAGATGGTTTGAAAGGAAGGAGGGGATATTCATTTGCCACCTAAAGCTTATAAAAAAAATAGAGGTAAAATCTGTATTATTTATGATTATACAGTTTGAAATATATAAACAAAAGATTTAAAAGATTTGCCTCTGGAAAGTGCAACAGGGTAGGGGGTGAGTAATTGCACTTTTCATTTTTTGAAATTATGTAACATTAGAGGCTTTAAGGATCATGAACATGTTATGTTTAGGAAAGTAAAAGTACTAGCAACAATAATAAACTGAAGTCTCCCAAAACAAACTAGGAAATTATGAGGAATTATTTTAAAGCAAACAAACGCAAAACAAACCTCATCAGAAAACTATGGCTGGAGAGGTTCCCAGTCCGTCTGCCATACTTGGCTTTGAGTTTGAGTTTAGAAAATTTCATTCCCTCAGCAGGAACCTGAATTAGTTGATTTTCATGCTGCTGATAAAGACATACCCAAAACTGGGAAGAAAAAGAGGTTTAATTTGACTTCCAGTTCCCCATGGCTGGAGAGGCCTCGGATTCATGGCGGGAGGCAAAAGGCACTTCTTACATGCCGGCAGCAAGAGAAAATGAGGAAGAAGAAAAGCGGAAATCCCTGATAAACCTATCACATCTCATGAGACTTATTCCCATCCCAAGAATAGCACAGAAAAGACTAGCCCCATGATGCAATTACCTCCCGCTGGGCCCCTCTCACAACACATGGGAATTCTGGAAGATAAAATTCGAGTTGAGATTTGGGTGGGGACACAATCAAACCATATCAGAACTCTAGGAAAAAGGTACGCTGTAGGGGGGCAGAGTCTCATTAGAGCATTTGATTGAGCACAGCCACACAGCAATGAGGTTCCCATGCACTGCCTTCTGCAGAGCAGAGCTTTGGGTAATCCTGCAGGCATCTACAGGAAGGAACAGCATGAAGAAGCTAGACTCTGCAGTCCTCCAGCTCACTCTGTATTCAGCCCGCAGAGAATTCACCTCTCATTGAGATTCTCCTCTCATCAAGGTTATCAGTCCAGCAGTCGATAGCACCGAACCCTTTTATCAGCCCCACTTGGTAATTATAAAATATTTGCAATTATACAATATGCTAATTCTTAGACGACTACAAACAGCTTAATCAATTGAGTGCATTTTATTATTTCTAGTCCAAACATTATGGACTCACATGAAGTCTCTGAGATCAGTAAATTATTCTAGATTGTTAAACTGCTGCCAAACCAATCAGAACTTTTTTTGAATTTATTAGGCTTGCTACATTATTTAGCCAGCAAGATTGAGAAAAACAACAGAAACAAAGAGGCATCCTGGAGTCACACTGTGAAGCTTGATCAGTTCCCATGAATTACAAGAAGGAAGCCATAGAAATTCAGGAGAAACAAGATTTACCTGAAACCTCTATTGTCAAGTTGAAACTAATGTTAAGCTAGGTTCTTGAGGCATGTGTACTTCTTAAAAGCACAATTTCCCCTGTCATGATGTGTCTGTGTGTGTGTGCATGCATGCAGGATGTTGTACTCTATAGCTGTGTATACGTGGTGTACGTATCTCCAGCTGTGCTACAGAAAAATAAATATATATATTTTTTCATGCCCAGGAGGACCACCACATTTGAACATCCCAAAACAGAGCAAGAGATGAGGTGCTCTGCCAGTATTTATGTCTAAATATATTCAACAAGAACCATGCATTCCAAACATAAGGCAAGGGTTTTATCCACCCCAAAATGTATCCCTCCCATGTAGTCCAATTTTACAAGTTTTATACCACTGCATATTACTTCATTGATTTGATTTTTTAACAACTGAGTACTCTTTGGAGAAAACATGTTACTATAAAACCTCCTCAAATAATGCTAGTTTTGGATGCTGAGGGAGATTGCCTGATTAAATAGGTTTAAAACATTAAAAGAGGATAAGCTTAATGGAGATTTAGCCATTATACTTGGAAGCATAATCTCGAAGTTTCCAGGGCTAGATATTGTTTTAAAAAGTTAAACCCCCTTTTGAAACAATATACTCAGTGGTTACGTTGTGTGGATCATAAACATGTTCTTGTAGCACGAGTGGAAATGTTTCTTAATGTTCAAATGAAGGTATTTGTAACCTCAGATACAACTTCTAATGTCAGCATGATACCTAGATTCAGAGTATGCTTTATTTTAAAAACTGCACTTTGAAGTGAAGATGGTGTGCCCTGAAACAATGCTTCTCAAACTTGAATGTGTATATTCATCTTCTAGGGGTCTTGTTAAAAATGGAGATCTCGACTGGGGACTAGGAGTTTTCATGCCAATGCCGCTGGTCTCAAGACCTCAGTGTAAATAGTAGAACACTGTGAGGTGACTCAACATCATTTAATGAAGATGAATACATTGATCAATGATGTTAAACATGTAGGTGAAGAGCTGGGGTAAATGTTTACCCATAAAGTGGAACTAGAAAGAAGCTGTGCACACACATAACCTAATGTGCAAATTTTAAATATGCAAGTGTGATTAACTGGATCAACAATTTTAGAAAACATTTGGCCATTCCATCCATGTTTTGAAAGGTTTATATAAAGTTCCCAAACATATTTTTGTTAGGGATACAGACAGACTGCTTTCTATTCATGGTCATATGTATGGCATTTCTCCTGATAATTTTTTGCTCTGTTTAGCAGATTTGAGAGACATAGCCAAATTAGAATTTTTTTTGGAAGATCAGTTATTTGAACTGGAAAAACATAAGAATGTGTAGATTTCTTTTGGTCACTGATTAAATAGAGTAGCATGCTGAATTGACTCATCTCTGCCACATGATGAAAAAAAGTAGTATATATTTTAAAAAAAATAACATGCCTAGGCTGGGCACGGAGGCTCACGCCTGTAATCTCAGCACTTTGGGAGGCTGAGGACTGCGGATCACCTGAGGTGGGGAGTTCAAGACCAGCATGACAAACAGGGAGAAACCCCATCTCTACTAAAAATACAAAATTAGCCGGGCATGGTGGCACATGCCTATAATCCCAGCTACTGGGGAGGCTGAGGCAGGAGAATCGCTGGAACCCAGGAGGTGGAGGTTGCAGTGAGCCAAGATTGTGCCATTGCACTCCAGCCTGGGCAACAAGAGTGAAACTCCATCTCAAAAATAAATAAATAAATAAAAAATAGCCTGCCTATGTAATACAGGGTAGGCCATTTTTAAAACGCAATTGTACACAGAAGGAGAAGAGGAGAAAGAAACAATTCCTACTGCTAAGCTGTGTAACCTTAGAACCAGAACTCAAATAGGAGAGAGGCATGTGTCTCAGAAGAAAAAGCTGTGACAACAAAGGCATTTTTTAAGGGTAGCAAATAAATATGAAAATAACAGACCAGTTAAAACTAAATAAAAATAAGGTGATATAAGCATGTTTTAGTTAAATTCAAAAGGTTTTTTTTTGTTTTAATTATCTGTATTATTTTACAGCTACAGACACAAAGTTAAGCCGCCCTCAGAAATGTCTTTTCCCATTGGGTCTCTATTTTGTTGCAGGAAGGTGTTTCCAAGGGCAACTTCTTTACATGTTTTCTAAAAAATGTCACAAGGTAGAATAGAATATATTATTGCTTTAGTAATGACCCAAGAACTTAACTCTGCTTCTACATGCAAAAAACAAAATAGTTGTGTGAATGTAATTGATTGCAACTCTTTTTTTTCTCAATCGTTAACCAGATTGATTGACCTAGCCATAGAAATGAAAATATTAATGTAGCTTTATAATATTGTATTTTGCTTCAGCGATGAAACCACTACTCTGCTGCAAAAAGGATCAATAGCCTTATAATACTTGTTTTGTTTTAATACTCACAAAATTATTTATATAAAAATTTTAAGTGTCTAGCTTGTTTAAATTGGAAAAGAAACCAAGAGCTGCCTAAAATTGAATATAGCTGTTCTGCCTGAAAAAAAAAGCAGACTAACAAAAAACCAATTAGACTTGGTGAAAGCAGGGAATACAGAAATGAATGCTAATGTCATAAATATTGTCTTTTTAAAAGTAGTGATATTGGTCTGGCGCAGTGGCTCACTCCTGTAATCCCAGCAATTTGGAAGGCCGAGGTGGGCAGATCACGAGGTCAGGAAATTGAGACTATCTTGGCCAACATGGTGAAATCCCGTCCCAACTAAAATACAAACAAACAAACAAACAAAATTGGCCAGGCATGGTGACGCGGGTCTGTAGTCCCAGCTACTCAAGAGGCTGAGACAGGAGAATTGCTTGAACCCAGGAGGCAGAGGTTGTAGTGAGCCGAGATAGCGCCACTGCACTCCAGCCTGGTGACAGAGCAAAATTCCATCTACAAAAAAAAAAAAAAAAAAAAAAAAAAAAAAAATTGATATCACTGTTGTATCATAAGATATAAGAGAAACTACTATAAATACCATATCTAAAAAGATATCAAACAATAATTAATTAGAAAAAAAAACACAAATAAAACTAATAAATGTGAAAACATTTCTTTTCACTGTTAATGAAGAGTAACATTAAAACAAAATGAAATAGTTTTGTAGTTGTACCCCTTTATATCCAAATGGTAGAGGTATATTTGGTTTAACATTTTTCAGTTGTTTGACAATCTGTGTGAAGAGACTTAAGGATGGCTGCACCCTTTGGGTTAGTATGGTCCTAGGAATATATTTTAATAAAGTAATTAGAAATAAAAACAAAATTCATGAACAAACACATTCAGCATAGATTTTTGTTTGTTTTGTTTTGTTTTGTTTTGTTTTGTTTTGTTTTGTTTTGTTTTTGAGAAAGAGCCTCACTCTGTCTCCCAGGCTGGTGTGCAATGATGTGGTGGCTCACTGCAACCTCCACCTGCTGGGTTCAAGCAATTCTTATGCCTCAGCCTCCTGAGTAGCTGGCACTACAGGTGCACGCCACCACACCCAGCTAATTTTTGAGATGGGGTTTTGCCATGTTGGCCAGGCTGGTGTCAAACTCCACACCTTAAATGATCCCACCCACCTTGGCCTCCCAAAGTGTTGGGATTACAGGGGTGAGGCACCTCGCCTGGTCAGGATTATTTTTTAATAGTGAAAAATTGGGAATAACTCAAATGTTCAACAGTAAGTTAAATTATAGTATACCATGGCCTGTATGTGTGTTCCCCAAATTTGTATGTTAAAACCCAGTCACCAATACGATAGTATGAGGAGGTGGGGACTTTGGGAGGTCACTAGGTATGAACAGGATTAGTGCCCTCATACAAAAGGCCCAACAAAGCCCTATTGCGCCTTCTGCCATGTAAGGACACATCAGGAAGACCACCATCTGTCTATGAACCAGACCCTCACCAGACCCCGAATATACTGGTTCCTTGATCTTGGGCTTCCCAGACTCTAGAACTGTGAGAAATAAATTCCTGTTGTTTATAAGCCATCTAGTCTACAATATCCTTTTATAGAAGCCCAGACAGACAGACGTGGTACAATTATAAAATAGGCTATTTTATGTTGATTATACTTTTGAAAAATTTTAATGACATAAGATAGTGACACAAAGAAAACTACATATATAAGTTAAATACTGCATTTATGAATATATGTATTCATAATTACACATTTTATATAGAAAAAAAGTTGGATGGAAGCACATCCATTTTTTTCCTTTTAATTTTATTCTACTTTGTATTTTGCCAGTTCCCCCTCCAAGCCCACTTAAAGGACATTGTACCTTTAGAGTCAGAAGAAAACCCAATAATAAAATTTATTTTAGGTATAGTTTATATAGATTATAGTTTCCAGAGAAGATAAAAAATTTTAAGATGCAACTATCACGTGATGGGTCCTAAATTATACAAGTTTGTTTGTGCCACACTGTATGCTAGTGCACCAACATTTTTCAATAATAAGGATTTTAGAGGGTCTTCTTTTTCGTAACTTTCAGAACATCATTCAAAAAAATTTCAGTTGTTCAGTAGCAGATAGTGAATTCAGAGATGAAACATTTATATATATACATTTTTACCTATAGTATTAAAATCACTGATGAATCATTGGGGGAGGCTATAGGAAGACATTTGTTTTGCATATTTCTTCTTATGTTTTTGCATTCTAATCTCACAGAGTGCATGTAATGCTGTCCATTAGTCACCATTACCTTCAGGTCTGGCTCTATTGCTGATTGCTTTCGAAAGTCCTGCAGCTGAGAAGAGCCCCTAGAGAAACATTCTAGTCATGTAGGCACCATAGCTTAAAACTACTTTTAAGAACTTGGCTTCAAATCTAGCTTCCTGGTCTGACTTATAACAAGATGCTTGCAGTGTAATGCCATTGCTCTCATGAAAGATGGCAAAAGAACTATTAATGACACTAATTAAGATGTGTGAATATCATTTAGATACTCCTCCTTGTTGCTTTCCAAGTACAAGCTATGTTACCTAACACATTAATTGGTAATGATACAATCGCATATCTTTCAACTACAAGGTCAGTTTTTAAAGCAGGGCTTTTATTATTAATGTGCTTTAAGTTTCAACACAGTCCACGTAGGGATTCCATTAACAAACTTGACTGTGCTCCTCTTTAACCCCATTACAGTCATATCCCCTCCCACCCATGCTGAGTATTATGGTATTGTGGGTTGGAGCATTTCAATCTTTATCTGACCTTAAATATAACTGCTAAAGCATTGTATATACATCTAGAACCTATTTGTTTAATATATTTTTGACTTTTGCATTTTTAAATGTGCCTATTCCCTGGTATTTTTTGACTAGTCAAACAAAATCCAAATGTTACTTATTTGAAATCTGCTACTCATTTATCCAGCGTATCTGCCTAAAGTAAACTTTATGTACCTAAAGTAAAACTTAACATAGAAAATAAAAGAATATTAAAGTGTAACCTCTACCAGCATAATGCTGTACTTATAGATCTTTAAACTTTTAAATGACATGGAATAGTAAAGCTGGAAGAAACTTTTAGCCCCAATGACTTATTTTACAGAAGACAAAATTGGAAGTTCAGAAAGTCTAAGTCACTGGCCCAAGGTTTCAACACCAAAAAACAAGTCCTCCTGCTTGGTGTGAGGTCTCTGCTCGTAACCAGGCATCCCTCTCTGAGACTGAGCAAGGATTAAGAAAAGCCTGTTAAATACCAGATCTGTCACATGCCCCCTTCCTATTTGATTTTAGTAAACATCTACAAATGCCAGTCAGGTAATAGGAACCTACATTTACGCAGAACTTGGTAGTAGTCAAATGTTCATTTCTCTCATTCATGACTTGATACAATTCTCACAATGACTTATGAAGTATGTGTTATTCTCTCTCCTCTATAATTGCACATCTAAGAAGAGTTTTTGGTTGTGGTCACATATGAAAGACTACTTGCTTTAGTATAAAATTCTTGAGTATTTTTTCTCCTCTTCCAGATGTCTGTAACAATTCTGTCATTGTTGTCTGACATTTGAAATTGCTGAAGAGAAGTCCCAGGTCTACCTGATATGCTCCTTTGGAAGTAATGTTTGTTTTCTCCTAGATGAGATGCTTTCGGGACATGTTGTTTGTCTTCACATTTAAATATCACCTTCATATGTCTCTAGGCAAATCTTTTTTTTTTTTTTTTTTTTACCTAGGTTCATTGGATCTGAAGATATAGGTTGTGATGATTAATATTGAGTGTCAACTTGGTTGGATTGAAGGGTTCAAAGTATTTTTCCTGGGTGTGTCTGTGAGGGTGTTGCCAAAGGGGATTAACATTTGAGTCAGTGGGCTGCGAGAGGCAGACCTGCCCTCAATCTGGGTGGGCACCATCTAATCAGCTGCCAGCACACAGCCAGAATAAAAGCAGACAGAGGAACATGGGAAGACTGGGCTGGTTTAGTTTTCTGGCTTCTATCTTTCTCCCATGCTAGATGCTTCCTGCCCTCGAACATCAGACACCAAGTACTTCAGTTTTGGGACTCTGACTGGCTTCCTTGCTCTTCAGCTTGCAGACGGCCTCTTGTGGGACCTCACCTTGTGACTGTGTGAGTCAATATTCCTTAATAAACTCCCCTTTATATACATCTATCCTGTTAGTTCTTTCCCGCTAGGGAACCCAGACTAATACATAGGTCTTCAATCCAAGAAGGTTATCATTGCTTAAAGTTTATTATTGCTTGATTAAGTTTTGTCTTGTCTCCTCTTCGAGAACATTAGTTATATTCAGGTTAGCTTTTTTCCTCTAAATTCCATATCTTCATCTTTTCTTACCATTTTTTTTTTTTTTTTTGGTATTTATCCTTTTCTTCTGCATTCCAGGAAAGCTCAATATTATGGTCCATATTAGTGTTTTAATTTTCCACAACATCAGTTCTGTTCTTTGCTGCTCCCAACACTGATGCAAGTTTTATATTGCTACTCCACCTTAATTCACCCAGCTTCTTTTCCTCTCAACACAGTCTCTTTTTATTCTTGTAGTTCGTGATTCATGGAGCTTATAAATGTTTCTATCATATTGAAGACATAGAGCAATTTACTACATTTTAAGAATTCTTGTGAAGTCATTTCCAGAGATTTTTTTTTCAGGATGATGTACCATTTATTCCACACTGTATCTTTCTCTTTCTTTATCTCAAATGAGGGAATGCATAATCGTTCTTGTGTTTGTCAGTGGTCATGGTACCTAGATTATCCTTGATCCTCCTACTGATGGTGCAGTTGGGGGTTAATAGAATCCTCTGTGTCTCTGATTGAAACCTAAAGAACACATTGATAAGGTCAGTGCTTAACCGAACTTTCCATGTCTAGCTCTGTGTTCCATATTTGCACAGTAAGGATGGGGGTCAAGGGCATATATTATTTGGGAGAGGATATCCTTCTTGAAAAGCCATATTTCATGTGTTTATAACTAAATTATGCTAACCCTGGCAAAATCAAGGTTAGGTAGAAATACACTAAAATTGAGTCAGAACATATTGAAGATCGTATGGTCTATAACATGTTGAAAGGCACTGGGATGATAGTCATTGAGCTAAAAACATGGGAAAATTCAAACACATTTCAGGTTTCTTTCCATCTACTCTGCTTTATTCATTGTAACTAAACTTCCCTGGATCTAGTTACCACTGCCCGTCTTTTTAATTTCTCTCTTATATTTAAACATGCAGTCTAATATATGGCTTAAATGGGAATTGCTAATTGAGGGGGGTGCAGATAGTATTCAGGTCACCTCAAAATGTAGCACATGTGCACAGAAAGACAGCCGATTCTCAGGTTAATACTTCAGATTCAGAATGCCGGTTCAAGAAGCAGGCAGTGGGAGAGGAAAGAAATCCCAGTCTGTCTTCTCAGGGGAGTGGGTTTGCTCCTTCAAGCGGCAAAATCTGTAAGTGCTTCTGATTATATTTCTCTGTTCCTCTCTATACATCTTGCGGTTGATAGAATTTTATTCAAAATTTTGGCATTTCATGCAACATCAGTCTTGGTGCTCCATTTTCTTGGAGAATTTTCATCCTTTCTGTATCCTCAAAAGTCTTCTGGAAGGAGCGAGAAGTAGCTGCCTCAGAAACTGTGAAACACATGCCATGTTAGTTCTAATTTTAGTCCCAGATCACTCAATTCAGTTGTGCAGATAAATGAATTGTCACAACTATTTACAGAACCAAATTGAGAACAATCCTCTCTTATCCTCACCTTACCATCCTGAATCAAATCTGCCTGGGAACAAATCTGGTATTATATGTTTCTTCTTTAGTATGAAATCATGTCAATATGTTAACTTTCCACATATATTAATCTAAAGCTTATTTCTAATTAAGCAATAGCTACAAATGAAAGGAATTTAAAGCATCACTGCACAGGCAGCAGAGGTTTTCTTCTAAGCCGAAACCCTGTGGGAATCATAACCCGGATGATATAATAGGCAGTTTGGCTTTCCTGCTAGGAAACCCGGCTCTATCATTTTCATGGACTTGGCCACTTTATCCTCATGTCTGCATTTTAAACTCTCTTTTGTTCTGATTGTAGGTAGCAAAATAAATATGAAACATATTCATAAACAACATTGGAAAAGACTGTGCATTTTTCTGAATTTCAACAAAGCACATGCCCAGATCTCTCAAGTTACTCCAGAGACAGAGTGATCTGGGGTGGGGAGCTAGGTGGATTTCTTTCCATACCTTTAGCCATAAGTAATTAGCAGTTAGCCTGCCACTGGGCACCAGGGTCCCTGGGATGATAGCAGAGGAAGGCATGATTTTCCAAACTGATGGATATCATGTCACTGGGAGGAATGACAAACGAATTGAATGACGTTGTCACTATCTTTACATTTTTACAGCTGAAATCCAAAGAGATCGTAGTAAACTGCACAAGCATGGTGGAGAAGGGACACTACAACAGCATCATTTGGTCAAGTAGTTAGGGGTTGATGGGTTGACGTCTCACCATATGTTGACATTGCTATGAGATGGCCAACACAAATGAAAAAACTGGGCATGTATAGCGTCGAGGAAAGGAAGATGATAGTCTTCTTTCACTATTCACAGCTCAGATCTCCGCAGGAACTTAGGGCTTCACCTGGGTGCCATTTAGAACAGTAAGGAATTAGAACATATCTGAGTGAGGGTAATCACAATGTAAAACCCTAGAAACTGACATGGTGTAGAACAGGGGAAGGTCCATGATACTTGGACAGCCATTTAGAAAGGATGTTACTGCTCAGACCCATGCTTAGTAGAGAGTTGCACTAAGTGACCTCCATGATGCCTGTAAGCTCTAAAATTTGAACACTTTGGAATTATTGATTTAATAGTTTTTCTTCACTCTCCTTTCTATCAAATAGATTGCTCGGAAGAGAAAACATAGCAGTAAAAATGTCCAAATAGTATTTTTAAGGTATATTAATTCCCACAAAGCTGTCCAACTAGAGAGTAGGATGAGAAAAACATAGTAAGTGTCCAGAATTTACCGGTTACAAAATTGCTAACTGTGTAGGACTGTATCTATTTGCTTTTTTTTTTTCTAGGAAGGAAAATTTCATATTTTCAAGGCATTTCATAAATAGAAAGAACAATATAACACTTAGCTTCTCTTCTCCTTTCTTCCATCACAACAATAAGCACTAACCCCTAATTCAAAGAATATTGTGTGGATGATGCATTTTTTCAACATTCTACAACTCAAAAGATGTTTATATCAACATTTTAAATGCAGAAAACTGAAAACTGCCAAAACAGAAACACAACACAAATAAACAAACAAACAAAAAATTTCTGCATGACATCTTTCTCAGCTTGGGAAATGTTTTGCATATCTACTATAAAAGAATTGCTCCTGATACTATGGTATTCTGGTTGTATTCAATGAGTTTGTTTGTTTGTTTGTTTTCCACAGAGTTAACAATCATGTCTTTATCTTTAATCCTACATAACTCGGATGGATGAGAAGTTCCTGTTTCTACAGATCTTCAGTGATGCTCCACCAATCCCAAGTGTTGGAAAAACTCTTCATAATGGTGAGCCAAATCACTTACGCTTTTGTTTGAACCTGTATTCTCCTTTTGAATTCTCATCGAAGATGGTGAACTACACATACAGAGCTCTGTGGAAGCAGATCTTCACAGGCTCGGCTGATAGGAAGAAGACTGCTTTCCCAGGGAATGCATGGGACAGAGGCAGATTCTCTGTTGCAGGTGCTCAGGTGGGAAGTGATCTTCAAGATTATGTGAGACAATTTCACTTCACCCCCATGGCAGGCAGACTAGTGCTCCCCTAAAGCTGTCTACTTCCTAGCCGTCCAAACCTGTGAATGGGTTATCTTACATGCACTAGGACTTGGCAGAAGTGATTTAGAGTATGACCTTGGGAGGGAGAAATTATCCTACATTGATCAGATAGGCTCCACCTAATTACATTAATCCTTACTATAAAGAACTGTTCCTGGTTGTGATCAGAGAAGGAGATGTGACAACGGAAGCAGGTTAGAGAGGTGCTCAGCTGCTGGCTTTGAAAATAGAGAAAGGGGCACCCAAGCCAAGGGATGTGAGCAGCCTCTGGAAGCTAGAAAGGCCTCCAGAGGCAATACATCCACTGTCCACATCTTCATTTTAGCCCTAAGGGACCTGTGTCAGACTTCTTTCCTACATGGTTATAAAGAAAATAAATCAACATTATTTTATATCTCAAAGGTTTTGGCAATTCATACTGCAGCAATAGTATCTAATTGTGGTAAAGCTCATCTATTGAGAATATGGAACCCAGGCTGGGTAAGGTGACTCATGCCTGTAATTCTAGCACTTTGGGAGGCCAAGGTGGGTGGATCACACGAGACCAAGAGTCTGAGACCAGCCTGGCCAACATGGCAAAACTTTGTCTCTACTAAAAATACAAATATTAGCCGGGCATGTTGGTGGGTGCCTGTAATCTCAGCTACTCAGGTGGCTGAGGCACGAGGATCTCTTGAGCCTGGGAAGCAGAAGTTGCAGTGAGTCGAGATCAGGCCATGCCCTCCTGCCTGGGTGGCAGAGCAAGACTCTCTCTCCAAGAAAAAAAAAAAAAAAGAATATGGAATCCAAATGATTTGCCTCAATAGTTCCAACCTGGAGCTTGAACTCACACCTTCTAACTCCCAATTCATTTATCTTTTCTATTTAGTGATTCTGGGTTCCTAATTTTTTGTTGTTGTTGTTGTTGTTGTTACTTGGGAGAAGAGAATAATCAGCTTCTATTTCTCCTTCATTATTCTAACAAGAATTGATTTTTTAGCCATCATTTTATACATCTCCTTCTGCCAACAAATAATTAAGTGTATGATTTGCAGAATAAAGTATTACTTGAAGCTAGCCATTGTTTTCTTCACTCTGAAAAACATAGAGCAGAGGACTGGTGGCTCCTCACTTTCCCCTTCTCTTTGTCCTTTAGCACTTCTTTTGTCAACCTGTTGTATTCCAACTAATTGTTTTTAGGCTTCTCATCTCTACTCTGCCATGAATTCTCACAGAGGAAGCATCAACACTAATTTCTCTTTGTATTTAGGGGCTAGAACAATTTCTGATATACAGGATTACTTAATAAATGCTAAACAAATGATCAAATATACTATTTACTTATTTATTTAGCAAATACTTACTCAGTATTTGATTCCTCTCCCCCATATGCTAAACAGAGAGAATCTAAAAATAATTAAGACATACCCACTGTTTATCAAGAACACATAGCCCAGTGGATAAGACAAGTACTTTAGCAAGTAAAGTATCCCAAGTATCAAAATGCAAATTGAGTAAGCTATTGTGGGGATTAGAAAATAACCATAAAACTCAGAGGCAGGAAATATACGTTCTACCTGGGAATTAAAACTCTCTTTAGATTAGTACTAATCCTGGAACAAGCAGCTAATATTTATTTTATTTTTTGTTTATTTCTATAAATTTATGGGGTACAAGCATTATTTTGTTACTTGCATAGATTGTGCAGCAGTGTAGTCAGAGCTTTTAAAGTAATGGCCTCCAGAGCCATCTATGTTGCTGCAAAAGACATGATTTCATTCTTTTTTATGACTGAGTAGTAGTCCATATTTCATTGCGGCTATATACCACCTTTTCTTTATTCAGTCATCCATTGATAGATACTTGCGTTGATTCCATGTCTTTGTTATTGTGAATAGTGCTGTGATAAACATATGGGTGCAGGTATCTTTTTAATAATAATGATTTATTTTCCTTTGGGTAGATATCCAGTAGTGAGGTTGCTGAATCAAATTGTAGTTCAATTTTTAGTTCTTTGAGAAATTTGTATAATATAGTAGCTAACTTTAAAAATGCCATTCTACCAGCACGTCCCAAGAACTTAGTGTTTCCTAAATCATGTATTTGATTGCTAGTAGTTTGGTCAACCAGAGCCTTAATTCCCACAGGTCATGGAAAACTGTTCGAGTTGCCTCCTGGGGACTTCATAGAGTCATGGAAGGTAACTATCAAAGGGACCATGGAAATGATAGTCCATAGTACTGAGATGTCCCCTCCAGTTATTTTAAACAGTTGCTGAGACACCTAGTGGGGTAAAATGTATCTCATCATTTTTTTAAAAATAGGAATTTACCTTGGTTCTGTACTTTTACCATCCTGCAATAAACTTACCCTCAGAAGCCATGGTTCTAAAACTGAAGGGGTTAGCCAGAGGCCGGGGGTAGATTTTTCTCCCCATGAGACATTAGGCAATGTATAGAGACATTTTTTACTGTTACAACCTGGGGAGTGCTACTGGCATCTAGTGGATAGAGGTCACAGATGCTGCTAAATATTGATCAGTACACAAGATAGCCCCATGCAACAAAGAATTATCCACCCACAATGTCAATAGTGCTGAGATTAAGAAACCCTTTCCTAAGGTGCACGCACTGCTATAGAAACAGAATAATAGCAATATGCTTGTTAATATGTGTATTTATTCAGTGATATTTATTATAAAACTATCACAAACTAACATTACAGCACGAATCTAATAGTTCTGATATCACAAAACTAACATTGTGATTTAAAGGAAACTGACTTTCAGTTTAACCTATGGATTTTTCAATAAATCACCAAGATAATAGAATGGCATGTGTTTTGGGTTGTTCTAATACTACCTAGTGTGGGAGACTCTACTAGAGCCACAGCTCTTAGGATGCTAGACACAAAGTACAAGATAATTTAGTGAATATGCTCTAGAAAGTGGTTCTACATGTCCCCTAAGCAGGAGGTTCATTGACAGTAAACCTTAAGTTCTTCATAAAATATCCAAGGTGTGACATTTTGCCGACTTCCAGAGCTTCTGGAAAAATATTCTGCCCAAGAAAATCTGTATTTCTAGTTTTGAATTAAGAACTCAGTTAATGAAAGAGGGAGAGGAAAGTACTAAGGGTTTTTCTTTCCTTTCTTTCTTTCTTTCCTTCTCTTTCTTTCTTTTCTTTCTTTCTTTCTTTCTTTCTTTCTTGTCTTTCTCTTCTTTCTTCTTTCTTTCTTTCTTTCTCTTCACTTTCCTCTTCTCCTTCCTTCCTTCCTTCTTCCTTCCTTCCTTCCTTCCTTCCTTTCCTTCCTTCCTTCCTCCCTTCCTTCTTTTCCTTTTTAAAAAATGACGCCACGTAACAAGTGAGCTTCTTCCAGAATAAAATGGTCAACCCGCCCGAAGTGAAATACGATCTATAATAAATGAGGCTTCTTACGGTTATCATGTAGCACATTTCTCAGGTAATAAAGTCATTGTGTATTGCATGGCTTTATTCTTTTAGGCAGAGGAGAAGGGAGGGGGAGGTTGTTGGTATTTTGTGCTTTGCTTTTTTTTTTTTTTGATGGGTTTCTTTCCATTCTTCTTGTGCCAATTGTAATGTTTTATGATTATTCATGACTTAGACAATGGTGCTTTAGGCAGTCAATAGCAATTATGCTTGTTGAGAAGAACATATAATTCAAATTAGACCAATATAGATTTTCCCCCTTTAATGTTTAGTTACCCAGTTAGAGTTAAACTGAGTATACAACATTTAACAAATGATTTTCACTAAAACCTAACTGACATTTAAAAGTGGTGTGGTTTTTGTTGGTGGTAATACAGGAGAGTAAGATAAAATATTAATTCACCTAAAAGGTATATCATATCAGTTCAAATTAAATCCTTCACATTTATACATTGTGTGATGTATTTGTACTTGTGGCCTGAAAATGATAACTTTGTACATTATCCAGTAAGTATGCAAAAATCAGTGGCATTAGGCATCTAAGTAATTCGTCTTAATGAACAATAAATTCATGCATGGTTTAAGTTTATAAACCTAAGTTTAGCAATATACAGAATGAAATTTTAAATACACATTATTTACTAATCAGAAATTAAAAGCTGGAATAAGTAATAACACAAGGGTCAGATGAAAAACTGTAGGCTTCTATGGACTAAACTTCATCCCCCCAAATTCATCTGTTGGAGCCCTAACTCCCAGAGTGACTATATTTGGAGATAGGACATTTAAGAAGGTAATTAAGATTAAAAGAGATCACATACATGGGGTCCTAATCCAATGGAACTGGTGTTCTCATAAGAAGAGGACAAGAAATCAGAGCTCCCTTTCCATGTTCAGAGAAGAAAAGCCATGTAAGGACGTAGTGAGAAGGCAGCTGTCTACATGCCAGGAAGAGAGCCCTTACCAGAAACCAACCACGCCCATCTGTTGACCTTGGACTTCCAGTTTCCAGTGATAGGACAGGAGGCAGAGAAAATAAATTTCTGTTGTTTAAGCCACTCAGCCTATGGTATTCTGTTACAGCAACCTGAGCAGATTAATACAGTGGAGTTTTTAAACATCTGTATATATTCTATCAGCTAGCCAACACTAGGATCAGTTAGGTTGATAGGTTGATCTTTTTACTGAGTTCCAGACTTTATTAAGTCTGGATGAGTGACCAGTGACCTTTCAGAAAACCATCAGGTAGATTTTCCATGTAACTAGAATAACAATGGTCTACTGAAGCCCAAGGTTTTGCCTAATGGTGCACATTATGAAAAATAGTCTCTATTTTCACCAACCGCACATGAAGCATTTAACCAAGAAATGCCAATAACTGTTGACTCATTTACCTTTAAAATTATCAGTGATCTTAAAATTATTCAGTTAAACTCTCTGGAAACAGCATACGATTGTGGAAAGACTGGTTCCAGTGACAGGCAGGCTTGAGTATGAATTCTGGCTCTATCACGCAGGTGCAAGGGGGTATGAGGCTGGAGACTTAGTGTCCTTGTGTTTCAGTGTCCTCCTTAATAAAAAGGGAATCATCATAATGACAATAATAATAAAGATGAGCATTAATAACAATAATATGTTGATCTTCAGAGTCTTATGAGAATTAGTCACAATGACTATAGTACTCAGTATAGTGCCTGGCAACATAGCAATTATTCAAGGACAGTGGAGGCTGTCATTACAGTGACAATGTTGAAGATGATGCATGAATATCTCTATACCTAAGAAAGCCAGAGGCTAGACAATTGAAAATCTATTCAAAGATGACTCCCAAAGGATATTCATATTAAATTTTGGATGTAATGATTAAAATATTTGATAATTTAGAAATAGTTTAAAGGCTGAGAGCCTTGGTTAAACCACAACAAATACCTTTCAACACTTTAGACTTCCCTAGTTTAAATGTACAACTGTGTACTTTTGAATTTGGGGTAGTTGAGCCGTATTTGTTCATTTGTTTCTTTGTTTTTAGCCTCGCTATGTATTCTTTCAGACATGTGGCTTAGACCAAGATGGTCAAGGGGATGATAATAAGTTAGATTTTTCAGTTCAATCAGATTCGCAGGCTGACTGATAAAGAATGAAGAAAAAAATCATAGTCAAGGATAACTTTACACTTTTTGGCCAGAGTAACTGAGATGGGGAAGGTTTAGGGAGAGAGATCTGGGTTTCCATTTTGGACATGGAAAGTTAAAACCATGTTGTGTTTTAAAATTAAAAGTAGTGTGGTTCTGCTGCAGTAGAGGGAGAAAAACACCCTGGGGAGATGAGCAGGTGGCAGGCCCACAGGTCACAACGAGGAACTCAGGTAGGACTTCATAAGCGAAGGTGAGGAGATGGAGGTTTGTGATATGGCAGAACAATGTGCTTAGGGGATTAATTTACATTAGTGATAGGACAGGAGGCAGAGAAATTTTAGGCAGAAAAGGGCAGGTCACTGGTGAGGTCCCATTTGAAAAGCCTGAGATTGCAGCCCAAAGTGAGAACTTACATCCCCATTTTGCTGCTCAAATGTTGCCTTTTCCAAAAGCAACCATGGGCCTTGCTGTCCCTGTCCTGTGCCCATAAAAACCCCAGACTCAGCCAGCAGAGAGGAAAAGCAGTTGGACATTGGAGACTATGGCTGGACCTCAGAGAGAAGCAGCTTGACTTCAGAGGGACAGCTTCATGGCATAACTTCCAAGAAGAATCCGTTCAGAGATGGCCAGACTTCAGGGAAAGATTACCTTCCCACCCCATCCTCTTTTCAGCTACCATTCCTCTGGCAGCCACTTTCATTGGCAATAAAAATCCCACACATTTACCATCCTTCAATTTGTTTGTGCAACCTCCTGTTTCCTGGACACCAGACAAGAGTTCAGGAGCCACAAGTACAGATACAAAAGGCTGTCACACTTGCCCTTTGCTTTTGCTGGCAGAAGTCAGCTGCCTCATGTGAAAAGGCAGAGGGTCCACTGAGCTGTTTACACTTAAGCCATCTGCAGAGCTAAAAGAGCACTGTAACCCTCTTTCTGGGGCTTCGGGGTCTCAGGCGCCTCCCCAGATGCTGTCGCAGGGCCTGTGTGGAATTTGCTCCTGCTGGTGCCCAAAAATGTTCACCCCGGATCCTGCACATGCCTACCTGTGCATGCTCTCCCATGACGGTTGGAGTACAGTGAGTCCAAGTGAGTGGAGTTCGTTTCTGCTGTGGCTGAAGTGGATGGCTAATTCCAGCATTCATGCTTTCCAGTTCCCACCTTGTTCACTTGCATGCTCTCTCAAGAGGAGCTGAAAACTGAAGGCTGGGTAAACAAGGCACCCCTGATCTGAGTCCTATGAAGGGGTCAGGGAAATACCCTGTTTCACAAGTATTTTCTGTTCTTTCTTTCTTTCTTTCTTTTTTTTTTTTTTTTTTTTTTTTTTTTTTTTTTTTTTTTTTTTTTTTTTTT
>NW_016803645.1:565812-576506 GCF_001698545.2 Rhinopithecus bieti | reverse complement strand
TTTTTGAGACAGAGCCTCCTGTCGCCCAGGCTGGAGTACAGTGGTGTGATCTCAGCTCACTGCAACCTCTGCCTGCCAGGTTCAAGTGATTCTCCTGCCTCAGACTCTTGAGTAGCTGTGACTACAGGTTTGTGCCACCACAATGGCTGATTTTTGTATTTTTTGTAGAGACGGGATTTCTCCATGTTGCTCAGGCTGGTCTTGAAGTCATGACCTCAAGTGATCCACCCAGTTCAGTCTCCCAATGCTGGGAATGCAGGCATAAGCCACAGTGCCGGGCCAACACTAGTATTTTCTTTAAGACCAAATGATTAGCTCCTTGATGGCTTATATGTTCTTTTTTGGTTGTCCTTCCTACTTGTTTTGTTGTTGTTTCATAATCCCTCAGAAAGAGCTTTGCTCACTATTCTCACTTAACAATTTCTATGAGAAAATAGATTCATTGGCATACTTTTTTTGGGGGGGTGCCTAGTCAAATCACGTGACTCCTTATATTTTCTCGTTTACAGGATATTGCAAATTATCTCAGAGGGATAGAGCAGGAATTAAATGGCTCAGTTTTAGAATTTTAATACTGTAAATACATTCTTAAATACTAAATGATAATAATTCCACAAAACTATCTGACCTAGTTATACATTGGGAGCATGCGAAACTGTGAGAGAAACCAAAGAGATATAGAGGTAGGAAATGGGGAAGGGATGAGAATTAACTTGATCAGGACAGACGCAGTTTCCAACCTCCCTTAATCCTGCCGTCCAAAGAGGTTTGATGAAGTCTCAGCCCTCTTGGGATAATGGTGAGACTACCTAAGGAATTCGGATATTTTCTTACTCATCTGGGGCAACTCTAATGCATTTTGAAGAAATCAAAGGATAACAGCTTATTGTCATGTCCTTGTGGGGCCACATGCTTGGATCTTGGTCATGGATGATATCTCTGCTTCCCATCTGGTAGAAAATTCAAATTTTGGAGCAATTACTGAGAAACTGAGCAGTGGTGTATTACAAAAAGAAAGAACTTACATTTGCAGCATAGAACATATTTTCACATATTCACATCATAATGAATAATAAACAACTGGGGTCATTAGCAATGTAGTAGTCCATTGTAAAAATAAGGACAAGGCATGAAGAAAGATTCAAGAAATAACATAAAAAGTAGAATTACTTAGCTTACAAAATAATGGTATCTTGGGTTCATCTTTAATTCTCTCTCATGCTGACCTCTGAGCAGTTAGCAAATTCTTTCCTTTCTCATTTGCAAAATCTCTTCCATCTATACAGAATTGAATCATGATATTCTCTTATGAACTAGGGTTTTCCAGAGAAACAGAACCAATAGGTTATCTATCTATCTATCTCTATGTCTATATTTATAAAGATATTTAAAAATTGGCTCATGCGATTGTGGGGGCTAGCAAATCCAACACTTACAGGACAGGCCAGCAGGCTGGAAACTCAGGCCTGATTTCTACACTGCCATCTTGAGACAGAATTTCTTCTTCTCCAGGAACAATTTCTTTGCTCTTAAGCCTTTAACTGATTGGGTGAGGCCCACCTACATTCTTTACTTAAAGTCAACTGACTGTAGATATTAGCCCCATTCAGAAAATAGCTTCACAGCAACACCTAAATCAGTGTTTAATGAAGTAATTATGTATTACATAGACTATAAATTTGACACATAAAACTAACCACTACACCTCCACTACACTAACAACTTACTGCCCATTGATTCTAAAACTCATTCTAATCTTTAGAAAGGGTATTTAAGGCCTTTCTGATCTGATCACATATGTTCTTTCCAGTGTAATCTTCCTTTGCATTCTCTCATCTTACCAGGTTATTCATTGTTTTTCTGCCTATAGCAGGTCCTGGCACATGTCCACATTTTCATACTAAAGTGTAGGTTCCCTAAGGTAGTGATTTGGTCTCAAGCTCACTGTTTAAAAATGTGAGGGTGGAATAGGTTATCTTATTTGCTCACAATTTTAGCTGGCTGTCTCTACTATTCTTATCCCTGGACATCGTATTTGACCCTACCACTTTTCTTGCCCAACAAGATGTGAGCAGAAGTGATGCAGGATAGAAGCTGTAAGACACGTTGTGTGATTCCTGTTCCTGGTTCTTCCATAGCTCTTTCCCCGCTGCTGTGAGACTGGTAAGTCAGCTTGGGTCTGGGAATGAAGAACAAGGTACACAACTGTAGCAAAGTAAAACAACATAAAAAGAGAGAGAGAGAGGCATGTACTATGAATAAGGAATACATTTTTCTTCCTCATATGGCACTACAGTTTGATATTGTTTGTTACTTCAGAATAATCTAGTGACAGCTGAATGATAGAAGCAGACATCCACATATCTGATAAATGAAAACATAAATGAACGAATGAAGTTGAAGTTCACTTCTCCTGAAATACTTCTTTTTGTGCCATTTTCTGCTTATTGAAATTGCGTTCGTCCTTTAAAGAATAGCTCAATAGCCATCTCCTATTATTTTCAGCTATAATTGATGCTTTGCCAATTCTCTCTGTCCAAAAATCTTTTTTCGCATTTAAGATTCTTTCCTTCCAGTGGGTCTTCAGGAGCAAAATTGCTGGTTAAGTAGAAGCATTACTGTTGATGGCTCTAAATAGGTATTTAATTCATTTTTGATTTCCAGTGACTTGTTTGTTTCCAAGTGAGCTGTTAGCTCTTCAACTATGTCTTCATTGTATCACTCACACAGCAATCACAGGCTCTCAGTAAATACATGTTGTTGGTGAAGTCAGAGTAGCTTCAGGAAATAATATGACCTTATATAGATGATAGCATGCAGCTATTCTTTAGTGAAAAGCCAGAGGCTTGGGTTAAATGTAAAGGAAACATACGACAATGATACTTCAGGGGATTGCAGAAAAATTTGAAGTCAAACACAATTGAAGTCAAAAATTAGGGTATATTTTCCCAGATGAGAACGCTCAAGTACAGCCATAAGGAAAGTTTCTGTTAAATACATACTACGTGTCAGTCACTTTACTGACATTACTTAATGTCATATTTCAACAGCCATACTTTTACATATTTGGAAAATGATGCTTAGAGAGGTTACATTATTTTTTCGTGGTCACTCTTCTAGAAAGCGGTAGAGCTAGAAATTAAACCCAGGTGTGCCTCAGTCCATAGCTCAATTTTAACCATACTGCTTCCTTAAAGAGAAGATTTAGGAAGATCTTTTTGAGGTCTAAACTCCCACACAGTAATCCCTCATAATAGAAAACTCGCTCTAACCAAGGTATTCACTAAAGTCCCAGAAGGCATTGACCCTGACCTAGTGATTTTACTTGAAAGTGTGATAAGGAGGAGTCTCTAGCACAGCATCCAGAAAAGATGATTCTATTGAGGCAGTGAGTAGATTAGAGCTAGCCTGAGGCTTGGGGTTGGAATGGAGAGTAACTATAAACAGGCATGAGGGATCTTTTGGGGCAATAAAAGTATTATAAAATTGGATGATGGTGATGGTGCACAACTCTGAAAATTTACTAAAAATCATTGAACTGTATACTTTAAAAGGGTAAATTTTATGATCTGTAAGTTACATTACAATAAAGCTGCTAGAAAAAACAGAGTTGTCTAACCATTGTAGGTGTTATGTATGCATCCAGTGGTGTGCCACATAACATTTTGGTCAACGACAGACTGCATATTTGATAGTGATCCCATAGATTATAATACCATATTTTTACTATATTTTCACTACATTTGTGTATACAAATACCTCCCATTGTGTTACAGTTGCCTGTAAGGTTCAGTACAGTAACATGCTATACAGGTTTGTAACCTAGGAGCAATAGGCTATACCCTATAGCCTAGGTGTGCAGTAGGCACTACTGTCTGGCTTTGTGTAAGTCCACTCTGTGATTGTACAACAATGAAATCGCCTAATGATGCAATTCTCAGAAGGCATCCCCATCACTAAGCAATGCATGACTATACATATACACAGATGGTCCCCGACTTATGGTTGGGGTTATAATTTTGTGACTCTATGATGATACAAAACCAATAGGCATTCAGTAGAAACTATACTTCAAATTTTGAATTTTGATTTTTTCTCAAGGCTGACAATATGCAGTACAATACTCTCTCCAGATGGTGGACAGCAGCAGCAAACCTCAGCTCCTAGTCATCCACACAATCACAAGGGTGAACAACCACTACTCTGTAGTGTACTGTTGCCAGATGACTCTGGCCAACTGTAGGCCAATGTAAGCATTCTGAGAACACTTAAGGTAGGGTAGGCCAAGCTATGATGCTCAGTAGGTTAGATGTATTAAATGTGTTTTCAACTTCTTCAGTTTATGATGGATTTATTGGGACATAGTCCCATGGTAAGTCAAGGAGCGTCTGAACACACACATACACACACATATACACACACATATAGAGAGAGAAATACATATACATATATGTATTTATAAGTACATATATAAATACACCAATAAGCAAAAGTAGCACTTTTTTCAAATACCATCTGAGAAGTAGCCTTTTAATGTTAATAATAAATATGGCAACCATAAAATATTTGTATTCAGTTCAAGTTGTATAACAAAATGCCTCCCTATCCTACTGTGTAGTTAATACAGCTGACTTTTTTTTAAAGTATTCTCACTTGGCCTTTTTGCCAGGTCAAACTTAGTTTTCCTAATTTAAGACAATGAGAAAGTTTATTTTTCTGTGTTACAGAATCATGGATGCTCCTTCAATTGTCTATGCTTATGGAAAGTGCTAGCAAACCGAGCACCCATGTCTAATCTCCAACTCCTATTTTAGACACTAAAAGTGCTGTTCTACAAAGAATATGGAGAATCCATTCAACTTTTGCTTTGTATTCAACTGTCTGATACATACAATGTTCTTTAAATCTCATGGTCAGAAAAATGCTGTGTGCTCTGCTAGTTGACATTTCATCTACATTCTCCAGAGATATTTGTTTTAACACTTTACATAGCAATGGACCAAAAAAAAAAAAAAATACATATTTCTCTAGCGAAGACCAGTACGAGCCACATAAAAGTCATAGGAAAGCAATTAACTTAGTACTCTGAAAGTGACATTTTAAAAATATTTTTTCAACTGTTATTTAGAAGAAAGGCTAAGAGTGGTATGCAGAAAGCTAAAAACAACAATAAAAAAAAAGTATTTACCTCATCACTGTTTTCTTGGATCACAGGTCAGACTTACATATTTTACACTGTGAAAAAAATGTATATTTAAATTTTAAAAGTCTTTGCAACTAATCTAACGAGACTTTTTTTTTCTTTAAATGTAATTAAGTAATCAACTACTAGCATAGAGCCTACCAATGTGGAAGACAAGCTCAATCACCGATGGATCAATAATGCCTTTCCTCCAACCACTAGTCCTTGGGAGATTTCAGCAATATAAATTTTCTCGCCTTATTACTTTCCCAAGTATAGCACCCTTGTAGATGGGCACCCGTTAGCTGTCTCATAGGTCTGGTCTTTATCTCTGCTCTAATTCTATTAAAATTTAGTTACAAACAAAATTCCATGTAAATCAAGTCTGAAGAGAAGGGTAAGGCAAAATATAATAATACATTGCCAAATTCCAGTGAATTCTGCTTTTATGTGTTATTTCCATGACTTTGCTGAGTAGTGAAATTGTAAAAAGGCAACTAAAAGAAAGAGAAAGAAAATCAAAGATGTGGGAAGAAAATCAGTCCTCCAGGCATTAAATATGATTTGGCAGTAATATCATGTTTTCCTGTTGCAAATATTCTGCACTCATGTATTTATTGGTATTGCATCATTTCCCCCAAGAGGCAGCCAAAGTGTAGGACATCGTACATGCTGAAAACAGTCCTCCATACCTGACAATAATAAATTAAAATGACATTTGAAGAAAACCACTAAATTCAGCTATTAGTCAGATTGTCACATTCTGATATATTTATTTTCTTCATACAAATATGACATCCACTGGCTTATTTTAAATATTATTCACTTGTGACAAAATCCAAAAGGTTTGCATTTTGTAGTATTTTACTTTCCCTGTATAATTTCGAGTACCATGTGGGGTTTTATGTTTAATAATATGTTGTAACAGATGTCAATATGATCCAGAACCGAAATGATACTTGGCTCCAAATTTTTTTGTCTGCTTCTTGCAGTTTCGGGTTGACCTAATCGAACAGATTCTGCAGATCAACTTGACTGCCTCATAGGCTCTGAGAAGCTGACCCACTTATTCCTGTAGAAGGAAAAGTTTTAAAATTGAGAACATGTAATAGTCTGCTAAGTGAAATTAGAAAGAGCCACTTTTGCAGAATAGTGAATGCATTTGAGGTCTTTCCACTGCTTCAACATTTGAGATTGTAATTCCGAGGTTTTATGCACTACTGTTGAACCAGTCTCTGTCAACTATCCATCCACCAGTTAGCTATGTGGAAACGCTATTAAAAGGATGAAGTTTGAGTCATTAAAGCTATCTTATCTATCCCTCCTTTTTATTTTAGCAGGGAGTGCCAGGAACAAAATTTCTGCAAATAATTTATATTTGCTATAGTTTGGGAATAGCATGTTCATTTATTTGAAAAAAGTATTTTACTCCTTAACATAATGTGTTTGATTCTCTATTGCAAGAAGGCCACAAAGGATGAGAATCAACTTGCAAAATCTAATCTATGTATCAATCAAAACTTTAATATAGCTTTATAATAACTTTTCCATTAACATCAATATAAATTAGAAATGCCATTTTAAGTAAAAAAAATCATGCTCTTAAAAATCTAGAAATTTATATATTTATATGGTCTGAAGAGAAATCAGAGTATGAAATCCATGTATTTGGAAAGACGCAATTAACAGCATGAAGGAGGAAACTCAGTACCCGAGCCATAAGAGCTATGCACTCAAACATTTCAGCAAACACATCTGTTCCTGTATTTCTCAACTTATAAAACTCAGAACTTTTTGAGCAATATGATGAGAAAGAGGCAGGAAGTATACATTAGGATTCCCAGGTCTTTTAAACATGCAATTTAAGGCACTTCTTTCCAGCAATCATTTTCTTTAATTGCCTGCTGAGAGATCTAGGGTAAGCCTCACTTTGCTTAGATACTGTTTTTATGTCTTTAGATAACAAAGATCTCTTTTCTCAGCATATTTTAGAATGTCCTAAATGGAGTTGTATAATTTTAAGTACATCTTATGTATCAGACCCAAAGATAGTGATTGGATGCTGATATTTTTGAAACGGAAGTCAATTTAGTATTGAAAAATAAACATTTTCCAAGAGGAAAAAAAGAGCCATCTGTAGCACTGACAAATAATGTAGTGAGATGAGAGAATTCAGGTGAGTCAGCATCTTCTTCACGACTTCGTGCTCACATCAAATGATCAACAGATTTTCTTTTAAAAATTGAATGTTACATTTTAACATTCTCCAGATAGTTATGGTACATCATCAACTCCAAAAATAACATAAGGAAAATGATATTCACCAAAAGCAAAATAGGGCTCTCCTCACACACAAAAAATAATTGATTAAACTGAATTAGGAAAGAAGTCCATAAATTCACTTAAAATGTGAAGGAAAAATTATAAAATATGTCATTTCTCCCTGATTATTCCTTCCACTTTGGTATCTATTTGAAAATTTTTATTATAAAAAAATTTATAAATAACAAAGGAGGAAAATCAATAATATACATGTATGCTACACAAACGGATAAAACCAACTATTCCAACATAAAATTGCAGTAAAACATGAAAAGATAATTGCAGAAAATATGAAATACAAATGGTCAATCAGCATATACAATTATTAAGCCTTACTGATAATCAAAATCATATAAATTAAGCAACTTTTTTTCTCTTGATTGGCTAACCCAAAATAAATTTTACATAACAAGTGCTATTAGATGTGTAAAAAAATACAAATTTGCATATATTATTAGAGAAATATAATCCTTAAATTGTTTTCAAAGGAAAGTTTCTAATCTTTATCGAACAAATTTATGTTATTATTTCTCCTATTCCAGCAAGTTGACTTCTAGGTACTTACTCTAATGATATAATAGTTCAAGTGTGCAAACATACATGGAAAAATGTGTTCATTAAAAGTTTGTTTAAATCAACGGTAAGTCAAAATAATATATCCTGTAATAAGTTGTATGAAGTAATGATGCACATGTTTATTTCTTGATTTTTAAGACTATGATACATTCATAAGTGAAAATAACAGCTTATAACACTGTATGTAAAGCATTATTATAGTTCTCTTAAATACATATATATACTTAAATATACATATATGCATATGTGCATCTGCATATACAAGAGGGAAGAGAGGAAGAAAGGCAGATAGAGAGAGAGATTCAATTACGAAGTTTTCTCAGGATACAGTCTAAAACAATGAACTACTTTGAAAACATAATTTTTGAAAAATAGGAACCAAAACAGTAAATGAAAAGACTATGAGTACTACTAAGATTGTAAAGTCTATACAGAGGTCTGAGGACCAGCCAATAACTCACATTGGGGGAAACCTTCTCAAGGAACACCTTGAGACATATAGGAAAGTACTATTGCTCTACGTACAGGCCTGTTCGTTGCTGCAAAGTTTCCACCTTGACAAGCGTCTTAGGAACATGCTTGCTATTCCTGAACCTTGCTTGACTCTCCTTTACCTCATTTCTCCAGGATGCTCTATCTACTTGGCCACTAGAAACCATATGAGCTTAACTCCCATCTTGGCATCTGCCATTGCAGCCAGTGGGTAAATAGTGCCAGTATGTAACCAAATGCCTGTAGATATTGGCAATACATTTCCACAAGGCTGAAGAGGTGAGAACATGTTAAAACGAGTCAGAGGGTGGATTGTGCTGTAGTATTTAAAATCACCTGTTAAAAGGAGACAGGTAGCAGAGGGGTGAACTAGCATGTTTGTGCCAATGACACAGCCCCCTGAGAACTTCCCTCTCTCTGCTTTAGGATTTCCCTCTCATCAAGACTCTATCCAAGAGGTCTTGGTCCTTCACAGTCCTCCCTGGGAGAATCTGCTCCAGATCTCTTCATTTCTTTCCTCCCTTCCTGGTCAGAACTGCTGCAGGGAACTCAGGTTCCCTGCCTCCATTTGCTGCCCACGTTGATCCACTTTGTAACAGAAGAGCAGCAACTTGTCTCTCCTGGCTGCATGAACTAGTTTTAATTCACAAGGTCATCCTTAGATGACCAAATGTACATCTACTAATGCCAAAATGTGCATCTACTCTATGGGCATTACATAGTATCATAGTATTTATTCAAATGTCTGTATATACCAGCAATATATTTCCATTGGAATTAAGCAATTTTTCTTTTTTTTTTTTGGAGGCAGAGTCTTGCCCTATTCCCTAAGCTGGAATGCAGTGGCATGATCTCGGCTCACTGCAACCTCTACCTCCCCGGTTCAAGCTATTCTCATGCCTCAGCCTCCCCTGAGTAGCTGGGATTATAGGCACCTGCCACCATGTCCAGCTAATTTTTGTATTTTTAGTAGAGACAGGGTTTCGCCATGTTGGCCAGGCTGGTCTTGAACTCCTGACCTCAGGTGATCCACCTGCCTTGACCTCCCAAAGCGCTGGGATTTCAGGCATGAGACACCACACCTGGCTGGAATTAAGCAATTTTGAATAAGCTTTTGTATTAACTACTAGTGACTTCTTTGATGCCATGAAATGCGTGACTAATGCTAGTTAAGATTGATAAATCTTCTATCCTTCTTCATAAGTGGCAGTGGGAAGGGGTCAAAAAAACCTGATTTTCCTTGTGTGACTGATGGTCAGACAATGTGTCTGTTTTAAATGTGTTTTGTTTTTTAAAAAATAGTGTCATGATGCTTAAGGGACATAGCTGATTCCAACATATATTGCTTCTGCTGCACTGACTGGAAATATATAGAATTTGGAGTTCACTAGGAATTAAATGATTTATAAACTAATCTGAATGTCAAAAACAATACTTGTAATAACATTTCTTTTTTTTCAATAAGATTAACAGCTATTTTCTTTAATTAAAAAAATTTTTTTTATTTTTTATTATACTTGAAGTTCTAGGGTACATGTACACAATGTGCAGGTTTGTTATGTATGTATACATGTGCCATGTTGGTGTGCTGCACCCATTAACTCGTCATTTACATTAGGTATATCTCCTAATGCTATCCCTCTTCCCTCCCCACTCACCCCACCCCACCCCACGACAGGCCCCGGTGTGTGATGTTCCCCTTCCTGTGTCCAAGTGTTCTCATTGTTCAATTCCCACCTATGAGTGAGAACATGTGGCATTTGGTTTTTTGTCCTTGTGATAGTTTGCTGAGAATAATGGTTTCCAGCTGCATCCATGTCCCTACAAAGGACATGAACTCATCCTTTTTTATGGCTGCATAGTATTCCTTGGTGAATATGTGCCACATTTTCTTAATCCAGTCTGTCACTGATGGACATTTGGGTTGGTTCCAAGTCTTTGCTATTGTGAATAGTGCTGCAATAAAAATACATGTGCATGTGTCTTTATAGCAGCATGATTTATAATCCATTAGGTACGCACCCAGTAATGGGAAGGCTGGGTCAAATGGTATTTCTAGTTCTAGATCTTTGAGGAATCGCCACATTGTCTTCCACAGTGGTTGAACTAGTTTACAGTCCCA
>NW_016803645.1:543446-565176 GCF_001698545.2 Rhinopithecus bieti | reverse complement strand
ATATTGATTCTTCCTATCCATGAGCATGGAATGTTCTTCTATTTGTTTGTGTCCTCTTTTATTTCGTTGAGCAGTGGTTTGTAGTTCTCCTTGAAGAGGTCCTTCACATCCCTCGTAAGTTGGATTCCTAGGTATTTTATTCTCTTTGAAGCAATCGTGAATGGGAGCTCACTCATGATTTGGCTGGTTGTCTGTTACTGGTGTATAGGAATGCTTGTTATTTTTGCACATTGATTTTGTATCCTGAGACTTTGTTGAAGTTGCTTATCCGCTTAAGAAGACAATAGGGTTTTCTATATATATAATCATGTCATCTGCAAACAGGGACAATTTGACTTCCTCTTTTCCTAATTGAATACCCTTTATTTCTTTCTCCTGCCTGATTGCCCTGGCCAGAACTTCCAACACTATGTTGAATAGGAGTGGTGAGAGAAGGCATCCCTGTCTTGTGCCAGTTTTCAAAGGGAATGCTTCCAGTTTTTGCCCATTCAGTATGATATTGGCTGTGGGTTTGTCATAAATAGCTCTTATTATTTTGATATGCTTCCCATCAATACCTAATTTATTGAGAGTTTTTAGCATGAAGGACTGTGGAATTTAGATATTTTACCTACACATATGTATTCTGTTTTCTCCAACTCGTTCGGAACAGAAATCACATGCTGCAGTTGTGTCTCACCCACAGTTGTCTAACTCAGAGTGTCATATAGAAATGTGTCAAATGTATAAATGTTCAAAATATTGACCTCAAGTGTGTCAATTACTTTTCTCCTCTATTTTTGACATCCTTCCTAGAAATCGGTATCTGATGGTTTAAAAAATCTTTCATTTTCAGCCAATTTTCTGTCCTGGCTTACAAAAGTGGAGAGAAAGATATATATTTGTAATAGTAATAAGAGGCGTAAGAAGTAAATTCCTACTTTCCTCTCTATAGTAGCAAGGTTCCATCTCCCAGGCTGGAGTTCAGTGGCATGATCTCGGCTCACTGCAACCTCCATCTCCCAGGTTCAAGCAATTCTCTTGCCTCAGCCTCCTGAGTAGCTGGCACTACAGGTGCCCACCACCACGCCTGGCTAATTGTTTGTATTTTTTGTAGAGACAGAGTTTTACCATGTTAGTCAGGATGGTCTCGATCTCCTGACCTCGTGATCCACCCACCACGGACTCCCAAAGTGCTGAGATTACAAGCATGAGCCACTGCACGCACCCTGTTAAAGTTTCAATTTAAATTCTTTCCTGAATTTTTCTGATTCAGTATCATTGTCCTTCATCTCCTTTATGATCAGCTGAATCCATGGCCACGGGCTTGGTTTTCCTGAGCTTTTCCAGGGTGCTCACATGCCTTCGACCCATGAAGGAAGCACTTTCTGCATAGAGAGGTGCAGATGCCCACTTGGTACCTAGCAGAGGCATAAAAAAAGTGAGCTGTGCTGGGTGGGCTCAGCCCACCCTTCTGCTGAACCACCTACTATAGAAAAATGTGTGCAACTCCTCCAATTTGGAAATGTCTCAAATGACCCATGAAGAGGTGGGTGATGAAGGAAGTTTTCTCAAAAGGAATCAGGGCATAAACAATGGGATGGTAATGATGACTTTCCCTGCCTCTTTGCACAAATTACCCTAAAGGGAGAAATGTAGAAGCAGATGCAAAGGCGTATGGCTTTAAAGTTGAATGTCCACTGTCTTTATCTGACTTGGATCATAACTATTAGTTTTTTTCCAGAGTAATTAGGTTAATTTCAAAGACCTCAATCATCACTATCTAAACCCATATGCTTAAATGCTTGGAAAATTTTGAGAATATAATTTGGTGTGTTCCTTTAATAAAAAACCTATTTCTTTCTCTTTAGCAGAAGAGAGAGAGGAGGAAGCAATATACAAAATGATAAAGATGACTGTAGCATAGCAGCCAGACAATGTTGAGCTTCTGCTACTCCCTGACTTACAAAGCTACTTTCAGCAAATCCCCTAAATTCTTTGCCTAGTTTTATCCATTTGAAAAGATGGGAGTAATAATCCTTTTCAGAAGGTGATAAATATCCATGTAGTTAGCACTCATATTCATCAAGCACTTTATGGCAAGAAATTCCTTATTATTTAATAGTAATATGTGTTCAAAATTCCTTAAATCCATTGGAAATGCACTACTGGAATTGATGAGCATTTAACTCATATTTAATGTCAACAGAGCAAGTGCCCAAACTGTGGCACTTAATCCCTGCCAGAGATGGAAAAAATAGTTATTTTGAGACGAAATGAAAATCTGACACATGCTGGAACTTTCAGGTCAATTTAGGTGCCAAGAAGGGGGGAACATGGATTTCCAGAATTAAGTTTTCTACATAAAATTGAAATGACTTAAAATTTTCAGGAAAGAGGAGTATTTGGTCATTGGGTCATTCGCAGTTTTATTTGGAGACATTTTACTCTGCTACTCTTCAAAAAGAGAAAGCAAAAAATAAAGGGAGGAGCCCATGACACTGGTGCATCCACAGGGCTTTCCTTTTAAACCTCAAATCTGCCTTTCCAAAAGAGGTACTTACTTGAAATAGGATAGTTCAGAGCAGATCAATTACTGATAATCTCTCCTGGCCTATAGATTAGCAGCTCTGATAATATCTGTAACCACATGACTTGGCTAAATGAGAACTACTGAACAATCTATATTTTTCAATTTCCCTATGGGCTGGAATTCTTTTCTAAGAAAAAGGGTCTTATGATTTTAGGCATCCATGACAGCAGTTCCCATATATGATCATAGGAGTTCAGTTTTTTTAAAATCTATATAACTTCTGATACATGAAACACAGCTCAGAAATATACCAGCAGCAAATGTTGCAGAATCTTTGAGTCTACCTGTCCATGCTGTATCATTTTAAAAATCTCAAACCATAAAAACAATCATATTTAACAGTTTTGTTGAGAATCTGAAGAGGTGGTAGATAACTAGAAAGTACACCTGTGCAAGATTCTAAATTTATCTGCTGCCACATTACTGCTACAAGGATTTTTCTATATAGTCAAACTTTTGGAATTTCAATGGATAACGTTAATTCCTGTTATGAATTATAGCTTTAAAAAGCCATGGCATGTTTCTAAATTTTTCAAATTTTGTGTAGGTTTGCTAACAAATAAAGTTAAATAATTATTTTTTTATAGCTCTGGCCTCCAAAGAAGGGGTTCAGAAAATAGACTGGCATATAGGAATAAAATGATGTTTTTATACATTGTCTTTAAACTCCATCCTTTTGTATGCATAGAATGAAGTTTTTGAGAATTAGAGGTACATGATTGAAATGTAATCATTCAGATGTCATAGGTTTTTTTTAAAATGAGACTGTTTCTGCATCAGTTTTGGCTGATAATTCAAAACATGCAATCAACAAACAAAAACCCAAACAAGATAATGTAGAAGGCCAGTATGCTCATGCTCACATAAGTGGAAGTTCAAACTGGTTATGCCATCTTTATGCTCAGGTTATTAAAGGGTTGAAGTCAGAGAGAATTTCTTGGGAAGAAGTTGTTGGACTTCTATGGTATTTTTTCTCTGTACCTCTGTGGGGAAAAAGTAGGATTTGCTTCCCTTTCACTGGAAGTGGAACGAGAGGGATTTCAAGGAGACTACTTTGCAGACTGGACTTTTACCCACCGTACCTCGGAAGACAAGCGGATCGGTGTTGAATCATACCTGAAAAGGTTTTTAGAACTTTGGTGTTTGTCAAATACAATGGATAAGGTATCCTGAAACTCTCTTGAAAAATTATCAGTAAGATACTTAGAGAAAGAATGCATGCTATCAATGAATGAAAGAATTGATTTATCCTGGGGAATCTTCTGAGCTCCCAGTCTTCAGATGCCTCCACACACAAGCCCACATAAGAGTTTGGTTTGAGGATCCCGTTAGATTGCTTGGCTATGTTTTTGCTGCCCTCACCTCCTGTAAGGATTATACACACATATATGGATGGATCTTTCAATGATGCAGGATTTATCTGTCTGTCCGACTGAAGCAAGCAGTTCTTCCTTGTGTCTACTCAAGCATTTATGGAAGTTCACAGCCTTCCCCAGAGGACTCTAGAAGTCCTGCAGCTTTGTCTCCAACTTAGATCCTCCTTGCCTATTCCCTCCTTTGTTCAAGGCTGAATGTTTCCTGAGACAGCTTTCTCCAGGCAGCTCAACCAAGAACCACATGAAAGACAGAGAGGCTGAGAGGCAGGTTCTCACAGGTTGTGATAAATGGGATTGTGGGTTTCAGTGGGAATGTGTGCTCCACTGGGTAGAGAATTGTGCTGATGCCAGGGCTAATTACTGTATGAATATTAATAATGATCATAGTTATTGAATAGATGTTCTTAAAACTGATAGGGCCATTTTAAAATAAAACTATTTGAATAAAATTACATATAATCATTAAAAAATCAAAACCAATGGAAAGGCTTAATAGCAGAGTATACACAGCTGAGGAATGAGTGAATTCTATTATACATGTGAATTATATTATCCATTGTTCATGCATCGCTGAACAATGAGGATACATTCTGAGACATGTGTCATTAGATGATTTCACTATTGTGTGAACAACATAGAGTGTACTTACAAACCTAGATGGTATTGCCTACTACACACCTAGGTTATATGGCACAGCCTAGTGCTTTTAGGTTACAAACCTATGCAGCATGTTACTGTACTGAATACTGTAGGCAATTGCTAACACAATGGGAAGCATTTATGTATCTAAACATATCTAAACAGATAAAAGGTACAGTAAAAATATGGTATTATAACTTTATGGAACCACCATCATATATGTGATCAGTCATTGGCTGAAACATCATTATGTGGCACATGAGTGTACATATGAAGAAATTATCCAGAATGCGGGATAGACTCAAAGAAATGGAAGGTATGAAACAGTAATCAGCTAATGATCACTCCAAAGAAAAAGAGAACTTAAAAGAATGGAAAGAGAGAGACAACACTCAAATAGATAACAGCCAATAATTCTTAAGAATCATTTTAAGACAAATCCTCAATTTCAGGAAACTCAATGAATTTCAAGCAGGAAAACAAAAAAGTTATATCTATCTCTATATAGCTTATAGTGAAAATGCAGACTACTATAGGCAAAGAGATGATACGGAAAGCAGCTAGAGGTTTTTCTTTAATCATGCTCAAAAGTACAACAATTAAACTGAGAAACAGGTGACTTCTCAAAAGTAACCTGTGGAGACAAGATTAGATCAATACCTTCAAAGTGCAGATAGATGATATCTATTGATCTAGAATTGTATATTCAGAAAAATGTTCAAGAACAAGGATGAAATACATTTTTAGATGAACAAGAATAGAGTTCACCACAAGAACACCTTTACCAAAGACACTTTAAAACAAAGACATACTTCAAGAAGTAGCAAAATGAAAGCAGAGAGCATACAGGAGATACAAAATGGCACTGTCGGTAAAGTAAGTGAAAACATGCCTGTAACTCTTAAACATTGATGCCCTGAAACAAAAATAGTAGTATTGAATAATAATGTGTGAGGTTAAGATATCAGATAGAAGATATAAATAAAATGTCAAACAATTTTATAGACATCATGAGGGCAGGACCAGAGATAAACATTCTAAGAACTGTTCATTTTTAGAGAACAGGATATTGTATGGTTTTATTTTAGGATTTTAAATTTAACTATGTATGCTAAATTTAAATGAAGACTATATCATCTTATTTGGGAGAAGAAAATTATAGAAGTGAGAATAAAATAAAAACCTCAGTTGAGGACTAAAAGAGGTCAGGAAAAGGAAAATAACTAAGGAAGTGGGACAAAATAAAATATAAATAAATACAAAAAATCAAATTTATTTTATTAAAAGACAAAGGCTATCAGAACGGATGGGAGAGAGGAAGAAAAGATTTTAAAAACTCTTTAGAAAACAGGGGATGGGGAACTCTCCTGCACATTCAACAAGACTAATTTATTCTTTTTATGATGGTTAAGCTGGTTTAACATTGTGTCCCCCCAACAGCCACACTTGACTAGATTAAAAAAATATTTTGAAGTGCCTTATTGATATTATTTGTATGTATACCATACAATTTATCTATAAGTATACAATTCAATGGCTTTTAGTATAATTACAGATATGTAACTATCACCACCAGTCCATTTTAGAATAATGGTATACACCTCAAAAAGAGTCCCTGTACCCTTTAGCTATCATTCCCATATTCCTCCACCCAACCCTCTACCAGACATAAGCAACCACTAATTTGCTTTCCATCTCTATAAACTTTCCAATTCTGGACTTTCATATGAATGAAATCATATAACATGTGGTCATTCATAACTGGTTTCTTTCTTTCATGCTTTCAAAATTAATCAGTGTTGCAGCTGTTATCACTAAAATATTTCATTGTGTGAATATACCACAATTTTTAATTCATTCATCTCTTGAGCATTTGGGTTGTTCCCATCTTTTAGCTATTATGAATAATTGTGCTATAAAATTTATGTAAAAGTTTTCTGTGAACATGTTTTAATTTATCTTGGGTATATGCCTATGGCTAGAAATTCTGGGTCATATGATTACTCTATACCTAATTATTTGAGGAACTGCCAAACTGTTTTCCAAAGTAGCTGCATTATTTTATGCATTCCAATCAGCCATACGTGAGGTTTTCAATTTCTCTAAATCCTCACCAACATATACTATTATCTGACTTTTTGATTCTAGTCATCATAAAGGGTATGAAGTCACATCTCACTGGGATTTTGATTCACATTCCCTGATGATTAATGACATTGAACATCTTTTCATGTGCCTATTGCCATTTGTAATCTTCTTTGGAGAAATGTATATTCAGATCATTTACCAAATTTTTAATTGTGCTATTGATTTTTTTATTACTGAGTTTTAAGAGTTCTTTATGTATTATATATTATCTATACAAATCTCTTATCAGATATATGATTTGCAAATATTTCCTTCCATTCTGTGAGTTTTCTTTTACTTTTCCGATGATATCTATTGATTCACAAAAGTTTTTAATTATGAAGATAACTAACTTCTCAAAATTTTTTTTGATTGTTTATGATTTTAGTGCCTCTAAGAATCCTTGGCTAAATTCAAACTCATGGATATTCTTCCCAATTTTTCTTCTAAGAACTTTACAGTTTAGTTCTTACACTTAGGTTTTGATACATTTTAGTCAATATTTGTGTATGGCGTGAGGTATGGGTCCAAATTCATTCTTTTTTATATTGCCATCCATATTACTACTTGTTGAAAAAAAAATTCCCCCATTGAATGGTCTTGGCATTCTTGTTCAAAGATAATTGGATATAGATGTACAGGTTTATTTCTGGGCTCTCAATTCTAATCTGGTGATCCATATGCGTAACCTTGTGCCATTATCACACACTGTCTTGATTGTTTCTTTGTAGTAAGTTTTGAAATCAGAAAGTATGAGTTCTCATATTTTGTTCTTTTTATTCAGGATTGTTTTGGCTATTCTCAGTTCCTTCAATTCCCATGTGAATTTTAGAATAAGCTGTCAATTTCTAAAGAGGCCAGCTGGGATATAATAGGAAGTACATTGAATCTGTAGATCAATTTGGAGAGCACTGCCATCATAACAGTATCAAGTTTTCTGATCTGTCAACATGAGATGCTTTTCCTTTATTTACATATTTTTACATTTCTTTCAGTAATGTTTTGAGCATAAGTTTTGAAAGTTTTGTTAAATTTATTTCTAAGCATTTTATTCTTTTGATGCAATGGTGAAAATTGTTTCTAATTTTATTTTCAGATTGTTCATTGCAAGTAAATAAAATATAAAAGATTTTATATATTTATCTTGTATCCTGCAACCTTGTTGAACACATTAGCTCTAATAGTCTTATAGCGAATTCCATAGTATTTTCTACATAAAAAATTATATCGTCTGTGAACATAGTTTTACTTCTTCCTTTCCAACCAGGATGCATTTTATTTCTTTTTCCTGCCTAATTGCCCTAGCTATATACACCAACACACTGTTGAATATAAGTGGTGAGAGTGGAAATCTTTGTCTTCTTCCTGATCTTATAAAGAAAACAGCTAGTCTTTCACCATGAAATATGATATTAGGTGTGTGTTTTCTGTAGATGCCCTTATCAGGTTGTTGAAATTCCCCTCCATTCCTAATTTGTTGAGTGTTTTAAAAATGAAAGCTGTTGGACTTTGGCAAATGTTTTTTCTGCATCTATTGAGATGGTCATGTGATTTTTGTTTTTTATTCAGTTAGTACAATGTATCATGTTCATTGATTTTGAGGCCTTGAATCTTGCATTCTTAGAATAAATCCCACTTGGTTGCAGTGTATAATTACTTTTTTTATTTTGTGGATTTGGTTTTCTAGCATTTTGTTGAAAATCCCATTTCATAAGACATATTGGTCTATAGGTTTTTTTTTTTTTTTTTGGTAATGTCTTTGTCAGGTTTTAGATTTAGAGTAATACTAAAATCAGAAATTGAGTTGGGAAGTGTTAGTTCCTTACTAGTTGAATGTTTGTGTCCCTTGCCAAATTCAAATGTTAAAATTCTAGCCCCCAATATCACGGCAGTTCATTAATTTCTGCTCTAATATTAATTATTTCATTCCTAGTGTTTGGTATAGATTTATGCTGTTATTAGTAAATATATTACATTTTATATGATAGAGGTCAAATATTATCTACGTAATATTTTATACAATGCTTTTAAATAGATGAAGAAAAGAAAAGTACTATTTTCTACTATCTTTTATTACACAGTTACATTACTAATGTTCTTTGATTTTTCTTGTGGATTCAGTTTACCATCTGGAATCATTTGCTTTCACTCTGAAGAATTTCTCATAGAATTTATTGTAATATGGGGCTGCTAGCAACAAATTCTAACTTTAAAAAAATCTGGAAAAGTATTTTTTTCACCTTTATTTTTTAAAAATAGTTTTGCGTCATAGAATTCTTGATTGACAGTTTTATTTCTTTGAGCATTTGAATATGTTCTCTCACTGTCTTCTGGTCTCCATTGTTTATGCTGAAAAGTTAGTGTTAACCTTATCGAACTTCTCTCAATTGTGTTTGTCTTAGAGAGTTTCTACGTCTCCATTAGTTTTTTGTTGTTTTTGTTTTTGTTTTGTTTTGTTTTGAAACATGGTCTTTGCTCTGTTGCACAGGCTGAACTGCAGTGACACACTAATGGTTCACTGCAGCCTTGAACTCCTGGGTTCAATGATCCCCCAACCGTGGCCTCCCAAGTAGCTGAGACTACAGTGTGCGCCACTACAAGTGGATAATTTCTTTATTATTTTTTTCTGTAGTGACACGGTCTCACTGTATTGCTCAGGCTGCTCTTGAACTCCCAGCCTCAAGCAATCCTCCCTCCTTAGCCTCCCAAAGTGTTGAAATTAACAGGGGTGAGCCACAATGCCTAGCCCATTTCTCCACTAGTTTTAAAGGATGATTTCACTAGATAAAGAATTCTAGTTGGCTATTTCTTTCTGTCAGCATGTTAAATCTTTTACTTTACTTTCTTCTTACTTGCATAGTTTCTGAAGAGCAGTCTGATGTAATTCTTATCCTTGCTTCTCTATAGATAAGGACTTCCTTTTTTTCACTATGACTTCCTTCAAGATTTTCTTTTTTGTATTTAATTTTATGTAATTTGAGTATTATATACCTAAGAGTAGAATTTTTGGTATTTAATCTGTCTAATGTTATTTGAGCTTCTCAGATATGTGGTTTGGTGTATGTCACTGATTTTTTTAAACTGTCAGTCATTATTACTTTAAATATTTTTCCTTATGTTCCTTTTTATCTTTCTTTTCCCATTATGGCATTCCTATTATGTGTATATCACAACATTTATAATTGTCCCACAGTTATTGGACATTTTTTCTATCTTTTCTATTTTCTTTCTCTTTGCATTTCAGTTTTGGAAGTTTCTATTGACATATCTTAAAGCTCACTAATTCATTCATTTCCCTGTGTCCAGTCTACTCGTGAGCCCATCAAAGGCATTCTTCAATTATGTTACAGCGTGTCTGATATCTAACATTTCCATTTGATTCTTCCTTAGAATATCCTTTTTTATGCTTAAATCACCTATCATTTATTGCATGCTGTCTACCTTTTCTATGAGGTTTTAAAATCTCAGTCTGATAATTCCAACATCTCTTTCATATCTGAGTCTGATTCTGGTGCTTACTCTGTTTCTTTAAGCTACATTTTTTTGTCTTTTAATATGCCATGTAATTTTTTGTTGAAAGATAAATGAATGATGTCTGAGGATGGTACTGGCTTCAGCAACGGGCTTCTGTTTCTGTAATCTGTGATTCTCTGTATATCCCTGTCTCTCAGATCTAGGGAGCAGCAATTCTCCTTGCAACCTAAATTCTATGATGGATCTAAACATCAAAGTAAAGAATATAAAAAATAGAGAAAATAAATAGAACCAAAAGCTGGTTCTTTGAAAAGATTAACAAAGTTAACAAATCCTTAGCTAGATTGACAAGAAAAAAGAGATAAAACTCAAATCACTAAAAACAGGAAAAAGCAGATATTAATACCAACCCTATAGAAATAGAAATGAATACTATGAATAGTAACCCTTGAAGCCAATAAATGTGAGTTCTTTAATATTATTTCTCCTTTTAAAGAATATTTGGTTATTTCAAATCCTTTGAATTTTCATATAAATGTTATAATTAATTTTTCAATTTCTTTGAAAAGTACTGATGGGCTTTGATTTCTAAAAACTGTGTTCAGTCTATAGCAATCTGTGGAGGACAGTTATCTTAAAAATATTGCATCTTCCATTCAGAGCTATGCTGGTCAATATTTAATAATGGGTTCTCTGGGAGGGAGGATGGTGCCAATTCACAGTACTTAATCATTTCTATAGTGTAAGTGTTTCCATCATTGTTGATATTAAGGTATAAGCATGATGTCGTTGAATGTTAAGTCAGGAATAAATGTGCACAGCCAAGTCCCATGAGCCATTCTGAACCATCTCCAGGTTAATGTTACTTCTAACCCATGAAAAATATAGTATTGTTCTTTATTTATTTAGATCTGTCATTTCTCTAACAAATACTCTATAGTTTTCATTGTAGTTGTTTACAAATCTTTAACTGGATTTATTCCTAGGTAATTTGTATTTGTATGCTATTACAAATGATATTGTTATTATTTAATATTAAATTGTATTTTACTTTTTATTTTTGCTACTATAATGGAATACAAGTAACTTTTGTACATGTTGAGGATGTGGAGTAACTGGAATTTTGTTATATGGTTCATGGTTATGTTCAATGGTGTAATGCTTCGGAGAATGATTGGAAGTTTTTTATAAAGTTAAAGATATGTTTACCCCATAAGACAGCAATTCCACTCTTAGGTATTAACCATAAGGAATAAAACCATATATTCACAAGAAATACTGTATAAGAGTCTTTATATCAGATTATTTCATAATAGCCAAACTCTGGAAACAATCTAAATATCCATCAATAATAAAACTTACACATAATTTATGGTTTATCCATAGAATGAAATTCTCCTCAACAATGACAGCAATAAACTACTCTCACCTAGACAATATGAACTCAATCTCACAAAACAAAGGCATTCTGATGTTATTTACCTTCAATCCAAAAATAGATAATATTAATCTGTGGTGACAGGAAATCAGAAATGTTTGACTCTGGGTGACGGGTGGATCTTAGATGGGAAAAAGGCAAATGACAGCTTTCTTTATATTTAGAAATATTTTACATTCAGAAAAGTTATACATTTTGGTTTGTGTGAAGGTTATGTGGGTGTATACATTTGTCAAAACTAACCAAACAAAGTCTTTTAATTCTATGTACTGTTTTATGTAAATTATACATCAAAAGAACAATGCTAGATGACTTATTTTTTAAAAATATAGTTTTTTAATGTAATGAAGAACTGGAAAGCAAATGATATCCAAAGAAAAAAACCTGAAAAACCAAGTGTGATGGTTAATTTTATGTGTCAACTTGGCTAGGCCACAGGACCCTGGTATTTGGTGAAACATTATTCTAGATGATTCTTTGAAGATATTTTTAAGTAAAGCAGATTACCCTACATACTGTGGGTGGACCTCATCCAATCCGTTTTGAAGGCCTTTGTAGAAATAGACTGACCTGTCTCAGAAAAGGCAGTCATGCCAGTGGACTGCCTTTGAACTCAAACTGCAACTGTTTCCTGGAGCTCCAGCCTACCATTTTAATGGGAGGATTTTTGACTTAACAAGCCTCCACAATCATGTGAGCCAATTCTTTAAAACAAATCCCACTCTCTCTATATATACATCCTATAGATTTTGTTTCTCTGGAGAACCCTAACTAATATATCAAATGACAACAAGAACCCAGGAAAGTAAGTAGAATACCAAATCCAGTTTTTGTTTTAGGGCATCTGTTGAAGGAGGTCAAATTGAGCTTTGTATATGGTCCTTCCGGACTTAGGAGAGAGATAAATTCCAGGGTCTACACAAAATGAGAAGTCTGCTAGGCATCTCCCTCCATAAATCCAGGTCTCCAAAAGTCTACATCCTTAGTGCAAATATAAATTAGAAACAAGCTGACCTCACTGTCAGGGAAATTGCCTCAAACATTGACATTTAGAATCAAGGGGAAGAAATATCTGCCCTGAGAATCTGTAAACAGCTAGCCCTTGTGGGAATGTGTAACCTGAATTCATAATATTTGGATGATCTGAATGAAACCCTCAAGCTAAGAATTTAGTATAAAGTGATTCCAGGCTAGTAGGATTGTCAGAGAGTCTAGCAAGAAATACAAGTCATTTTGGAGGATCTCACTTCAGCACAGGTCTCTAAGAAATTACATTTTTAAAGATCCAAGAAATTCAGGCAGCACAAAGTAAAAAATAAAAATAAGGAACAAAACAAAAGCAAACATACTACTACACAAAATAAGGGATTATAAGAAAAAATCAGCCAAAACAATAGACATCAGAGTAAAATACACAAAAAATAAGATAATAGAATTATCAGACACAGAACATAAAATGAATGTTTAGTATATTTAAAGAAATGAAACTGAAAATATAAGTATAAGCAAGAGATTATAGAAAGATCCAACTTCTAGAAGTAAAATAATGATAATTTAAATTAAAAATAAAATATGAAAGGGAAATGAGTAAGTTTGGGGGCTTGACATGAAAAGGTTTTGTCAGATTCCTAGAGGATAATAAAAGGAGAATGGAGTAGAAAAGCAGGTATTTATTTCTTCATGACTTATGATGCTAACTAGTGAAGTCTGATTCCACATAGAAATTCATAATAATTTTGAAATTCGGTTTTATGAAAAAAATGATTATTTCCGAAAACAATAATTGTATTCAACAATAATTGAACACATTTATTTGCGATGATAGAATAAAAGTGACTATAGGCCTGTACAAATTCAAAACTGAAATTTTATACTAATGTTTTCCTATTAGCATGTCTTTTTAAGGAAATTTGTTAATGAAAGTTGCTTTTAAAGTATTCTTAGCAATGCAGATGACATAAAATAAATATTCTGAAATTTCAATTTCCTGACTTCGTAAAAGCCTAGGTTTCCTTTCAGTGATTTATGTTTAAATTGATTTATTTTCTTTCTATCATGATGGGTAACTTTTTTATTAAAGTTGTAAAGACTCAGACTCACAAGACAAGCCCATTTGTGGGCAAAAAAATGGAAGTTATAAACTCAAATTTGGAGTCCTGTTTCCCATTAATTATTTTCTTCTTCAACCAAAATGTCTATATACATAGAACAATTATGAAATGAAGCAATGGTGACAAGTGCCACCAGCATTGTGCTAGAAAAAATTCCTCTTACACATGTGCTAAAGGATTAGACTTTTACAAGTGTCTTCATGCTCGCAAATGAGAAAAAGGCTCTTTGGTGAGGAACTAGTTGCAATATTGTTCAATTATTAGCTAAAGATCACAAAATGTTTCACACAATTTTAGTCACTTGCTTTTCCAGCCTGTATGGAAATTACCAACACTATGCTTTGGCCCAGTGAAGCATAGGAAACCGAAAAGGTGCCACTACCGAATTACTATCAGTAGGTTCATTGTCAACATGTTATGTAACTTGGGACCATAGTGATCTAGAAAATCATAAAAGCAAAATGGCTTTATTGCAGATGGATGAGTCTACAGACATTATTAGGAGTGTTCAGTTAATAGAACTAATTAGAAGTCCTCAAGAGAAATGCTTTATAGAACATTATTAGTTCTGCAAAGACATATCACAACAAATTACTGGTGGGAAAATATTGAAAGCAACAAATAAGTACTTTAAAACACAGAATTGCACATATACTGTATATATTTTGTGTTGATGATCCACCGGAAGACAGAAAGTTACAAAGGCTCCTTTTCAAAATACTTCAGAAACCCTAAGAGCCAAAGTTCTAGTCACTAAATGTTTCTCTGTGTAAAATGTAGTGTTATCAAAATGGTGAATCTAATACATTAGTACGCAGTTGACTGTTGAACAATATGGGTTTGAGCTTTGCAGGTCCACTTAAATGCAGATTTTTTTCGATACATATATTGGAAAATTTTTGGAGATTTGTGACAATTTGAAAAAACCTAGCAAATGAACCACATAGCCACGAAATATTAAAAAAAAAAAAATAAGGAAAAGGCACATCATGAATGCATGAAATATGTGTAGATACTAATCTGTTTATGTGCTAATCAACTTTATGATATCAATAATGTTTCCAGTCAACAATAGCCTGCCAGTAATTATGTTTTGGAGGACTCAAAACTTGTATGTGGATTTTGGCTGTGTGGGGATCAGCACCCCTAACCTTCATGTTGTTCAAGGGACAATTGTCCTGTGGATTACTCTAGCTCTATGTAAAACATTAGATTAAAAGATTTCTTCATGTCCTTTGAAGAATGGAGAGTCCAGTGGACTCCTGGGTTGTCTCAGTCTGTGGTGTCTGTACCTTTCACTATCTTTGACCTATTTACAACTCTGTAGAGATGAGTTATGACTACATTAAGACAGCCACAACCTCTCTGAAAAGTGAAAACTTTCAGCTTCATGATAATCTTATCTCAAAACCAATTAAGTATCTTGGGGTGGACTCAGGTACACATATATTTTGAAAGCTCACCAGGTATTTTGATTGAGCATAGACTTTAGATTTAGAGAAACATTGCTCCTCTAGACATGATACTATCAGAAATTGAAATGGAAAAAGCTGGTTAACAACGTGGAAGAATCAGACAGCATGAATCCACTGATCATATCACCCTAGGATTTACTATAGTCAAGGAAAAGAAAACTCAAACCTTGTTCCAAACCAACTAAATCACAATGTGGGGGAGTGAGGCAATGTTAATGAAAATCTTCTCAAGTGACTCTAATGTGCGTCCAAGGTGGAGAACTACAGATCTAACTAACATAGGCAACACTAGAATATTCATACCTGGAGCTCTTTAAAATATATGCTCGAACAAATGGGATTGAATTCTTGGTTCTAGGGCCTTAAGAGGATGGTGTTTACCTTTGAGGGGAAGAAACACACCTAGCTAATCAACACTGGAATAGGTAAATCCTAAAACAAGAAATGGGGATACAGGGAGGCAAAAAGTTGGCCTGAAGCAAGATCTTCCTTGTCTCTCCCCAATGTCTTGGGTAAAGTTAGCCTCAACTCCAAGGCCCAGAGATGCCTGAGCCTCCCCGGTATGGACAGTGAACTGGCGGGAATACCGTAAGAAAACCTGCAGTTACATTTAGGCTGTGAGTTCTGAAAGCATTCATCTCAGATAACATGAAAAATGCCCACCATCTATACTTCCCACCACTTATGCAAAGAAGGTTTTTTTTTTTTTTTTTTTTTTTTGACAGAGTCCTGCTCTATCATACAGGTTGGAGTGCAGTGGCACTATCAAAGCTCACTGCAACCTCTGCCTCCCAAGTTCAAGCAATTCTCCCACCTCAGCCTCCTGAATAGCTGGCACTACAAGCATGCACCACCACACCAGGTTTATTTTTGTATTTTTAGTAGAGACAAGGTTTTGCCATGTTGGCCAGCCTGGTCTCAAACTCCTGACCTCAGGTGATCCACTGGCCTTGGCCTCCAAAGTGCTGTTACAGGTATAAGCCACCACACCAGGCCTCAAAGAAGGTTTTAATTAGAATTGTTTACCTGCTTTTCTGTAAGAGACCATAGTGGATAATCCCATCATGTCTTCTATTACTGTTTACTTCCTTACCCCAAGGCCGTATGTCTCCAAAGTATAACTATAAGTAAGTGGCAGAAGGAAGGTAGTCCCTGCCCCCTGCAACATTACTGACTTCTAAATTAATCTACAAGTGTTTACAGAGCCTTCAAAATGCTCCATTCTGACCTTAGTTTTTACACATTTCCTTCTCCAAATACATTTTCTTTTTTCAGATTCTTTGAATTCTTTTTTTTTCCATCTTTGGGCCAAAAAAAAAAAAAAAAAAAACTGGCTTTGATGGTATGACTGACTGAATGTAAGAGTTCATTCAAATGCAGTTTGCAGTTTACTTTGGCTTTTGTGCCTACTCAAAAATAAATAAATTTGATTCAATAAATTTGGAAAAATGAATTTCACACATCACTCTGACGGAAGCAGGTCGGGCTGGGTCATGTCTATTTGTAGTTTCATAAATGGGGCTAATTCTGGCTTGGATGAGCACAACCGCAGCCCTCGAGTGTTCAGAAATGCTCTGCATTTCTATTTAGGGGTCAGAGTTAAAAGAAAACATATGCCCAGCTTGAACTCTGCATTTCAGGGTGATAACGTCACAGCAACCAGGCTAAGAACTGTAAACCTCTATGGAAAAATAGAGAGAGAAGCGGGAGGGAGGGAGAGACAGAAATTTGGTTTGAAAGGCCCCTTAAGGAGGTTGAGATCTAAGATTAGCTTTGCATGAAAAAGGAGTTGAGTTGGTTAAGACCGATACCCTCAATGTAATAATACAAATCTTTATTTTTAATGGAATTCTTTGTTTTCAGCGTGCCACGGAAATAATTTTAGTTGATTCATTTTTGTATATTTAATGATTTATCCTTCCACTCACTCAATATTTATGAAGCACCTACTATGTGCCAGATGATGCAGAAGGCATTTTGGAACCTCATGACCCACTCTTGCATTTCAGTGGCCATTTGCTCTGCATGCCCAAGACAGTCTCCTGAAAACCTAACCTTCCTTCTTTCTCTCATTCTTTGACTCCCATTGAATCTGAATTTAAGGCAGTTCTTCGCTATCAGCCCTGATCTGGATGCTGACTACAGCTGTGACTTGGCGCTTTCCCTTCTGGCCTTCTCACTCTCCCTAAGTAATTAAGTTCCCTCATGATAACGAAGCATCATTACAATAATATTGATACCTGCTGTAATCACTGGCATTCTGGCTTTTCAATTTCCAGTATTTGCCTTGGATCAAGTAGCTCTGTGCTAATGCAGCAGAAGGTCACCCGATGAAGGGGCTGATAGTGGAGAGGACAGCTCTACTTAGCATGCACGGAAGGTTATGCTTTCCTGGCGTTGTAGAGCTAATCTTTCAAGTTGTCCTTTTTTGACTTTCTCAGTTTAATCAGTTTAATCTCATCTTCCCTCTTTTCTGATTACAAGGATTTTCTGTGGAAACCTTGCCTCCACAATAAAGACCATGTGGCAATTTATTCTCATATTGATTTCAACATTTCTGTTCCTCCACCAATGAGCCAATAATGGGAAAGGGAGAGGAAGGGTAGGAGAAGGTTGGAAAAGGAAGAACCAAGAGAAGAAGGATTGGGGAATAGGAAGCAAGAGCCATTCCCATACATGCGTTAGTAGGAAAGCCACATACTCCAGTTATCTGGGAAACCTAAATCATCTTAAATGCACTGAAAGCAGAAATGACAGCTGAATTGGAAAGTCTCCACAATGATTAAAGTTAGTTAAAGACAGCTATACCGACAAGGGCTTACTTTCTATTTTCACACTAAAGAGATAGAGACAGACACACACACACACACACACACACACACACACACACACACCTTCTGGATTCAGAGACATTGCAGTGTATCAAAGGAGATAAATCACACAACAACCACCTTCCCCAATAATTCAACAAATTCTGCTTCCATCTGTCCTTCCTGGTCAATGCAGAGTAGTGAGCAGTGTCTTGCTGGGCCCTCTACAAAGAGCAGACGCACAGCCATTTGCTAAAAGAGGGGAAAAGGCAAGAAGTGGGGTTGGAGAGAAGGTGGTGAGCATGCTTATGAGCTATGATTATACAGCTTTGTGAAGAAGTGCAGTTAGCATTGTGTGCACAGTTCTGGACTGCAACAGAGCATTCTGAGGGGCGACAGAAAACTGAAATAAATCAGAGTTTGCCGAATGGATGCATTTAAAAAACAGTTGTGCTCTGTAGGTCGTATTTAACTGTTACATATCAAACTGATACAATTGGCTGTGTAATTCTTAAATATTCTGGAAATTGGGGGAAATTGGTTAGCCATTTATTTAACCACACTATGCCCGGTGGGGGGAAAAAATGGCACGTCAAATACAAAAAGTATTTATTTTCTTTAATAAGAAGGAATTAAGTATGTTTTTAGGAATTTAACTTATTGTAAGTGGCCAAAGCAAATCGGAAAAGAAAAAAGAAAAGACATTTCCACAGAAACTCACACATGCTGGAGAATTAAAATGAATTTGCTACCTTTTAAATTCATAGTCTCTTTCCATTTGTTCTGATGTGAACTATGGTAATCATTAAATGTTTACTGAGTGCCAAAAACAGTATAATTTTGCAAAGATTGCACTTGGTTCTAAGAACCACAAACCTATACATTTAAAATGGACCAAGCCATTGCCTAAAATATTTGTTTCCTTAAATGGAGAGTGGTAAGTGGGGCAGGGAACGGGGGTATAGAGCCAAGTGTTTTGCACAGTAACTACGCTGCATTTCCACCATCCCTAGTGAATCTTTGTACTTCATCTTCAGGGTTCCTGGAGATAATGATATACTATGGCCAGCTGAAAAGAACATCTGTTTTAAGAACTGTGAACTTACAGGAGCCATTTGTCTGTCTGATCTGTTCCCATTATTTTCCTCCCCATTTTGTACCTTTATATTTCTCCATTGATCAAATCTACACAAAATAAAGGGATTGAGAAAGACACTAAACAGCCATAATTTCTTCTCCCTTCAAAAGGTTACCCACCACCTTTCCTGTTAAATAATTCTGCTTGACATAAAACACCCAATTTTTTTTTTTTTTTTTTTTTTTGTAAGCATGTGTTTTCCTTTCCCTTTAAATGGAAGTCTTTGGTTCAGTGAGGCTTACATGCCTAATGACAATGTGGTGAAGTTAGCCCAGGAGAACAATGCATCCATTAATCTGCCTCATGCTTAATTGGTAACTACTGTATGGGCTGGCATTTCAAACACAGATTGCAAATGTACTTGAATTAGTTACTGTTTAATTGATACAACTGGCACTCAGCCTAGAACCAACATGCAGCTACTGTAAAAAGAGAGAGGTTTGAAAGCAGAGAGAAAAGGATAAAACAAGGTACGACTGTGATTCACTCTTTAAATGTTTATATCAATTATTTGTGAAATATAATTACATATTTTTTTCATAGTGCTTTGGCAAGCAATAGACCAAAACAAGCTGCTAAAAAATACCCGGAATGCTTGCTGACATAAGAAATAGCAGTGATTTCCAACTCTCTCTCCTCTTTCTTCATTCTACTCTTGCCCTTCCACAGATAGTTATGTATGTGCAACTGAGATTGGGGAATGCAATATTTATCATAAGATGAAATGCCTAAGAGGATAATTTTGACAATGTCTCCACAATGGCAGAATTTCAAAAAAACCCAGAATACTATTATGGTAATAATTCAACTTGATGACCATTCACACAAATGTTACTATCAACATATTTTCAAAAGAAAAAATTAATTCCTTTAAATTAATCCCCAAATAATTTCATGTAGGCACACCATGCAGAAACCATTAGTTTCTACAACTTGCCTTTAAATAGAGAACATTTTGATTCCAGAGATGTTGTAATGATATCGATGGCTGTCATTTTTCAAGCATCTTCCACACACCCAGAATCACACTAAGTGATTCAATCCACAATTTCTCAGTCACCCTTCCAAAGAGTCATGATTTCTTCCTCAGTTTAAATCCTTATTTCATTGATTAAATCTATACAAAATAATTGGACTGAAAAAAAAGTATTAAACTGAACTTTTAAAAACCTTTTATACGAGTTAACCCACGGGGATTAAATGATTAAATGATTTTGTTTGATATAAAATGCACAATTGCTATCTTGAATTTACAGGTATATGCTAGTCACGGAAGAGCTGATGGCTTTTTCATACCCAGAATACATATAAAGCAACCAAAATACTTTTATCCAATCTGCAGTGAAAATCTTTTCATTGGTTTAGTACACAGTTATTGAGTATCTACAATATATACAGTTTGGTTTTCAATTATGTGAGATGTTATGTAAAATTGATCTCAATATTATTATCAGTGAGTTTCCAATGGCCAATATCAAAGGGACAGCATCTATTACATCTTTAAATATTTTTGCAGTTTACTTTTGTGTTATGTGATTTTTGTTTTGTCGAAACTTTGTAGAAGTTGACATTTTTCTTCGCTTTTCCGACATAAAGCCTTCCAGGTTTTCATCCGGCCTGTCTGATTACTTCTGAATTGCTCAGAGGTTCTGATATGGTTTGGATTTGTGTTCCACCCAAACCTCATGTGGAATTGTAATCCCAGGAGGGGCCTGGTGAGAGGTGATTGGATCATGAGGATGGATTTTCCCCTTACTGTTCTCACGATAGTGAGTGAGTTCTCACGCGATTTGGTTATTTAAAAGTGCATAGCACCTCCCCCCACCCCCCACCTCCTTTTCTTCTCCTTCTCCAGCCAGGGGAGGTTGTGCCTGCTTCCCCTTTGCCTTCCACCATGATTTCCTGGGGACTCCCCAGCCATGCTTCCTGTACAGCCTGCAGAACCATAAACCAATTCAACCTCTTTTCTTTATAAATTATCCAGTCTCAGGTAGTTCTTTTAGCAATGCGAGAATGGATTAATACAGGCACCTCTTTACCCAACATTTAAACATGGGAAGTTTGTATTTCAGATCTCTTTTGCTCTGTGCAGTCTCATTTTATGCTTCTGACTTCACCTATACACCACATGTAAGTTATATATCACAATCCCAGAGAAATTGCTTTCCTGTAAAATAATATATATGACTTTAAAAAAAAATCACTGAGAGCAATCTTGGAGAAATTTCCAATTCTCTTTTTGCCCCTTAGATTGCTCTATTACAATTCAGAGCTGCATACACAAAGCCAACTGGACTCCACTGGGTTGTCTAATGACAGCTCATAAGGATGTTCAACAGTGGACTCGCCTTCCAAAGCCACTGCTTTGCTTTTTCTTGTGTCTTGTGAAATGGTGTCTCTATTTACATAGTCACCCAAGTCACCAGTCTGAGAGTCATTCTTGATTTTTCACTGACCTTCATTCCTCTCCATCTCCACCCATCTGATTTAATCACCAAGTCCTGCAGATTTTTTAATGCTCATAATCGTTTTTTTTTTTTTTTTTTTTTTTTTTTTTTTTTTTTTTTTTT
>NW_016803645.1:540197-543108 GCF_001698545.2 Rhinopithecus bieti | reverse complement strand
CAGGATGGTCTCGATCTCCTGACCTCGTGATCCGCCCGTCTCGGCCTCCCAAAGTGCTGGGATTACAGGCTTGAGCCACCGCGCCCGGCCCATAATCGTTTTTTTTAAAGTAACCAAAAAAATAAATTATTTCTTTCTGTCCTCAATGATACTTCTTACTTCTCATCTGAATTATTGCGCTAGCCAGCTAAACAGTTTTTTTTTACTTCTACTACCAACTCTTCTCCAGTCCATTCTGTAGAGATGATTCCAAAGAATGAACATGCACCTTTTCTTGCTGAAGATTGTCCAGAACTCTCACAGGCTTAAGGAAAAGGAACTGTTGTGTTCTAATCTTTGCCTATTTCTTTAATTTTCTTTTCCTTGCTCACCCACACATTCCCACCCTTCTCTACCTGGTAATTCCTACTATTTCTTCAAGGCTCGATTTGACCATCATCATTCTGCAAAGCTTTCTCTAGCCATCCTTGGCTAAGGTAGGTGTTCGTTCTGTCTTCCAGTAGTTCCCTGTGCATACTTCCATTACAGGCTTGATCCCATTGCACTCTAACTCTAAGCTATTTTAGAGTTACTGGTTAGGCTGTTAGGCTTTCTGGTTAGGCAGTAATCATCATATTTTGCTTTCCGGTATTTTTACCTGTTGATAACGTTTTACATATTTTTTAAAAGAGAGACCTATTTGGTGGTATCTTCAAAGAGATGTAAAACATAATATTCAACTCAGTTTTATATACCAAGTATATAAATATTTGTTCTCTTATTTCTGTGTTGGGGGACACAGAAAAATAGATTTAGAGGGTACAAGTGCAGTTTTGTTACATGAATATATCACACGGCATTGAAGTCTGGACTTTTAGTGTGGCCATCACCCAAATAATATACATTGTACCTATTAAGTAATTTCTTATCCCTCATCCTGTTCTTGCTTCTAACTAGCTAAGTGACATTGGGGACACCACTTAGCCTTTCTAAGCATTAGCTTCATTATCTAAATATTTTTAAGCTCTTTGTAACACAAATATTTGTATTTAAGTGGTTCTCTCCAATTATGTAATTAGACATGTAATATAAGTTTTAATAGTTTATTGTTGTTGAATGAAAACGTTCTGATTCAAAGTGTTCTTAGATATTGATTTTTGTCCCTACACTAAATGATGTTAGTTTACATCTATAATGATTTTACATAAGATTTAAGCTGGTTCAAAATAACATATCCCCCAAATGGTAAGAAGAAGGAGGAAAAGAGAGGAAGAAGAGGAGCAGGAGGAGGAGGAGAAAGAGGAGGAGTAGAGAGAATTGTGTCAAAGAAAAAAGTAAAGATTAAAACATGTAAAAGTCAAAACTAGAAGCAAGTGAAAATACATGCCTGCACCATAATTGCTATATGTAATTGTAATAGATCATTTTAGGTCATTTTGAAATTTGATTCTGAGCTCCCTGGTGTACAAAATGAAAAAGACAACAGTCTCAGATATCAAACACTTATCACAGGAGAAGCAAGGCTTTTCCAACACACATTTGTCTCCTTCCTTCCTTCCTTCCTTCCTTCCTTCTTCCTCCCCCCCTTCCTTCCTTCCTTTCTTTCTTTCTTTCTCTCTTTCTCTCTTTCTTTCTTTCTTTCAAGATTGTCTTACTCTGTCACCCAGTCTGGAGTGCAATGATGTGATCTTGGCTTGCTGCAACCTCCCCCTCCCTGGTTCAAGCAATTCTCCTTCTCAGTCTCCCAAGTAGCTGGGACTACTGGCGCCCACCACCACAGCTGGCTAATTTTGTGTATTTTCAGTAGGGATGGGGTTTCCCCATGTTGGCCAGGTTGGTCTCGAACTCCTGACCTCAAGTGATCCATCCACCTCAGCCTCCCAAAGTGCTGGGATTAGAGGTGTGAGCTACCATGCCCAGCCTCCAGCACATATTTCTAAAGTAAGTTTTTCCACACTGAGCTGCATGTACCAGGCACTAAATAATGTACCAGACAATGCCTCAACACAATTCCTAAATAAAATATAAGAATGAAATTGATAGGCCGGGCGCGGTGGCTCAAGCCTGTAATTCCAGCACTTTGGGAGGCTGAGACAGGTGGATCACGAGGTCGGGAGATCGAGACCATCCTGGCTAACATGGTGAAATCCCGTCTCTACTAAAAAATACAAAAAACTAGCTGGGTGAGGTGGCGGGTGCCTGTAGTCCCAGCTACTCAGGAGGCTGAGACAGGAGAATGGCGTGAACCCGGGAGGCGGAGCTTGCAGTGAGCTGAGATCCGGCCACTGCACTCCAGCCTGGGCGACAAAGTGAGACTCCGTCTCAAAAAAAAAAAAAAAAGAATGAAATTGATGAGATTGTGCTTTAAAACACCCTCCAAGAAAAGGCAAGGCCATTATCTGAAAAGTTTGTAAAAACAAGTCCATCAGTGGCCAAGATATATTTCAATTGGGTAGCCTTCTGATGATCTACTTTGATTAAAAACGAAATCCAGAATACCTAAATAAATAGCAACAGAACACATCCTTTTGTTAATCCTCTTTAAACATCACATTTGCTAGGTTCTAATGAGTCCCGGTGGTGTGTTTTGAGTAAGATTCTACTCTAGGAAGTGGCAGTTGCTCCCTCTTTCACAGTTTACTAAAAGCAGTTACTCTCAGTGCTATTCATGTGTTGTATCCTGGTTCCACCACTAACACACACAGTGTGACTTTGAGCAAGTGACTCAACCTCTCTGTCATTTAGTTTCCTCATCTGTAAAATGTGAATAATCACAACACTTAGCACATTGGATTGTCAGGAGAATAAAATGCAATGAAACATGTAAAATGCCTCTGACGGTGCCTGGTGAATAGAAAGTGCTTATATATATATATATATATATATACACACACACATATACACACACACACACATATATATATATATATGA
>NW_016803645.1:523197-537884 GCF_001698545.2 Rhinopithecus bieti | reverse complement strand
CTGAGGAAAGAGAATCGACTGAACCCGGGAGGCGGAGGATGCAGTGAGCCAAGATCGTGCCACTGCTCTCCAGCCTGGGCAACAGAGCGAAACTTAGTCACACACACACACACACACACACACACATATATATATATATATATATTTTTTTTTTTTTTTTCCCCGAGATGGAGTCTTGCTCTGTTGCCCAGGCTGGAGTGCAGTGACACAATCTCGGCTCACGGCAACCTCCACCTCCTGGGTTCAAGCAATTCTCCTGCATCAGCCTCCCAAGTAGTTGGGATTACAGGCACCCACCACCACGCCCAGCTAAGTTTTTTGTATTTTTAGTGCAGATGGGGTTTCACCATGTTGATCAGGCTGATCTCGAACTCCTGATCTCATGATCTTTCCACCTTGGCCTCCCAATGTGCTGGAATTACAGGCATAAGCCACTGCACACAGCCAAGGTACTACTATATTACATGAGACTGCCTTAGACATGCATGTTGTATGTGCTTTTTGGTTAGCAGCAGCACCAAAAAAACCACTCTTCCCTTTCTGAGAGCATTATGGATCACACATTTGCAGATTGTTTAAGCTATCACTAGATCGTGATCTTGTTTACTTTGGTGATGCACTTCTTGTATTCATAGACATAGAAACTGGATTTTAAACTTCGTATATGTCCAGCTTTCTTTATGGTGAATCTTTATCATTCAGTTTTAAACAAAACTTGTCCTCTTGTGAGATGCAATCACATGATTCATTTACTGAAAAAATGAAAAAAGACTCCACACATCAGGCTGGAAGCTTGGATTCTAGTCTAGCTTAGTGATACCATGTCAATCTTCACATCTGCAATGTTTGAGCATCAAGATCACCGCTAAATGTTCATTCTGGTTTTAAACTTCTGATTCTAAAAATTCTAGTTCAGTTTAGCATTAAATATTCTTTTAGACCAAGGGAAACAATGAACAAAAATCTGTATGTAAAATATCCCTCCTCTCTGACATATAATTCTTATTTCCCTAAATTTCTGAATTCTGAGGAGAATTGATGCTTTCCCATTTAATACTGTTTCATTTGAAGTTCCTGAAATTTTCAGGCTAATAAATCCCCAGGTGGCTCTATTTCAAGTGTTACCCTTTGCAGCAAAGAGCATCTCTCTGAACTTTAGACCTAATTTTGCTGTGAGTATTCTCACCTCGTTTAAGGCAGGAGCAAAACTTCCCATGGATTTCCCTATCCCGCCTGTGCCATCTTATCTCTGATGAGAATGGCGAGCATTGACCTACAAGAGAAGCTCACTGAGTTATTTCTGCTCCTTTCTCCACACCATCACTCCTCCCAAAGGAGGAGACAAGATCAAGACACCCTACCCGCAATGGGAAAGAGTTATTATCTGAATTATTCAAACCTTAGGACTGTGTGTTGACATAATTTTCAAACAGATGAAGGTGGCAACACTGGAGTGTGGATTTTTCCTCTCTGGTCTCTGTTGCTTCCATAGAGGATAGAATGATAATGAGGGCCTGAGCCATTTCCCCTTGGAAGCATTCCAAACATCTCTGTTTATCTTTAGCTCTCTCTTTCTCCCACTCTATACTCTCTCCTGCTTCAAGGGGCAGCCCTAGATCAGCTTTGATAAAGTCTGGAGTAGGAGACACAGCATCAGGGCAGGCACTTTCCTCCTACCATCCCCTCCCTCTTGTGTTTCTTCATGTTCTATTTCCTCTCATCTTGGGAGGTCCACCTTAATTCAACCTTTCCACCAACTTGAGTGTTGACATTAGAGACCTGGGTTTGGGTTTAGGAAAGAGTCACCTGACTTAGAGAGGAAAAATGCTCCAAGAGCAATTGACTTCCTGAAGACCTATATTGGAAAGGGAGACTAGAGCCCAAGCAATGAAGATGTGAGACAATGACCAGCTTAGTCAGATTTTCTCTTGTAACTGTTTTGCCCTTGGAAGCTCACCCCAAGAGGTATCTGTAGCAAGGCAGGACTCAGTTATTTCTGAGTTCTTTTGCCAAATAACACCACACAATAATCACTTTAATTGCAATTCAATTAACATAGCTACAATTTGGTATGGTTAATTTTAACTGATTCTATTATTTTCAATAGCAGCTAGTAGGTGATGGCTGCCTCCTTTCTGTACTATTCCGTTTTGATGAACAGTGGGAGTGGAAGGACTTTGCTTTCAAAATCTCTGCTCCTTTCCCATTCACTATGCAGATATAGCACAGTCAATTAGGAAACAATGGTTATATTTTTAAAGCCATGTGTTTTAGTAACTAAATGTTTCTGCTTTAGAACTTTATGCAGCTTTTCCAGTTCTGTTCTTTTTAAAGGTTTGAGTATTTTTTCTTAACTATTTCCCAACAAAATCAATTCCTAAACTTTTTCATAATTACTATTCCCTATAAAATTTACTCTTTCACTGACTAAATTAAAGTCTTGGGTGTGGAGACCATATCATGTAATTATAATCCTTACCCCCTATTTTACGGAGCACATAATAAAAATCACAGGAAAATACAAATAGCCAATAAATGTAAAGAACCTATTTGCTCTTTTGAGTCATCATAAAAATGCACATTGGAACTGTCTATAAAATTTGTAGTGATATTAATGTATTCTAATATTTGAACGATGTTCTAAGAGTTGACCAGAGAATGTTGCTGAATAACTAGAAAAACTTTTTGGAAAGCAATTCATCAATATGTGTTAACAACCTTTAAAATATATATTCTTGAAGAATATTACATGACATGGAACAATTATTGGCATATAATGCTAATTTTAGTATTATTCAACAAATATTTATTAAGGGCCCTCCATGTGCCAGGCACTGCTTTACAGGAACAAAATAAACTTCAGGTCTTCAAGGAACTTCTATGAAAAACAAAGTCAGCTGGTGATCGTGATGGCAGCAGCAGCCCATCTGGAGTACCTGCTAAAGAGGTGCCAGCTGCAGTGGGGGAGGCACTGCCAGGGCTGCCTGCTCTGCATAGTCAGCAGGAGCTGAGAACAGGTGGGAGCCCTGCCCCCTACTGAGTTGGCAGGATAGAAGCCCCTTGCTCCCTGGCACACAGCTGCAGCCGTCCAGTCAGGGTTCTGGACCTGGACAGTCCTGCACTCCCAGGGACCCAGGAAGCCCCCTACCCCCACAGGCTTGAAAACACCTGCTCCAGCTCCCTGTCATCTCCCAGATCCAAGTCCCTGCTTGGGGCAGAGCAAAGTTGTGGATGAGCCTGGTGGCTGTCGCAACCCGGCCAGGTGTGCATGTCCTCACAGTGGCACTGACACCAACACCCTGCCACCTTCGCCTCCCTCAACTTCGGGCATTATTGAGCATGGGTCCAGGGCAAGGAGGCTGAGAGCAGCTCAGCACATGCCTGCCGGTGCCTCTCCTTATGGATAGCCTGGGGGCTGTGAATGGCATGTTAAAAGCAGATTCCTAGGGGGGAAGGGGTGGCTCTCTGGTGAAACTCCACTTTCAGACCAGGAATGGCATGAAGTCTGGGGGCCAGACTGCCAGTTCCAGGCAAAGTCTACAGCCCAGAGTGAGAACTTCATTGATGACTGTTCAGCCAATCAGATGGTGCATTTTCCAGGCCCACCTGTGGCTGCCTGTGGGCCAATCAGCACACACTTCCTCCATTCTGAGCACATAAAAACCCCAGACTCAGTCAGACTCACACACTCATCAGGATGACCTGCCTACAGAAAGGAGCTACCCACTTTGGTTCTCCTGAGAGCTGTTCTGTCACTCAGTGAAGCTCCTCTCCACTCACTCTCCAGTTGTCCACCTACATCATTCTTCCTGGATGCAGGACAAAAACTCAGGACCTGCTGAGTGGTGGGACTGAAAGAGCTATAACACAAACAGAGGTGAAACAAGCCCCCCTGCTTGCCACATTGTGGGTGACGAGAAGGAGAGAAGAGCTGTGACCCTTCAAGGATCCCAGACCTAGGGTCTCCCCAAGCTAGGGCTGTAACATCCTTTTTGTGACTCTAGAGTTCCTGGCATCTCCAAGCTTCCAGGCACCACTATGTTCCCCTCATCCAGACGCAGGTAGAAGCCACTTGTGGTACATCTGATCCAGCTGCAGCCTTGCACAGAGCTGGCATCTGAGCTGGTACCTGTGCACATGCCTGGAGCTGCCCACCCCTCCATAATAGCCAGTGTGCCTGGCTGTGCACTGTGGTTGGACCCCACACTTGTCTGCTCACATAACTCTTACTGCTCCATGCCTGGTTTGCCCTTGGTAGGCATGGGATCTGGGCTGGTGGCAGGAGCTCAGCACAGCCTGCCAGGCTGAGTGGGCAGAATCAACCCAGTGGGCACAAGCAAAACTCAGGCAAAGGCGCCACCAGCCACAGAGGTTTCTGGCTGGAAAAGTGACACCCTATGGATCCTGTGACAGTAAGTGCTATGAATAGTATGGCCATATGCCCCCTTTGCCTGAGACAGTTTAAGGCTGTTGTCCCAACATAATTATTAGTAGCTAGGTACTACAATAGAATGATGGGGAGGGTGTGATTTTAGGCACAGTAGTCAGAGAGCCCTTTTGGAGAAGGTGACTTTTTGGCAGAGGTTAAAATGCAGTGAAGCAGTGAGCCCCATGACTCTCTGGGGGAAAATCACTTAGCAGCAGAAAGACCAAGTAAGACGGAAGCACCTGATGTGTTTGAGGAGCCCTGACAGGTGAGTGTGGCTGGCATGGAGGAAGTAACAAGAGCGTGGGATCAGATGAGCTTGGCTCATGAGAAAGTCTTACTGAAACATTCATCTCAGTTTTCTGAAAATGTTAAAAGTAGTTTACTGTGGACTCAGTCTTACTTTTCCCCCAGACGTAGCTATGTGCCCAGGTCAGCAGAATTTGTTACTGCAGCTTGTATAGAGAATGCCATGACCAGAGCACCTTCTGTCTGGAATGAGATGCTGTCTCCTTCTCTACAAAGAGTTAAGTCAGATCTTGACAACTGAAGAACACTGGGGCTGTGAGCCACAGTGAGCAAGACTTCCTTGTCCAATATCCCATGGCAAAGCCTTTCTCTTAGGGCACAACCCTCATTTACTTTGTTCTTGATACTATGTTTGAAAACATTGTAAAGTCAATGTAAGCTTCCAATATGGAGATTAGTTAGCCAAAGTTCATTACTTATAGTTAGTGAAGGATAAATTTTCAGAAGAATTTATTTTTGTATTTTATTATTATTATTATTATTATTATTTTTTGAGACAGAGTTTTGCTCTTGTCACCCAGACTGGAGGGCAGTGGTGTGATCTCTGCTCACTGCAACCTCCGCCTCCTGGGTTCAAGCAATTCTCCTGACTCAGTCTCCTGAGTAGCTGAGACTACAGGCGTGCACCACTATACCCAGTAGACAGGGTTTCATCATGTTGGCCCGGCTGGTCTCAAACTCCTGATCTCAGGCCATCCACCGGCCTCAGCCTCCCAAAGTGCAGGGATTACAGACATGAGCCACCGTCCCCAGCCTGTATTTTTAAATTTAACCCAGAGACACACATGGACCATGCAGGAGGTGAAAGCTAGGCCGTCACTTTTGTTCTCTTCACCATGACCAGTGGACCAGATTCTTAATTGAGTGAAAATTAGCCAAGAATTATGCTCCCTCTGTACAGGATTTTGAAAAAATTAACATTGCTGGTTTATACCTTCTGTTAATTATTACTTTATATTTAATCTGTTTCAAACATTGGGCACCAACTAAGTGTCTTTTAAGGCAGTTATTTTCAAGATATCTATGTATATGTACCCCAGAAAATTTTGAAAACTTGATATACCATCACACATTTTAAGCTTGACTTCTAAGTTTTAATCACAAATTCAAATTGTTGCAAAAGTTTAATTTCTGGTAGATTGTAACTATTGACATTTTAAAATAAAACTGTTATATCACTCTTTGAAATACATCGAATTAAATATAAATACCAGAGCAATTTGCTGTCTACCATTATCAATTTACAAATATTAACAAGCTGTTTCAGAGTCAGTAATTTTACATTATGCATTTTTCTTCTTGAACTGCTATTTCCATTATACCTAATTATTCATCTCTTCTCCCTGAAATAGGTACATAAATCAAAATTCATATGTTTATCACTTCACCTAGCCATCAGAATCTAAACATTAAATTATTTTTTCTGCATTTTCTTATCATTAACATTATTAGATCACATATCTTGCTAAATAATTATTAAAAATAAAAGTTAGGCTGGGCATGGTGGCTTATGCCTGTAATCCCAGCACTTTGGGAGGCTGAGGCAGGTAGATCACCTGAGGTCAGGATTTCAAGACCAACCTGGCCAACATGGTGAAACCCCATCTCTACTAAAACAGCACAAAATATTAGCTGGGTGTGGTGGTGCACACCTATGGTTCCAGCTACTCAGGAGGCTGAAGCAGGAGAACTGCTTGAACCTGGGAGGCAGAGGTTGTAGTGAGCCGAGATCATGCTCCTGAACTTCACCCTGGGTGACAGAGCGAGACTCCGTCTCAAAAAAAAAAAAAAAAAGTTTTATGAATGCTTTTATTATTGCCAGAATTATGTATTGTCTGGCATTAAATCCATTCTCAATTTTTGCCTTTGTAGTTGTAAATGCTGAAAAATTTTGTTGACATAAATAAGTCGATCAGAATGGAAGTCTTGTTACAGCACTGTCACTCAGTTCCATGAACTTTCTCTAAATTATGTCAGATATCACAAAGTGATCTATGATCAAATATTTCCATACTTACCTTAAAACTTGTTTGGGGTATCCTTCAATTTTGTGGGAAACAAAATAGTTTTTAAGAAACATGACTTGCAAAGGATATTTTATCTTTACCCAGATACTAAACACATCTCTCTTTGGAAAGAATATTTAAGAGCTTTACCAAGACAATTCAAATGACTACAGTCAGTTACACTTTCACATGGAGGCACCTTGTGCTAAACATGCTAGTATTTTATACACACTATACTAAGAAAGATTTGTTTAAAAAAAAAAAAAAAGAAAGTAAAGTTTCATTTCAGAAGTCCTTTGCTAACATAATAATTTTTTAAATTTTATCACATACTTCAAGTACATTCTTGTCAACAATTGGGGATTCAGACTTAGCTCACTGAATTTATGAGAACTGTCCACGATATAAACTAAATGACAAATGAGCCCTCCTTGTCAAAGCCACCAGTCAAGTTAGACTCCCCTTCTGCCTGAAACATATGATTTCACTTTTCAGTTTAAAGAAATGAGTTAATAGGCATTCCATGACAACCATCTCCCTGTTGTCTTCTAATTGCAGAATAGAGAAAAAGATACAATAATAGATGGTTAGATAGAATACAGAGCCTAGCCATGAATTTTTCCTGTGGGTGAAATTAGAAGGCCCTGCTCTCATGAGAATATAAGTCAGGGGTTGGAAAAAGTAATGGGATCACATGAAAAAATTCAAACTATCTTTTCATTGGTACCCATGAGACTTTTACATCTTAAGGCAATGAAACAAAAAAATGAGGATAGGTGAGAGAAACATTTTATTTATTTGTTCATCTGTCTGTCTGTTTAATAAAGTGGGAGAAGGTGATTAGGAAAGGAGAGAAGGGTCAGGAGTATCAAGACGCTTCCACCCCAAGCCTGCATTCTCAGTCGGTGGAATGTGCACACGAGAAAGTTGAGAACTCGGACGTTGATTCCCTTTAAGCTCTTCATAGCTGTTTTCATGTTCAGGAGAGCATTGCCCTGATGTGAATACTGATATTGTAGAAGAATAAGATTCCCTGCCCTCAGGGAATTTATAACCTAGAGAAGGAGTGCATACATTTTTCAGTTCACCCCATGAGTACTGATGTGGGGCCTTATATATTCAAGAGACTATGGAAGGTGCTGTCATGTGAAAGAAATACAGAAATGACTTAGGTATAGACTGTGCCCTCAATAGTCAGTGAGTCTGGTCATATGAGGAAGAAAGGAATAGATCCTGTGAGAGAGACAGAAATGAAGGAATATGTGAGTTTGGAGATGGGAAAGATTACTTCCTGAAGAGCCTCTGCAAAGAAGGTTATATGGGATTTGGCCATGAGAAGATAAAGTGAGAACATTCCATTTTATCTAGAGAGAGAGAGAGAGAGAGAGAGAGAGAGAGAGAGAGAGAGAGAGAGATAGATAGATTTTTTTTTTTAAAGAAATTTGGCAGGGCACGGTGACTCACCCATGTAATCGCAGCACTTTGGGAGGCCGAGGCGGGTGAATCACTTGAGGTCAGGAGTTCAAGACCAGCCTGGCCAACATTGTGAAACCCCATCTCTCCTAAAAATACAGAAATAGCTGGGAGTAGTGGCGGGCACTTGTAATCCCAGCTACTCAAGAGGCTGAGGTGGGAGAATTGCTTAAACCCAGGAGGTGGAAGTTGCAGTGAGCCGAGATTATGCCATCACACTCCATCCTGGGTGACAGAGAGAGACTCCATCTCAAAAAAAAAAAAAAAAAAAAAAAAGAAAGAAAGAAATTCAGAGGGCTTATATAACAAACAAAAACCATAACCATATAGTAGATGTTGAGTGGATGGACTTATGGGAAATAAGATTGACAAAGGAATTAAGACTAGGATGTTGAAGACTAGAGGATCTGATAAGTATTCTAAAGGCACTGGTATTTTTTTCAATTATAAAATTATTGTAGAAGCAATACATATCCCTTAGAGAAAACTTGGAAACCATTTTTCTCCTAGAGATCTTTATTCGTATTAATATATTGTGTATATTCTTCCAAACTTTCTATACATACTTATATCCCTAGCACCCAGAATAGCACCCTAGCACACTCAATAGTTCCTGAATAAATATTTTTAAAACTAGAAATTTTATGTCTGTCATTTTGCAAATTGATTTCCTCACTTAGATATATATATACATACACACACACACACACACATATATATATATATATATATTTTTTTTTTTTGAGACGGAGTCTCGCTCTGTTGCTCAGGCTGGAGTGCAGTGGCGCGGTCTTAGCTCACTGCAAGCTCCGCCTCCGGGGTTTACGCCATTCCCCTGCCTCAGCCTGCCGAGTAGCTGGGACTACAGGCGCCCGCCACCACGCCCAGCTAGTTTTTTGTATTTTTTTACTGGAGACAGGGTTTCACCGTGTTAGCCAGGATGGTCTCGATCTCCTGACCTCGTGATCTGCCCGTCTCGGCCTCCCAAAGTGCTGGGATTACAGGCTTGAGCCACCGCGCCCGGCCTTAAATATACATTGTATAATATTTTCATGTCAACTAATTGTACATCATCTTTTAGTGGCTACATGGTATTTCATTGTATGGATGTGTGCAATTTTCTGTTGTCAAAGAATTATTACCAAGTTTTAGCTCTTATAAACAATGTTGCAATAAGAAATTAGTATATATTACTGAAATTTAATTGGTTGAAGTTATGCACATGTAATGTTAGAGGATTTTGGAAAATTACACCAGTTCACATTTAAATCACTGTTCACAAAATGTGTTTGCTTATCCTTAAACTCAATTGTATTGAGTAGTTTTTTAAAAACTTCATGAATAAGAAAGATTTCAAAAAAGGATTTCACTTAAGTTATGTTTCTTTGCTTTCTGTTAGGGTTAAATATTATTTTTCACATGTTTATTGACTATTTTTTCAGTTTCTTTTTTGAGACTTGTCTATACATTGTAGACACAAGTTTTCCGCAAGAGAGGGAAGTGACGTCATAAGAATGTATACACTTGAAGAGGTATTCAGCGGGGTGGGAGGCGGATTTAGGATGAATTGGAGAAACAATTATTAGGAAAAGGTGGGAGAGGGGTTGGTTCACTGTGGCAATGACAGAGAACAGTTTCCATAGAGCACTGTGAACATCAGACAGTGATTTCAGGCACTGAGAAGTGAAGAGGTGAGAAAACAAAAGCCGCATCATACAAGGCTTTTTCATAACATTGACTAGAAAAGAAAAGCAAGGACAGTATGAGTTGGGGCTAGAGACACCTGGGCACCTTTGCAGGCTGTAGATACATTCTGTTGAGACTGAAATAAAGAAAAAGGGGCCTGTGAGATGGAGTCAGGTCCGAGAGCAGGCGAGAAAGAAGAGGATGGGTGGCACAGTGGTGGGCTGAGTTCTCCAAACCAGGAGAAAAAGAGACACAGGGTCAAAATCTAGAGAACTTTAATGATGCATAAATTAAACAAATGCACGTTTGTGTTTGAAAACACGAAGCAAGGTAGAATATGGCAAGTCTAAGAAATAGAATGTGAAATGCTTTGGAAGCGGAGGGTAGCCGGGCTGACGGATTTCTGAAAGTGGCAGCTTTTGGGCTGGTCCTTGATGGATGGGATCCTGTGGGGGCCGGGGCACTCTTGTACTGGGAAAGAATATTGATAGAGTCACGGAGACAGTCAGTCAGCAGGGCGGGGAGGGTTCGGAAAGTGCAAAGTAGGAGGCTTCTTGAAGTGGAGAGGGTGTGGGGAAGTTAAGAGAGAAAAACCTGGGAAGGGAAGTCAGGTCTGGGTGTTCCCAGGTACTGGGGGTTCAAGCCTAACATCAGACCTACACTTGGATTTCTGAAAACGACTTTCACAGACATGATGGCATGTAAGCCTCTCTCTGACCCTAGGATTGTTATCTTTAATTCAGTATAACAGTGAGGAATCTGAGGCCCAAAAGGCTACCCATCTTGCCCAAGATCACTGAGGATAAAGGAAAGAAGGGAACCAGAGTGGGGGTCTCCTGAGTCCTGGTGCAGTGCAGAGTGAGGGTCTCCTGATTCCTGGAGCAGTGCTTTTAGGTCACCCCAAATGCCTTTTATTTGACTCTGAGGCAGTGAGAATCCTCTGAAGATTTCCGAGTGGCATGATCAGAACTGGTGGATGATGTTATAAAACCAAATATATTAGTCACTTTCAGTCCTTTGAAAGTTCTCAAAGAATCGAGTAGAACTTCGCCATGACTGGCATATTTTTATCTAGTTCAAAGGTTCATCAAAGTCCTTTACAGATTAATGACTTAAAGTTTGCTTGCGACCGTGTAGGTAAACGGAGCAACCTAATTATGTTCTCCGCATATCAAATACTGCAGCTCACTTTGCCTAAATCTAATTTAGATATTTATACACTTTCTAAAAATAGAAAATTGAGAATTATCCATTATCCAGAACTAGTCATTCAATTAACAAGGAGATAAATACTAAAGAGCCTGCTCCCAATCACCAGAAAATGAGGGCACGGTGAGATTGAGGACATAAAACCATTGACCGTCATAGCACACCTTGGCAGGAAAGGGCTCTGTTACCCTTGGTGTGACTGGCATTTTTTTCAGCTATAGTCTGCACTGAGCCTGTTACGCGCTTGCTCTTTTCCCACTCTATGGGGTATTACCATGGTCTCTTTGCAGATTGAACACTGAGGCTATGAACCACAGATCCCTAATTTGCCCAAAGAGGCTAAGATCCTGATTCTGACCCAGACTGGTCACAATAGTCCCCTTAAAGGACAAATCGGATTCCATTTAGTGTGGCATGGCACTGATTCTCATGATTTGAGGACATATCAAAAGCACTGCCTATTTCTGCCCATTCAAGCTTATTGACTAACACAGACAAATGTATAGTTTTGTTATGTAGTACCCACAGAATACAAAGTAAAAAATAATGGCAGAATTGAGGATTCTTGTTCTGGTTTTTCTTTTTGCAAATTATAAAAGATGAGTTAGTTACTTTAAAAGACACAAATTGGGTGGGTTCTTTTACACACTCTTCTCCTCTTAGGGTTTGCTATACGATCTGATTGGGTAGAGGCTAGAATGACAGGTGAGGAAATGTAAATGTAATCAGTAGCTATGTAAATGTAGTACTTCCCCTAAATGCACTCTAACACCCCCTGATTTCTCCCCAGGGCTCCAGAGGAGTCCTAAAATGAAGTGTTTTGGTACTGATAGATTGAGGGATATGAACTTGCAGTAGGGGCTTGGTAAGAAAAGGAAGTAGTCAGCCGACTTGCTGAAACTAATGGCTTTCATGGGGAATTTAGAAGAAGCTTGATACAGAAGAAAAGAAATGAAGGCAGGTTTCTCCAGTCAGACAAAACCAGGTCAAATGCCGGCTCAGCTATTTACTAGCTGCTTGATTTGGGGTCTAATTATTTAACTAACCTAAGGCTCAGTCTTTTCATCTGCAAAATGGGAAGTATAGTATTTCCTTCACACAAAGGTTGTGAAATGTATATGAAGTAATGTATAAAGAACACCTAACTCATTGTCTGACACATGGTAAGGGCCTAACAAAGGTTAATGTCCCTTAATCTCTAGGGAGAAATCTAGTTAAGCAAGGAACTTCAGCAGATTTACAGTATCTCTAAAAATATGCTTATATCTCACAGAAGGAAAAAATATGTGGTGGTGATCAATTGATAAAATTTATCCTTAATCGCAAAAAATATAAATACAAGTTACAAATATTTTTATTTATACATAAATCAAAAGGTTCCAGTTATGGGTTATGTAGCAAACTATGCATAGTGGTGCATTTGAAAGGCTTACTATTTTGTATTCCAAAGGATTTGAAAGTACAGTATTTTACAATAGTTTAGTTCCTTTAAAATGTAACTATTTTCAGCAGCTACCATTTCCTAACCTAACAAAATCCTCAGTTTCAGTAAACACTTTCCATTATAGGTTAAATTTTACCTCCTACTGAAAAAGCAATGATGCTAGGTGACTTTCATCACCTGTAATATCAGAAGTTCAAAAAAACACTTTAGAAAAGCATGGAGACCTATATTTCCATTTCCTGTTTCCCAGATTAGAGCAACAATGACAGGATCAATTGGAAACAGATCTGGAAATCAATTAATATGATAGAAAGACTAAACTTGGGCTATAACCCTAAATTTAGGTAGATTACTAGTTCCATAACATAGAGGGTGATAACAGATTTCTCAAAATTATCTTGATTGTATTTCCATATTTTTTGCTTTGAACTGGAATATTATTTCCTATATTCTCTCGTAGTGAATAAGTTATTATTTTCCTTTTCATCTTAATTTTTTAATAACAGGATAGTTTGTTGAGACAATACCAAATTTCTTGGGTTTCTGTTTCTTATCCTTTAGAGGAGACTTAGATCAAGATTCTTAAGTACATTCAAAAAATAGCAATATCATCACTGTGTTTATAGAACGCTGATGGCCTTGGTAAGTAATAACAGGGAGACTCTGGATGAGTGAACCCATTTCAGTGACAGCAAAAACTGTGGTGCATACAGGATGGAAGAAAGAAAATTATGGTAAAAAAATTAGGTATTTTTAAAAATGTTTTTTAAATCCTCTGGCACATATCAAACTTTGAGATAAATGCACTCTGTGGGACTCCATTCTATCAATTTAAGAAATAATTCAACTTCTTTATTCTTCTGCTTCAACAGTTTAAATAGGAAACAAAATCAAAATATTGTATCGATGTGCTATTTTTCTGTAAGAAGAGTTAATTTGTGTGTAGATGTGTTCAATGCAGTTCAAAAGTAATGCAAGTGAGAAAAGAATGTAAATGTATTCTTGGACAACAATGATATTAACTCATTGACTTCCCTTCTTAAGAGGAAGGATGGGACCTGGAACCTGTGGTGAAGGTATGAAGTTTACACTTTCTTCAGTTAAAGACCAGCATGTGGAAAAAAACTCACAACCTTGACCCTAAGCTGGAGCTCAGGGGCCTTCCTGCTCTTTCAGGCAAGTGGGCTCGTTGCCCTGGAAGCACCTCAACTTGGAGAAGACTCAAAAATCAAAGTTCTACCACTAACTAGTGGCGTGGCCTTGAGAAAATAACTCAGCCATTTTAGGTCTCAGAGTCCTCCTATGTAAAAATGAACGCAACAATCCTTAACTTTCGAAGGTTATTACAGAGAGTCAATTAAATAAGTGTATACTGCTAACTGTAAAGCATTGTAGGAGTTTATTTTTAATATTCAGAGCTGAGCCCCACTTGGCAACATCTACTCAGTAACTCCATTGGTGATACTGAGTGAGAAGGAAGGATTAACAACACAACGAACAAATAAATTTCAAGTTTTTTTCTCAAACTGCACAAATTTGAATATCACTGCATTTCACAGAGATACATACAGCTTCAAAGTTATCAGATCAGCCTCCAATTTTTCATCAAAACTTTTTTAGGTTGTTTTGTTTTGTTAATGCATGATTTCTCCTTGTGGGTCCTAAACCTGTCACAGTGGAGGTTCTTTAGGTTCTCTTTTTCTTTAAAAATTTAATTTCACTTTATGACATGTAAATATCAAAATAATAAATCTTATAGAGAAGACATACTATGTAAAATTCCCACAGTAACTAACTAATACTTCAGATTATGTCAGAAAGACAAGGGAATGATGAAGAAATAGAAAGAAGAAAACATTGCCAAATTTTTCATCCTACACAGAGAATCACTAAGGATTTTCCTTTATTCTTAATGATTAAAGAGTTAGTTCCATTTCTGGTTAAATTAAACTTAAGACTAAAGGGGGAAAAGGAGTATATAACCCCCAAATAGGCTGAGATAAATATGAAAAGAAAAAAATATGAAAGGAAATAGATCAAAATGTTAATGATATAAGAGGAATTGTTTCTAAGTCAGTTGAATTATTTGACTTTTCTGAACTTCCCGAGGCATGCATATATATATATATATATA
>NW_016803645.1:461859-522865 GCF_001698545.2 Rhinopithecus bieti | reverse complement strand
TATATATAGAGAGAGAGAGAGAGAGAGAGAGAGAGAGAGAGAGTACATTTCACTTTCAATATAAATATATATGGTACATTTCGCTTTCATAAACAGAAAAATAAAATCTACAAACAGAGTAATTTATAAGAGGTGCTCAAGTAGATATTTTTCTCTGCAGAGTGTACATTGCACAGCTGTAGGAGGCATCCTTCACATCACAGTCTACGTGAAGGGCTAATTCCAGCTGTAAAAGGCACACCTGGGGCAGTCCCACACAAAGATACTGCAGAAAGGTCACATGGCACCTGGCCAAGCACGTTACACAACCTAAAGCTCTCTAATTGCCTCAAGAAGCAGTCTCCAGGCATCTTAAGATGAGTCCTCTTCTGGGAGAGTCCTCCAACTTGTTGGTCCCTACCTGGCTTAAAGGGAGGCATGCATAGTGTACCTGCTATGTATTGAGCTCCTGCTATGGAGAAAAGGGTTGCCTAGGAAATTAATTTATGTTACATCATTTAATCTTCATGACAACTCAGTGAAGTAGGTATTCTGTATCTTACACATGTGGATGCAAGATGAAGCCAGGTTAGGTGACTTGGTTAAGCAAGAACTTTGTGGGATCCTCAGCACCTCTGGGATCATAGAGAGCCCCCCAAGCAGAACTGCAGGGGAAAATCTTTCTCTCTGTGCAACCCACAGGGGCCCTTTCTTCTCTGCCTTCTCCCAGGGGCTTATATTAGTTCATTCTCACACTGCTATAAAGATACTACCTGAGACTGGGTAATTTATAAATAAAAGAGGTTTAATTGACTCACAGTTCCTCATGGCTAGGAAGGCCTCAGGAAACTCACAATCATGGCAGAAGGGGAAGCAGCACCTTCTTCACAAGGTGACAGGAAAGAGAGAGTACAGGGGAAATACCAGACCCTTATCAACTATATTTCATAAGAACTCCCTTACTGTCATGGGGAAAATGCCCTCATGATCCAATCACCTCCCCCCAAGTCTCTCCTTCAACATGTAGAGATTACAATTCAAGATGAGTCTAGGGTGGAGACACAGAGCCAAACCATATCAGGGCTGCATTTTTCTATTCACCCAGCCTCTTGATTTTGATTCCCCTTGATCTATTCAAGGGGTCTACTACATGTCAGGCCTTCTATCTAATATGTAGTAGAATTTCTCCAAAATTATCCTGGAGAAGAGTCACTTAATAGTTGAATCTTTACAAAGTATGTCATAGGGTGCTCTCTCAATGACTTTACACTGAACAGAAAAGTGATTTAAACAAGTACCCCTAATGTAGTCCGAATAAGTATGCCTTTCTTCTTCTCTATGTGCCATTCATCTTGCCTTGGGTTAAAAATTGGCCATCAAACCTACTATGTGTCCTCTACTGGAGACAACTTGATACACATGCCTCACCTGCAACAGGCAATGAGTGCAGATATACACAGCTTAGATTTCTGGAATACAATCACAAGGATTTCTGGAATACAACCAGGTTCCCCTGGACTCAAGATGGACAACTTATTTGTGCCCAACCCCATGGAAAATGTTTCTGGACCACATCGGCTCTTTAGAAATGCTGTTTGGATACTTAATTAGGTCCACCCTCCCCTTCCGGTTAACTTGACAACCTGCTGCCAGAGTTAATAATTAACAAGGTGTCACAATACGTCTCACAGTCACTCAATTCTTTGCTCACCTGCCTCCCTGTCTCTTCCTGCTGCTTCTGAATTGCTTGAACTCCCCTGGGATACAAACTCCCTATAATAAATCATGGCACAAAGGCACAGACTTTTGTGGCTCTAACTGAAATTCACAATTGGGCAAGCCCAGGAGGCAATCACCTGGTCATTGCCCTAACCCATATGCATCCTCAGTGCTGCTTGCACACAGGTGAGCATGAAGTTTTAATGAGGTCTTCGCTGAAATGCATTGTGCAATTACTGTTAAGATGGGTGAACATTTGGCCTGGAAAGAATTGCATTTTAAGCAGTAGGGTTTCCCTATTAGCTGTTCCCAGCTATTAATTCAACCAGTTTGTTTATACATTTTGACAATTGTTCATGTGAAAGAGACCTGGGGATTTTATTTGACCACAATTTCATTATAAGCTAACAGTATGATAGGGCTGCTAATAAAAGTTAATGCAAGTTTAGCCTACATTAAGTGAATAGTCTAAATAAAGAACGGCAATATTGCTGATATGCTTTACTCTTATAGGTACATGGATCTTATTTTTCTCAACCAAAATTTGGCAAGTGCAATTGTGCATGCAGAGACTCTGGCATGGAGCATTTGAAAATATAACCGTCCTTAAAAAGCCAGGATGTGTGGTTGGCATACATAAAGAACAGCCACTTATTCATTCAGCCACTCATTTGTTCCTTTGTTGAAGAAAATGTCTCTTGAATACACACTCTGTACTAGGCCTTGTTCTAGACACAAGGGTAGAAAAGAATTGTTCTCTGATTCTAAGAGGTTTTATTCTCCTGGGAAGTACAGATAAAGAGACATTTAAGAAAAGGTGAGCTTTGTGGGTAAATAGAGTTGCTATGAGTGTAGTTTATAGAGGGAGTATGAGAAAAGAAACTCTGTCTGAGAAACATTAATCCCCTTTAAATGATCAACCACCCAAGAGGTGTGGAAAAGTGACAGCAGTCCCCTCGCACTCACCCTTGAGCTAGGTAATCACCTCTTGAAGCTACTTGCTCTGCCGGCTCTACACTGATGCCAAACAGACATAAATTATCTTCTCAGTGCCATACACTGCATATGCTGGACACCATAACTCATACTCTATAGCTCAACAATGCATAGCCAATAGCTAATCAATATTATTTTCATAGACCAATGAGAATTCCTGAAAACAACTTTTGCCACACCTGCCCTCCTTATTCATTCTTTTTTCTTTAAAAACTCAAGACTCTTGTTTGTTGCCAGATCACGTCCCAAGGTAACTTGGAAGTGTTTCCAGGCTGCAGTCCTCAATCTTGGCCTAAATAAACTCTGTATTAATTTTGCATCAGTTTCTTTCTTTAGTTGACAAACATGTGCTACAGTGTTGAAGGGTTAGGAAAGGCAGCCCTGAAGAAGTTAATGCCCAAGAGAGAAAGTGGTGGTTGAGGAGAGGTGTAGAAAATAGAAATGTGGGTGAGGGGTGGGGGAAGGACAAGACTGGAAGATGCCCCAGGGAGAGTGAAAATGATTCAATACGGCTACAGTATCCAGAGTAGGAGAATAAAACTAATGCCAGAGAGGTCAGTGAGGACTAAGTAATCTCTAAGTTCCATTGGAGAAACAAATACATAAACAAATATGAAATCAAAACTAACACAAACAAACATGTTAATTGCCGTAAAGAAATGGCAAAGACTAAGTGCTATGAGAGCATAGGAGAGTCGGTGACTAGCTTTGCCTATAAGAAGTCATAAAGAAGTCGAATACAGTTTTGAAGGGCAAGGCATCGACCACACGAGAAAGTGGTGGAGCATGGTCACACAGAAGACATTGCTGTGCACTGTCACAACGAACCACTTGAGGACAGTGGAGTGAATGGTCTGAGGAGAGGAAGGATGGGAGACAGGATGACAAAAGTTGTGTCCTGGATGATATGACATCGGGAGGAATTTCAACTTCACTCTGGGTAAATTAGAAACCAACAAAGGATTTTAAGCTTACGCATGATGTTTCTGTTTTCTATTACTGCATAACAAAGCACTTCAAAATTTAGAGGCTTAAAATAACAGCAATTTTCAATTTGTAACGATTCAATGGGCAGCAGGGCAGTTCTCCATGTCAGGTCAACTGGGGTCTCCCATGCAGCTGCATTCAGCTGGGAACTCAGCCGGGACTGAAAATCCAAGATGTCTCATTCATGTTGGGGCCTTGGTGCTGGCTATTGGCTGAGTTGCCTCATTCTTCCCACACAGCCCCTCTTCCTCCAACAGTCACTCGTAAACCATCTTCCTTACAGCATGGTGGCTGGAATTCAAAAGGGAAGACTTCTAGGGGACAATCCCAGACATTCCAGCACTTATGAAATCTCCAGTTGCATCATTATTGTTAATACATGATTAGTCAAAGCAAGTCATCTGGTCAACCCCAGAGTCAATGTAGGTTGTGATTACTCAAGGGCATGACTTCTGGGAGACACAACGCATTGAGGAGCTACCAATGTGAGAGTCGACCACAATGTGAGAAAGAAACCTTCTCATTGTATGGAAGATGGTATGGAAGAGTGAACAGGGGCATTTAGAAGCTGTTACTATGTTTTATGGAAAAAGTAAAGGGTGACTATATTCTAGCATATAGGATAAAATTAAGGCAAGAACCATTGCTAAAGTAGAATAAATATAACTTGATGACTTATTTGATGTGAGGGGTTAGAGAGCAGGAGAGAGAGACTGAGAGTAAATAGCTTAGTTGGAGACATCTAGTAGACTTGTATATTCTGTCTGGGGGTATTTTTAAAATAGAGATAGTGTTTTGGGAATGACAGCTAAAGCCAGAGTAATACATTAGATCACAGAAAGGAGAAGTAACCATCAAAAGAGATTAAGACAAATGGTTAGCAACATAAAAACCAAACAAGAATAGTCTCATTTGGAACTCAGGATAAGATAAAGAAATGGAGAGATCAATACAGTAGTCCTCACTTATCCGTGGTTTCTCTTTCCTCAGTTTCAGTTACTCGAAATCAACAGTGGTCCAAAAATATTAAGTGGAAAATTACAGAAGTAACTATTCATATAACTTTGATTATAATATATGTTGTTATGATTGTTCTATTTTATTAATATCTTACTGTACCTAATTTATAAATTAAACTTTATGATAGGTATGTATGTATAGGAAAAAACAGTATGTACAGGTCTCAGTACCATCTGCAGTTTCAGGCATCCACCGGGAACCCTGGAATATGTCCCTGAAGGACAAGGGGGAATTACTGTATTTGATGTCAAGTAAAATAAAGATGAAAATTTGTCATTGTGATTGATAATTAGGATGCCAATGATATTCTTTAGGGTTGATAGTTGAGTGCTTCAAGATGGTAACAAATTATAGTGAACTGGAATGAGATATAAAGAAGTAGAGATAATACCTCTTTGGATTTTCCTAATATCCTCTGAGTCCAGCAGCCACCGGTGGCTGTTAGTCCCGTCCATATGGCTCTGTTAACACTGAGATCAAGTCTATCCACCAAATGTCAAGTTGTTTGGAATGTGGTCCTAAGCTCACACTGGTTATATCTCCTATTACAAGATGTCTCTTATTAATCTAAACAGCAATAGTTTAATGAAGGAGAGAGAAAGATAAAAGGGGATAAGAGAAAGAAAATGAGATTTTTTTCAAAGAGAAAATAAAGGACTATTTGAAAGACGGAGGAAGTATAGAAGTTACTTGTGCCATTAATATATCTATTATCTGTTATATATTATGCTTGCAATTTATAGTTGAAATCCAGGTTGACCATTGTACTACAATGATTAGTCTAGGAACCTATTCAGCATCAGGATTGTGACAAAACAAAGCCATATTGCTAAGTACATGCTTCTTTTATAAAGCAAAATTCCAATTACCTAAAAAAGTCATTCCAACTGTGACCAAACTTCTTTCTGCTCATAAGCGGGGTGCTTTGTTTTATTGTATACAGAAGCCGTGAAATCATACAAACTTAAACCACCAAGCCATGGAATAAAGATTCTTCTTTATCCTATGTTGTATGTTAAATGTTGCAAAGATCCAAACAAAATGTCTTTACAAATGTAGTTCAAATATCATATGGGCCTCACTACCCTTAAATGCTAGGTGTTCTCACCTCAAATCTTCTCACTCTTGCACATACTTAATTCCATTACCTAAGAGCTTCCCTCATATTTCTGAATTCCCAAGGCAAGGTGAGGGGAAGGTCAACTCTGTTCATGGATTCCTCTACTCTCTGGGCTTCTGCTTCTTCATGTCTGTTTTCTGTTCTGCTCTGATTGACACTAGTGTTTCATTCAGCCACTTTGAATTTTTTAAATATCTCAACCCACGCAAAGCATATTTAAGAATACAGACTTCATTAAGATTCCCAGGGCAAGGCCGGGTTGAGCAGTTTCAGAATTGATTTATCTTTTTGGCTTCTCTATCTTCTTTCCTCATGCTCAGGAGCAGTCATCATCTTTTCCCCTCCATTTGAGATGTAAAACAAATCCACTTCTTCTTCGGTCTTATGCAGCGAACCCCTTTGCTGGTTATCACAGCTGGTTCTCACCTTCCCAAGCAGGATCCATCCAGATCATTTCCCAGTAAAGATTTTCTTTTTTATAAGAGGAAGGCTGATGCCAGCTATTAATATATCCTCCAACCCTACTGCATAATGAATAATATCTCCTCAATGTCTGATAATCATATGCTGGAAATTTTTCCAGGGTGATTTTATATTTCATGCAATATTATTGTTTTAATAAACATAATCCATTTTACATATGAAAACACGTTATGTGTTTCTATAACAGTCTATAAATAATTATATGATGTAAAATCAAACACTCTATAGTTATACATATACATAAATTCAAAACTTGGAGAAAATAATTCATCAGATCATGTGTTTAGTTTTTATTATTTGGAAAACATGTTCATTTTATTGGCGGTAGCCATGGCTTAGAAAGGTGGGAAAAATGGATTGGAAGCCTATACAAGTACTTACATCCATCTCCGTTTTTGCAGAAAGAAACTGGGATAATATGAATATGATGTTTCTGTAGCCAATAACCATAGCCTGCTTAGTCTCTAAGGGTCCGCTCAACTAAGAATGACAAAGAGTTCTTACTTCCTCCAACGCTTACACAAGTCTTTGCCACAATGTTCACCATGCTGAAGTTGACATATAGGATTTCTTTCATACATAAAGATACAGAATCTCAGAAAAATCTGTAAAGACTATTCTCAACAATTTCTAGAATGATAGTGGAATGCATGGGTGCTTCACATGAGTGAAAATGTAATGGCTTCTATTTTGACTCTGGCATTTATTTTAGGTATCTAACTTTGGGCGAATGACTTATTTCCCCTGTGCCCTAGTGTTTGTATCTGGAAAATAACAACATCTACCTCCTAGGCTCACTGTGACTTTTACATGAGTGAATATGTGTGATGTTCCTGGAAGAATGCCTGACACACAGTGAGCACACATTGAAATCCAACGATCCTACCTACTTTCAGACTCAGATTAAGGGGATATTCTAAAAGGTAATACTTGAAAATATTATTTGGTCTCTCACAGAGTTTGGGTAAGATTCTCTGCAGTGATATGTGTTTGATTAACATTTTATTGTTTCTTTGGTATTTCATTTATTATTTAGTACCAGCAGCATTAGGAGTGGCAGGGTCCCCAAACACTTTGGGTACCCAAATGGCCTCTGCATTCTCTGCCTTGGCCCTCCTGGGTCCTTCTCAGGCTCCCTGATTCCAAGAGGGGCTTATCACCTGCAGCCACAGCACCACGCAGGTCTCCTGTGGGAGGGATGTTGGTCTCTTGGTCATCAAATGGTACATCAAGTTAGAGGCTTTTGCTGACATTTCTGCTGAAAACCTCAGAATTTAAATTTATGTGACAGGTATCACCTCACAGCAAATTTTTCAGCAACTTTTCCCCCTAACCAACAAAATACTGTATTTTAAATAAACTGTTCCACTGCATTGACTTTTACAATAGATAGTTGATAGAACTCTATAAAGTGAATTCTTCTTTCCTAAGCTGTTGTACTAGTGTACCTTGTGGTCAGGATTATATTTTTTTTTCTTGGTCTTGTTGTTCATTGATTTTCAGTGACCCTTTATAACTCATTTGACATTAATTATAAAACATAACTTACAATGTTCACCAAAACTAAAAAAAAAAGATAAAAATGAAACCCCCAGGAGGCAGTCACTGTTAGATTCGGTGTAGATGTCCAGAATTACTTCCTGCACCACAGGCACTCAGAAATACATATTTTCACAAATGTGTATGATCATATAAATTATATAAATTAGGAACTATATAAATTAGGATTTTTGTATCCAGATTTCTTATTTAGCATCTTTCCATGATCACAAATGGTGCTCTACAAGATCATTTCTGCCATATAATCTGATGTTTACAACAATCCCTTCTTAATACACATTTAGATTTTTTCCGCATAAGATTATAAAAACTGTGAACATATTTCTTTGAATTTAGTTATCAAAATAAATATAAGGTAAGAGGAGGCACAAAAGAAGAGACTAAAATATACAAGCATTCATATGATTAGGTTTGCCCTAAAATTCCCTCCGTAGTTGTGTCTTGCTCTAAGCATGGAGTTACTTATATGGCTCCTTATTCAGCCATACATTTGATTTAAGTGCTTAGGACACATGAAACCCTTAAGCTGTGCACACACTCTGTATTTAGGTTGTTTTTTATAAGAGTTTAATAATTCAGCATTTGAGGAGTTTCCCTGAAGTCTATAATTACTGTTTCCATGATTCCCTTACAATAATTTTAAAGCATCTTCAGTCATAATTTTTGGCTCTAAATCAAAACCACCTGAAAGGTGCCCAGCCTACGTAGCTCCGCCAAGACCCCCATTTCACTGGTTGTGTCAGCCTGGGAGATGTTATGTAAAAGTAAACGACAATGATCCAATAGGTTGCTCAGGATATTTAGGATCAAACATGTTATATATGTAAAGCAATTTATTTTTATCTGTGTGTGTGCACACATATGTGTATTTTGTCATATATTTGTAAAGATGCATATAGACACATGTGTCACAAAATTCAAACCTCTAGCAATCTTCTCCATTATTTTGCTAATTGTCTGGAGTTTTGGCTAAAAATTTTCCAAGGAATATAGCCTAGAATAACAAGTTATTTTTTTGAGAGTAGACTAATAATAGCTCATGCTTACTGCAACAGCTCCCCCCAGAAGGATCCCCAAGCACTCAGCAGAACACGTACATAGAATTAGCATCACTCACCCAGCAGAGGGAGGCATGTGGAATCCAATAGCCATTCTTCACCTGCCATGTTACAAAGCCTAGCACAGTAGGATTTAAGAGCATGATCAAAGAGTAACTTTTCTAACTGAATCTCCAGGGAAATACAGGGTGACAGTATAATTACCCCAGTTAGAATTTAGCCAGCCACAGAATTAATACTACCACTACTCTTGTAGGAAACAAAGAGACAGGAGAGGACTCGAAGGTCTTTAATGGCCAAAAGAGGTCAAGCCCTCAGTTTTATATCTCACCCCAGAGACACATGAGATATTTCCCCCCTGACCAGGATGCCATCCAAGGCTGTTTCTTCTATTTTTTAACTAGACTGGAGAAATGGTCATTATTTTAATAGTGCATTGCACTTAGGTTGCTAAGGCTACCTAGTGACCCCAAGACCTGAAGCCTGGGCAGGTAATCACAGTGGAAAAGACAGCTTGGTTTCCCTTGCCATGGCTGTGAATCGAGAAATGACTTTGCTTGCAAAACCTTGTTGTTTTAAGGAGAAAGACATACAGGATAAACGTGTCCTTTAAAGGTGAAAATTCAGTGTATCTGGCTGCATTGCCATGAATTAAAAGCCCTTGGCATTGGGAGGCTCAGCAGATTGTGAGGTGGGACAGTCCCCCACCCTTTCCTCAGTATCATCCCCAGTAGCAGCAGTAACTAGGGGACAGGCCAGGAACTTCTCTCTGCTCCTACTTGCCTTTTAGGTGCTGATAAGGTTTGGATTTGTGTCTCTGCCCAAATCTCATATGAAATTGTGATCCCCAGTGTTGAAGGAGGGGCCTGGTAGGAGGTGACTAGATCATGGGGACCGATTTCCTCCTTGCTGTTCTTGCGAGAGTGAGTTCCCACGAGATCTGGCTGTTTAAAAGTGCATAGCACCTCCCCCACTCTCTCTTCCTCCTTCTCCAGCCACATAAGATGCACCTGCTTCCCCTCCTCCTTCCACCATGATTATAAGTTTCCTGAAGCCTCCCCATCCTTGCCTCCAGTACAGCCTGCAGAACCGTGAGTCAATTATAAATTACCCAGCCTTTGCTTTATAAATTACCCAGTCTCAGGTAGCTCTTTATAGCAATGTGACAACAGACTAATAGAGGTGTATCCCTGTCTCAGAATCCCACAGAGTCACTGTGAGGGTCTCAAGGTCAGAGGAGCTGTGGAGGAAACCCTGTGCTTCCCTCCAAAGGAAAGCTCAGTGCACATAAGAAAAGCTTTTCTAGAACTCCTTTGTAGGCTATTTTATGAAAGTTGATCAAAAGTTTTCAAGTGTTCACACATCCTTAATTAGTAGCATCTTGGGTATTTCCACCAAGATGCAGGAGGCACCCATGCCCTCAAGAAAAGCAGGCTAGATCTGGGCATTTTCTTCCTTTATAGTAGGAAGGTTTGAAGAATAATTTTACAATTAGATAACATTAAGGATGATGAAAGCTAGAGAGCGGAAAGCAGCCAGAATTAATTACTTACTTGAGGGTCTGCTCAGGCCTCTTTGGCAGTGTTCATGCTGATTTTATTATGGCAAATTAACCCTTGATATTCAACTCCAGGAGAGCTCAGTACAGATGCAGACTCCAGGGCCCCTCCAAATGGAGAGTTCTGTTTCTTGAGCTCACCATCCCCCCGCCAGCTCTTGCCCAGCAATGGCCTCCCCACCAGGCCACTCCATTTCCTCATCATTTTCATTCTCTTAATTTCATTTGTTTGATCACTAAGTGGACATGATATTTCTAGAAAGACAACTACATTTGGAAAACATTATTGCTGCAACTTCCAGTCCTGTGTCCCTCTTCAGGTCCCCGAAAGCAATTCACATATGTCTGCCCTATAAAAGATGGATGCTTGTCTGAATAAATAAATAAATGATGTACAAAAATTTAATTCCTGCCACTCCTTTATCTAGCACTTTTTATAGCAACATTGATTAAATACCTTACTATGCACAGGGAGCTCTTTCAGGGTTATGAGGAGTGTAAACATTTATGAAATGTGGCTCCTAACATCAAAAACACAGGTAAAGGTGGGTATGAGCTCAAAAAGAAAAAAAAGTTTATGTATTCTGTTTTAGAAAATTATGTCATATTTTCATAAAATAGCATAAAACTACTATAATAAGAATGCTGCTGTCAGTATAAATACTTGTGTATCTTCAAGGTAAAAGTATTTGGAAAAACACAGTAAAATAATATTACTTCGTAGAAAGGCTATTTTGGATTAAACTAATCCAAGAAACCAAAAATGTCTGAACAATGCCAGGACACTAATGAGATTTCTAGCATCCCCGTGAGTTGGATCAGAATCATCATTGTCCGTACTTGAATGTGTAGAAACTGAGATATACATCATCTACTTTCAAAAGAAATGTGAATCTGCTTGAATTAAAAGCAGATACATAATAAAAACATGAGTATTTAATAGAAAAACAGGAAAGCATGTCAGGAAGTGAACACATATATTAAAAACCTAAAATAACACAATTCCTGTGATTAAGTGTTAAATTCAGCACTGAACTAACTCCCATTGTTCAAGGGAAAATTGGAAATATGACAAGAATACAATTCCCATTTCATAATGGAAAATCTCATACTCCCTATTTAGGAGACAAAAATTTTCCTTGTACAAGGATCTATGTTTGAATAACATAAGGAATGTAATTTCAGCAACCATTTTATAAAATGTACAGGAATGTTTTCTATGTGATTGTTCTTACACTGAGTCTGAATAAACATTGAGAAAAGGTAATTCAATAAAAATGAGTAAAAGATATGTACAGACATTTCATCAAAAATATATACAAATACTAAGCACAAAAAAAGATGTTTAACATCGTTAGTGGTCAAGGAAATGCAAATTTCAACCTCAATGTAATAGTGCTTTATGCTTATTAGAATGATTAAAGTTAATGACTGAAATTCCAAGGATTGATGAAGACGTGGAACAACTTGAACTTTCATATATTGCAGGTGGGAATGCAAAATGGTAGAAGAATTTGGGGAAACAGTTTGGCAGTTTTTCATAAATATAAGTACCCTTACCATACAACAGAGCAATTTCATTGCAGGGTATTTATCTAAGAGAAATGAAAATGTAAGTTCACACAAAGACTTGGACATAAGTGTCATTAGCAGCTTTGTAATAGAGCCTCAGTCTGGCCAAAACCCAAATGTCCACCCACTGTTAAATGGATAAATAAATGGTTATAGAACTCTATATTATTCATACATAGTTAACAAAACAAAGTTGTCCCTCCCATCTTGGAGTGTACATTCTCATGAAGAAGACAAGTAAGGGAATAAATATAAGCATAGTGGCAGGTAGTAAATAGTATTATAAGGAAAAACAAAGATGATCACGAATAGAAAGTAAAAGGGTGGGAGCAGGCAAGAGTTGAAATTTTCAAACATTTTAGGGTGGGTTGTATAGCACATGAGTATGTGCTATTTGAGCACAGCAATGAAGAAAGGAAAGAAGTAAGCTAAGAAAATGGGCGTGTCTGAGCAGAGAAAACAGGAAGTTCAAAGACCTCACAGAGGGAAGCAATGTGGTGTGTTAGATGACAGAAAGATATTCTGTGTATCCAGACCACACCAAACAGGAACAAGAGAATGGAGACAGAGCATGTTGGGCTGTGTGAGCCTTGGTGAGAAACAGGTGCCACAAGGGGAAACACAATCGTTTTCTATTTAGTATTTTACAAAGCTTGTCTTCCCAATCTGAGATCAATGGCACTAGAAGTATGATAGCATTTACACATGCAACACAGTTGCATGCAAATGCCAGTGCACTCTTTAGTCCTCTCTCGAAGGGACAGAGTTCAAAAGCAGTTTCAGCACTACATGTAGAGTTTGTGATTAACAATAAGCAACTGGTTAAGAAAATCGGAAAGCAACATATATATTTGAATCCCCAAGAAAACTTTTTAAACCAGCTACCACATCTAAAGCCAGTTGGAACTTTGACATAAGATGTACCGTTGCTGTGGCAACATTAACACCACTCCCTCTAGTAACTGTCAGAGCAAGGTGTGGACAGAACATGCTTTAGTGATTTTGCCATCTTCTGATGTAAGGAGGAATCCAGGGAGATGTTATCTCAAGTAATTGTCACTTATTCTTAGGAAAACATTCTCAGAGGAATAGCAGTTCCTAAATCAGTCCTTCATTTTCTCTCACTTAAGGAACACCGACTATTTTAAATCCCTAACCAAGATCTGTGATCTTCCTTCCTTTCTTCCGTGTTTCCTTCCTTCCCTTCAACTATTTATTTCTTAATTATGTATTAACCACCTACTATGTGTTAGAACTGTTCTAAATGCCAGAGATATTATGGTGGATAATGCAGCCAAAATCCCTGATTCATGGAGCTCACATTCTAATGAGAAAGACAGTTAATAAATATGTGAATAAATAATATAATATAAATAGGTGTAATGCTAAGTGCTATCAAATAATTTTTTTTTTTTTTTTCTTTTTTTTTGAGGACGGAGTCGCTCGGCCTCTGTTGCCCCAGGCTGGAGTGCAAGTTGGTGTGATCTCGGCTCACTGCAAGTCCGACGCTCCCGGGTTCACACCATTCTCCACTGCTCAGCCTTCTGGAGTAGCTGGGACTAACCAGGCGCCCGCCACGCGGCCCCGGCTAATTTTGTGTAGTTTTTAGTAAGAGACGAGGTTTCACACGTGTTGAGCCGAGTTGATCGGTTGATCTCCTGACCTTTGTGATCCGCCCGCTCTCAGCCTCCCAAAGTGCTGGGATTACAGGTGTGAGCCACTGTGCCCGGCTGTTATCAAATAATATTTTATGAGCAGAAAGAGTGAAGATTCATACAGTTTTTTAGAAAGGATAATCAAGGAAGACTCTATGGATTGAAATTTAAGTAGAGACCTAAAGGAATTGAGGGAGTGAGGGTTCCAATATTTGAAAAGGGGGAACAAGTATGAGAAATCTGGTGTTGGAATGTATTTGGATTATTCAAGTATCTGAGAGAGACAGAGGAATGGGGAGAGTGGCAGGGGAGAATATAAGCAAGATTCAGTTTATGCAGGGCCTTGTCATAGATGGAGAGATGTTGGGTTTTATTTTAAGCATGATTATGGGATGTCATTGGAGGATTGGGTTGCTAACTGGGAATGTCAAGATCTTGTAAATATTTAAAAAGTATCACTCCGGCTGTGGAGAAAAAAAAAAATGTGTAATATAAATGTTCGTGAGAAAAGTCGAAGCAGAAAAGATTAAGAGGTTACTTCCCTATTCCATGTTAGAGAGGATGATGACTTAGATGAGAGTGGTTGTCTTCATACATTATGTAGCATTGGAATTTAGCCTTGAAAGATGGCGTGTCAGGATTATATTCAACTGAGTAGAAATGTGATTGCCATGATTAAGCCACATAAGGAATTAGATTATTTTTCTATGAAAAAAAGCCTGGGAATATGCAGTTCAGAACAAGTACAGCTGCTCAAAGAAGTCACCAAAAACATGGGCTACCTTTTGCTTCCTACAACACTATCCTCAGCATGTGCTCCTCATCCTCTTGATTGCAAGATGGCGGCTCCACGTCCAGGCATAGCAGTCACATTCCAGACAGAAAGAATAAGAAAACATCCAGGAAAAAGGATGAGTGCTTATATCAGGAAAGCAAATTTTCCCAGAAGCTCCCAGGGAGTTCTTGCGTCTGTTGTATTGGTCTGACCTGGATGACATGACTAACCCAGAAGGCAAGAGATTCCAAAGATGGGAATATTTTTAATGAGGTTCATTTCTACCACAAACAAAGTTGGGACTCTATTAGTAAGAAAAAAGAGAAAATTGCTGTTTGGTAAGGAACCAGCAGTGTCTATCATGAATGGTAGGATTTCCACGGGTGAGGAATGCACGGAAGGTGAAATCATTCAAGAGAAACGGAAGCAGAAGACAAGAATGAAGCATTAAAAACAGTATAGGTATTTAAAAAAAAAAAAAAAAAAAAAGGTGGGATCGTCAGAGAAGTCTGTGCTATCCAACTGGCTCAGTTTTAGGAGTAGTAACTATTAGATAAATCCAGAAGGTTGGTTCAAGTCAGGCCATGAGGGTGCTAAAGGCATTTGGACTTCATGCAACAGGCAAACAAACACCACTGCAAATTCGAGAGAATTAAAGAAAATCAATAGATGCCTGCACAATAACAATCTCTAGCCCTCAGGGCCCTAGGAAAGACACACTGAGATAATTTGTGCAAAGTGCTTAGCCCAGTTCCTGGCACACAGAGGAATGAATACCATTATTACATGATACATTAAAATGGAGAAAGACCACAGGTAGGGAGCCCAATTAGGAAGCTTTACCAAAGCACAAAGAGGAACAGAGGGCCAGAAACAGGCTGGATGAAAGGAAGGTTTTCATCATCTTACAGCAAACATGTGAGAGCCACTGGAAAAGTAAAAGAATGAGGCTGCTTCTCATATATTGGAAGGGAGGGGGAGGAAGCACTTAGGATGTTTGCTGTGATCCATGTTCTCAATGAACACTGACACCGGTGTGGCAGAAAATGTCATTCCATATATTAATTTGTGTTTTACTTTAACCTAGGCAGAAATGAATCAGAGATATTTTTTCCACTGCTGTACCAAACACTCTTTGTGTTCTGAGCCTAGCCTTTCTGAACAACCAAGGTAGTTAACAACTTCTTATTGAAAGGCTAAACACAGAAATTGAAAGTACCCACAAGGAAATCTCCTACTCAGGCTGTGATTTGAAGAGTTTAGATCTATTAAGGAAAGCTTGGACTGGGAGTAGAAGGGGATAAAAGGCCGAAAAGGAGATGAGAAATGCTTATTTGCACAAAACTTAGCAAGGTTCTGGTGGCTCCTGGAGGGATGGGTACCTCTGTCCTCCCAAAGTTCAGAAACGAAAGAGTTTTCTTTTGGTTTTGACACAAAATCAGGAAGAGGAAGGTTGACAAAACTAATAGGTGGGATGCAGAGCAGAGAGGCCAGGCAGCAGGGTGGTCTTAGCAAAAGACAGGATGCTGAGGAGGTGTGGGTTAGGGGGCCCCCTCTCTGAGATGACAGAGAATGGCAGAGGTGGGGGCATTTTTCTTTATTTTTCTTTGAGACGGAGTCTGGCTTTGTTGCCCAGGCTGGAGTGCGGTGGGTGTTGCCACCTCGGCTAACTGCAACCTCCACCTCCTGGGTTCAAGTGATTCTCCTGTCTCAGCTTCCAGAGTAGCTGGGACTACAAGGTGCACACCACCATGCCCAACTATTTTTTGTGTTTTTAGTAGATAAGGGGTTTCACTATGTTGGCCTGGTTGGTCTCGAACTCCTGACTTCAGGTGACCCACCCACCTTAGCCTCCCAAAGTGCTGGGATTATAGGCGTGAGCCACCACACCGGGCCAGGGGCATTTATTTAATCCCTGGCTGCCATGTGACCCAGAGGCAGCCTGGGGCAGGACCCACCGCCCCACCATGTCAGATGCAAGATGTCCTCAGGCAACAGCACATCTGTCCTGCCAGAAGCTGGGAAGGGTCACTTCATGTACCTGTTCATCTCACTCCATCTAAACACCGAAACCTCCTTTAGTAACATATTTTGGATGCTTAAGGGGAACCATTGGCCGACCCACTGTTTGAAAAGTCAATGAGCCTAACAAAATGGACTGCTGCGTTGTAAAGGTTTGGTGATTTCTGACCTCCAGCAAAGTTGAGAAATTAACCATTCTAGCTCCTCACCTTGTGACCTCTCCAAACTTTAAAGATGACAAGTGTGAATGGCAACCCCACATCAGGGGTCTGCAGGTCACGTTGGCTGCAATCCACGAAAACGGATCCGTGTTAGAGAGTCCAGATTTAAAATGTCATTTTAAGGTTTTATGGTCAGGCCATAAAACAAAACAGATTTATGATAGAAATAAAATTCAGCTCCTTTCCTTAGAGCCTGGTCACAAAAGCCTCCTTTTTTAAAAAATCCTGAGTACCGTACACGTTGTCTGATAAGAAAGTGCGTCAGCCTCCCACCCTATGGGGAAAGAACAATAGCCTGCCCTCTGAGCCCTCTTTTTTTTTTTTTTTTTTTTTTTCTATTGGGGCCATCTTAATTAGTCCCAAGCTGATTTGGAGAGAAAAAGCCTGGGACTTCCACCTGGAGAAGCGACTTCCATTATGATTGAAGAGCAGGGAATTACTCTGGGGAGGGGAAATGCCTCCCCCTCACTGCGAGGAAGCTCTCTCCTTTGACACATTCACCCAGTGCAAGGAGCCCGTGCTGGAGCAAGACATCTCTCTTGCAAATCAAAGCCTAGAAGCTGCCACCAGCTGCCCCTTCACTTTGCTCAATCCGTTTTTGGTTAACTAATTGAATTTTCCTTTTATATTCTCCATGCTCGCTTCAGGCTGGCAGGCAGCGGTGCCACTGGCAGCCCACTTCTATGTATGAATTGGCTGCCACGCACGCCACAGTCAGCTCCTTCGTGAACTCTCTGTATGCTAGTTCAGAGAGCACTGTTCTACCATCATCTCACCATGGCACTTCCAAATGGCTGGGTATAATTGGGTTCAGAGGAGTTCAAAGCCATGCTCCAGCATCCTTGTATCAAAGCTCATTGAGCAACAGGGGAACCGTGCACTGAAATGCAGGCATGGGGTGAGGAGAGTTATTAGTGGAATACATTCAAATCTGTCACGCTAGATTCCTGGGTACACAACTGGTTTTTGGTTCAGCCTTTAAGAGTTCAGGTGTGGTCCCCGGGAGATGGCTCCTATAATCGCTGTAAAAATATCTCATTTGTACTAATGCACTTTGCCTATTTCATAGCGAATCCTTGTGAGACTAATTTACATTTTTTTTAAATGTCAAGGCTTTCTCCAGAGATTGTTCATTCATTATATTTATTTTCTTGGACATGATTTTAGCAAACCTTCCCCTGAAGAGCTTGCAGCTATTAACTTTACCGAACAGTTGTTCAAGAGAGAGTTAAAGGCAAATGGTCTAAGGGAAAGGATAGGGCCAGTGCACCTCAGGGGTATTCATCTGCCCCCAAACTCATTTCATTAGTTCTTCCCTCACAGGCCATGAGCAGGAAGAGGGAGAGGAAATGCCCACTATCCTTCAGGAGGACAGGAGATTCCCGCCAGGACTAACAACCACATTCTGGCACATTCTCATTTTAGTGGACCATACTTTGGGACCTCGAGAACAGAAATCATGTCAAGGGAGTGCTAATCAAGGGATTCCAGAACGGAATGAGGGGAGTATGAATTACTTGGGTATCAGATGGCTGCATGATCTATCCTCACTTAATTAGAGTCTCTCGTCAACTCCACAACTGTAATAGCTCCAGCCCACACCTTGGGGAATTTCCCTCTTCGCAGAATACATACTGCCCACCTCCAACGTTTAGAATCTGGGACTCTTACAGTTAAAGTGGTCCTGAATGTCTCATGAAAAATTCCCTATTCCATGGAGGAATGTCCTCTGTTACACAACTGATCAAACGGGGGCAAAGAGGGGAAGCATCCTTTCTTTGAATGCTCTCCACACCTAGAAGTCCACCTTCTCTTAAGGCAGTGGTGTCCCTTTATTCAACAGTCCGAATGATTGTAAGATTCTCCCTTCTGGGAACTGAGTTCTTCTGCCAGCGTTATCATCATTTCAGTCTCTCTTTTGGAGTAGTAGACAAGTATTTACTCTTATTCTCACAAAAATAGCTCCTCCACCGAAAGAAGCACACATTTTATGTTTGTTCACCATTCATGCATTCCAAAAATATCCATTAAGTGCTTCCAATATGCCAGGCCTGGGCTGGGTGCTGGGGACATGATGGTTGTGTCCCTCTCCTCAAGAAATTCAGAATCGAGGGAGGAATTTTTTGTTTGTTTGTTTGTTTTTTTTTGTTTTGTTTTGTTTGGAGACAGAGTCTCACTCTGTCGCCAGGCTGGAGTGCAGTGGCACAATCTCGGCTCACTGCAACCTCTGCCTCACAGATTCAAGCAACTCTCCCACCTCACACTCTCGAGTAGCTGGGACTACAGGTGTGTGCCACCACACCTGGCTAATTTTTTTGTCCTTTTAGTAGAGATGGGGTTTCCCCATGTTGGCCGGGATGGTCTAGATCTCTTGACCTTGTGATCTGACTGCCTTGCCCTCCCAAATTGCTGGGATTACAGGTGTGAGCCACCGTGCCTGGTCCCAGCGAGGAGTTTGAATCTAGGATTGGAACTATGCTAAGTGCCATATTTGCCTTGATTTACTCCCCTCTAGAGAGAACATTTCATGTCCTTAAATGCTTTCCAAATAAAGCATCATGCTTCACCTTCTGGATACCTTCTCTAATCACCGTGCAATTGATACATGCTGTTGAGAAGTGGACACAAATCTTCACATTTGTCTCATTTTTGTTTCTTCTAGCATTTCACACTAATCCCACATTCACAGCATTCACATTATGGTCTGTGATTTCATTTATGTGAAGGAAAACCTACCCTACCTTGTTCTAAAACAGTAGAGGAAGAAAGGCTTGGCCAGTGTCCTTGAGCTGATGGAAGACTCCAGCTCATAGCAGGCAAGGAAACAAGGGTATCAGTCCTACAGCTGCAGGGAACTAAAGTTAGCCAACAACCTGAATGAGCTAAGAAGCAGATTATTCCCGAGAGCCTCCAGATAAGAACTCAGCCTAGCCAACATCTTGATATTGGCCTTGAGAGACCCAGAGCAGAGAACCTAGGTGAGCCATGCCAGATGTGTGACCCACAGAACTGTGAGTAATACATTCATGTTGCTTTAAGCTGCCACAGTTGTGGTAATTTCTTACACAGCAATAGAAGACTAATATAATCTCCATTATTTTCATCACGTAGCATGTCCCAGGCCCTGTGCTAAGCACTTTACATGATTATCTCATCTAATCCTGGCACCAACCACTACTTGGATAATACAAATATCCTTATTTTAAAGGTCACAGAGGCGTTTAGTGTGAAGTCTAGATGTATATATAGTAAGTGGTAGAACCATAATTCAAATCTAGATAGCATATGCCCAGAGCCAGTGCCCTTGACTGGTGTTTTTCTGCCTCCTTCAATTACCATGTATCAGGTCCCACCCTGTGGCTTTTACACAAAACTCTTCCTCCTTAGATCCTAACTGGGTATATTTCTTTCTTCTAATTACCTAATTGGATCATGACTTTTCCCAGGTGAACTCCTGCCTAGTTCTTCATCCCCCAAGAGCTATGTCCACGATGAACTAGAAAAAAAGTTAAAATGTCTGGGTGAGGATAACAGCACTTAAAAAGTGATGGATCTTTCCATGTATCACTCAAAGCCTGGCTTTCACCTTCTGCTGTATCACTAGGGAGGATCTAATCATAGGAATCTGGACATCCTGGCAATTTCAAGCAAATTCGGATCATGAGTTCAAATGCCAGAGAAGCCATTAGAGACTTTGTTTTCAAATCGCAGACCTGTCCTCAGGGTGAGATGCTCACACAGTACAACTAAAAGGGATGCATGGTTATACCTACATCTTGAGAGAGAGAGGGAGAAGGAGAGAGTGAGAGTGTGTGTGTGCATATGCACTTGTGTGTGTGTTTAATAAGCAAACACTATTGCTTCCTAAAAAAGCTTTCTGCACCTTGGTTTTTACGAATCACACATGCTCTTCATGCTGGGCTTTGACAACTAAATCTGGAGCTACCCAGAAAGGCAAGTCCTAAAGGGCATTTTAAAAGTACATGCTGCACTATCCCTTGAGAGTAATAAGTACCTCAGTTTTGAAACAGTGAGAACCCCAAATATAAAGATGCTCCCTGGAAAATATGCAAGATTGTTTCAGCATTATTTTCCAGCATGCAAGTCTATAGCAGGACTTTTCACTGAGAAATTTTAGTAGTAAAATAAAATGCCCTTGTGACTTTAGACATTCCCCACCCTTCCTTGATTCAAGCAAAGTCAACAAATCACACAGCTTCTTGGAAGTAGGATAACACTCTGAGCAGAGATAGGGCAAATGCAAACAGATTTGGGCTAGGACAGTAATTTGGTAAATGCAACTCTAGCCCATCCCCACCCTTATCATGCTTCCCATCAGGATAGATCTAGGGTTAATTTCTTCCAGAAGTAGTGCTTATGAAACAGGGAAAAGCTTTGTTTTGTTTTGTTTTCTTTTACTTTGGTAGAATTACAATAAAATCCCATTACCTTACAAATATTCCAGACTTATGTGAGCTCTCTCAGCAGGTTCACTGCTCCAAATTTAGATCTCATCCTCAAGAATTTTATAAGTCCCATAACTGAGGGGAAAATCCTTTTTTGGGGGGGGGGGAGCTTATTTCAGTTACACCTAATAAAAAATATCCAGCAATGATTGTGACAGCAGTTGATACCATCCCACGTGTAGGTACAAGTGAGGGATTGCAGGAATGGTGCTAAGTAGAGATCACAGGGCCAAAAAAGCGTGGCAGGGAAAGATTTATGGCAGAAATCAAGGAAGGGAAGAAGCTCATTATGGGTTTCTCTAGTTTGGATTTCCAAACCCAGACTACAGTTGATATTTTTTTTATAATCCCAACTATGAAGGAGGATAGCTCCTCTTAGAATCATGTATATGTCACATGGAGGAAAGTATATAATAATGTTAAAAGCAGAACTGTGATATCAGTCAGAGCTGGGTTCAAATTTTGGCTTCACCAAACTATGTCAATTGGCACAAATAATTTAACTTTTATGCATCTACCTTTCTTTTGCTGTATATTAAAGATAAGAGTGTTACAAGACCAGAATGCAATAATGTAGATAATATAATGCTTGGCATGGTGGTTGCATGTAGAATATACTGAAAAAATATTGGCTATTATCATTATTTAAAAACAGAATAGTCTCTGACAGCATGAAAATATATAACAAATTACCAAGTCTTATACGGATCACGTGCATGGGACATATTAAAAATGAATAAAGAAAATGTGAAATGATAGAGACTGTGATGAGATGAAAAAAATAAGACAGATGGCAAGAGTCAGAAGAATAAAAATTTAAAAAGCGGAAAAGAGACATCTGCGAGATTTTGAAAAAGAACTTCCACTGATGTCCAGGTTCTCCTTTCCTGATGTCCAAGACGGAAGAAACAGAACTGAAGGATGGGCATCCCTGTGTGTATTTGTGAGCCCTCCTGGTTAGGAGCAGCCATCACTAAGCCATAATCCTATTAAGTACTGTACCATTGTAACTTTCATACCCTTTTGCAACTAGAGTTTTGCAACTAGAGAACCTCCTTCTGTGTTTTTCTAGAACTAAGAGACAGATAGAAGTCAGAGGGAGGAAACCTGCACCAGAGGACCCTAGTATATTTTAGAGACAGTGTTAAGCCAGAAATGGACCTGGAACAGTCTCCAGTCCAGGCATTACTGGTTAGGGAGAAATCATGGATTAAAACCCAGAAAAGCAATAAGAAGTTTCTATTTCAGTTTGCAGTAGGAATATGCAAATTGAAAGACTAGAAACATACAAAGATGAAAACTTACGGCAGACACAGATATCAAAAGATAAGGCAAAATAAGTCACCAGTAGGCTCAGCTAACTTGAAGAACCAGGAATAAGGGGTTAACAAGAACCAGAGGTGCAAAGCAAGATTGCCCAGAGGTAGGTCTACCAGATCTAGTAAATAAAAACACAGGACAGCAAGTTACATTCAAATTTCAGATGAACCAAAAATAATTGCCTTAATAAATATAATAAATACGTCCTGTGCAATATTTGGGGTGACTTATACTACAAGGAAAACTGGTTTATCTGAAATTCATATTTAACTGAGCATCCTGTTTTTTACTGTCAACTCTATCTAGATAGCTAGTTAATTCACTAGTCATTAAGTAGTTTATGGCAAAACCAGATCAATATTAATGAGATGTTAGAAAAAGAAGTGAATGGCAAGGAACTGCAGAAACAAAGGAGAAAAGTAAGATCAATTATAGTTGTAGATACCAAGAACAGGAAGGGGTAAACATCAACCTCGGAGTTGCGAATGTGGTCACAACCAGAACCAAGAAAAGCACATGGAGCGCAGGGAATGTATTTCACGAAGTGGATGCTTCACCCTAAAGCTTATCAGAGGATCTTCTTGTCATGGGTTTTCTTTGAGGTTCCAGGGCTTTCCACCCTGATTCTTAGAAATTTCACCTTCCCTCTCCTCCTAACAGAAAATGGACACCTTGAAATTTAGATAAAGAGTTACCCCAACAAGTAAGCTTTTATAAGTCCTACTGGGCAGGTAGTCTTTCTTGATATGGATAGACTAGGCCGCCATTTATGCACAGAGTCAATAAATATATACTGCATTCTTACTATGTGTCCGGCAGTGTTCTGTGTGCCTTATACGTCCATCAGGTGTATTTTAGAAGTAGCTCGATTACATCAAATTCACTAGGATTGAATCTTAAGAATGCAAATTCCTGGACTGAAAATCTCTAAGGGAATCTGGGAATCTTCACTTTCATAAATGCTTCAGAGGATTCCTAAAGTTTTAGAATCACTGATGTACCAACTGTTTAATACAAGCAGGTATGTCAGTACCTTTGACTTACGAGAAATACGTAAGATAAAAACAAAATGCAGACAATGATATCTGCAAAATCAAATGTGCATAGGTTGGTACCAGGTGACAATAAAGGATTTGCCCAAGCCTTTTGGTTAGTAAATGTCTGAGATGGAACTCACATACAAGATTTCCATTTCAAAGTACAGTTCTTATTTCCCTACATTCCAGACCCTATACCTCAAAATAAGTGTATCTGTTACACGTGTGCATTTGTGAACACACATCTGTAGTGTGTGTGCAGGCGTGCACCACCTTGACACCATGCCCTTCTAAGGACTAGTAAAGACCATTGTGATGAGGCCACATTGTGACAGTGGGCTTCAACCCTGCCAGGAGAAAGGGACAGACACTCGTCCTTATGGCTTAGGAAGGTCAATAGGCACTGATTCTTTATTCTCAGTCTTCTGTAAGTTTGCTTCAATGCTGAAATGTACCTTTATTTCTAAGGTTCATGAGACTCAGCTGCCAACAAAAGGTGCTCTTGATTCACAGAGAGAAACTGCTCTGAAGAGTGCATGTCACAATCCCGTCCTGACACACCTGGTCATAGCACGCAGAAGTGAATCAGACTACGTTCAACAGCACCTGCATTGGGGGATGCTTAAAGCCCTTAATTGGTGACCTGGCTCAACCCTGCCATATCTCTGTGAAATATAAAGAAGGGAGATGGATTTATTCCCATTTTACAGGTAGAAAAAATAAAGGAGAGAAACCAATGGTAAATTTTTTCCAAGGCACTAGAGGTCAAAATTAGATAAAAACAGAACAAACATCCACTCTTTTGCTTCCTCCAATAGATTACATGGAATTATTTTCTCATTTCTATCGCCTTCTTACATGGAATACATTGTAACCTCCTTCCTAATTGCCCCACTTCAGCTCCCAAATCAAGGATGGCAGAAGAACAGAAGTTTGCAACAAGAAGTTCAGAAGGAAGTTAGAAGAAAGAATATTCTAATAGTCAGCCAATGCTCTGTGACTTTCATGGGCCAAGGATAAACACGACCTAGGATTCAACTAATCTCAACAATAACCTCACCAAAGAAATACCTCAGGTATCATCTGTTTCTTTTTTTTTCTTTTCTTTTCTTTTCTTTCTTTCTTTTCTTTTTTTTTTTAAGACGGAGTCTCGCTTTGTCGCCAGGCTGGAACACAGTGGCACGATCTCAACTCACTGCAACCTCCACCTCCCGGGTTCAAGTGATTCTGCTGCCTCAGCCTCCCAAGTAACTGGAATTGCAAGCGTGCACCACCATGCCCAGCTAATTTTTGTATTTTTAGTAAAGACGGGGTTTCACCATGTTGGCCAGGATGGTCTCGATCTCCTGACCTCATGATCTGCCCACCTCTGCCTCCCAAAGTGCTGGGATTATAGGCGTGAGCCACCATGCCCGGCCTCATCTGTTTCATTTTATAAAAGAAGAAACAGAGACTCAGAGGTAGGGGATGAGCTTGAGATACAGCGGATGAAAGTGGCAGGGCCTGGAGGACCAAGCTCCCTTCTTGGCCCCAGCTCCAGAGCTCCTACCACCGAAATGAACTTTACCAGTGGGTCTGGGGACAGCTGTCAGGTTTGAAGGTCTTTCTCTCATTTCTCTCCCTGTTATATGGATATGATGTCTCTTTTAAAAAGAACATATGCCCCCACCCCAAAAGCTTTGCAGGACCCAATGTGCGCTCCTTTTAAAATCCAAAATTCAAGTCCGAGAGCTACAAAAAAGTGAAAGTATAAGGGGTAGAGCTGAATAGGAACATGAAACGTAACATATCAGATAAGCTTAGATTATTATAAACCTAGATTATTATAGTTTCTTCAGGTTTTTTATAAGTAGAGTTTTTTTTAACTCATAAGAAATATTCATATATATATAGACACTCCCTTATAATAAACACAGAAGCACACTGTTCCCAGAATCTTTGGCTTGGCTGAAATATGATGATATTCTTAGTTCTTCATATGGGGGGTGGAAAAAGCCTCTGAGCGCTCCAGGCTTTTTATAGCTCTGGCTCATGGACGGCTTTTGCTGCAGTAGCAGCCCTGGATAGCAAAGGAGCCAAATAATGCTAATGGGGCAAACAGAATGTAATTGCTTATGTGTGCTGGTTATATCCTGAAACAAATTGTTTCTTAATGCTGAGGTCAGACAGGGTTTAATTAGGAGAAATACAATTGGTGTAAAATTCTGCAGCAGGCTGCTTGTTTGGTGTCATGCCAAGTCAACATCTAGTCTCTCCAAATGGAAATTTTCATTAGAGGCCATTGGCAGCCCTAGTTAGGCTGAGTTTCAACTTTTCCAAGTCTCCTGGTAATGTAAACCTGAAACTCAGCATATCTCCTGCCTAATAAAGGGCTGTCCCCCTTGCATTTACAAGCACTTGAACATGTGCACGCTGTCTTTCTCTGTTACTCACATACCCTGCCGCCCCAGTCCCCCCACTAGCAAAACACGTTTCCCACGGGAACTGGGTGAACTCAGTTTTCCTCTTTCCTTCACCATTTTCCCTCCTTCCCTGTTCCCACGTTAATAATAATCTTCAATCAGCATATTATTACTTCAAAAATATTTTCCTATGCATCAATTCATCTAATCTTACCACTATACCTGAAAGGTAAATGGCTTTATATTTACAGGTAGGAGGCCCAGCAAAGGTCATGTCTATGATCGGCTGAGAGTAGGTCTCAGACCTCTTGGTTTTGAGCCCTAGGCTTAGGCTAACCCACAGAACTCAGTGTTCACACACACTGAGACATCCATATTTGCTCATGGAAATGAACAAGCACAAAATGATCTCTGTTTATTCTTTTCTTTTTGCTTCATTTTATATGCTATCTATGAAGAAGTAAGAGTGAAAGGTGTTATTATTCAAAGCTGCACAAATTTCCCCAAGACTTTGCAAACACTCTTGATGAGATGTGACCCTTTCTTTTGCGTCCCTCTTTTGAGACATGTCTTTTCATACATTCCAAGCTCTCAGTGGATGCCTGCAGCAGTAATACTGCTATTTACATTAATTTTAAGAGTCTAGATCTTCACACCTTCAAGGATAAGGTTTTATCAGTGTTTCTAATATGGATCTTATGTCTCAAAAGTTGTTTAATTTATTTGGAAAATTCTGCTTCTAGGCTTCTATTGTTTCTCTCTCTTCCTCTCTCTTTTCCTTTCAGCTGAAGGCAGTTTTCATTACAGTGACAAAGACCCCACTATGTTAAAGAAAATTGCACAGAGAGACCCTAAAAATCCATCTACCCAACAGAAATCTAAGTCATTTTCCCCTGCAGTATCATATCAGCAGTAACCGTCATGGGTTTAAAGACATGTGGTACCAAGTTTTCATTTTGATATGTGATTCTGCTTTGCTGAGGCCCAGGCTCCTTGTGAACTGAGCCACATTTCATTTAAGTGCTGGGCCTCTGGGCCCATGATAATGTGCCCAGTTAGGGTCAAGGTAAAGCTCTGTACAGGGCAAGCAATCACTAAGCGATCCCCCCTCCTCAGCCCTGCTGAGCCAGGAGGCCATGGGAGATGCCTTGGAAAGGGGAGCTTTCTTAGCTGCCCAGGACTCTGTTCCAGGGAATGTTCTTTTCGAGACTAGGAGTTACTGGAACTCTTGTACCATGCCATGTTGAATGCAGATTTCTCGCTAATCTCTATTCCCACAGACTGATGTCCCACTGAAGCTACCTTTGGCTTTAAACCACGGATGCCTCTCTTCTACAACAAGCTTATACCGGAGATTAAAAACACTGTTAAGTTTGCTTTCTACACAATTTAAATGTTCAGTATTTAAAATTTTTCCTATGTTACTATTGTATAGTTAAGTCTTCCATAACACTTGTTCTGAAATTGTGCATTTATTCCAGTGCAATGGATAAACTAGGGAACAATTCAAGCGTAATGTGAATTTTGCATTTGCTGATGCTCAGTTTTGTCCCTGAGAAACAGCAAACTGCATGCAGCGGAACTGAGCTGCATAGAAACACACATGCACACAGCTCCACCATCTATCAGCCACTCTGGCTTACAGTGTGTGTGATTCCACAAGCCTAGGATTTTTATTTTAAGTTCTGGAATACATGTGCAGAACGTGCAGGTTTGTTACACAGGTATATATGTGTCATGGTTGCTTGCAGCACCTATTAACTCATAATCTAGGGTTTAAGCCCTGCATACACTAGATATTTGTCCTAATGCTCTCCCTCCTCTCATCCTCAACCTTTCGACAGGCCCCGGTGTGTGTTGTTCCCCTCCCTGTGTCTATGTGTTCTCATCGTTAGCCTCCTGTTTACATTCTGTAATTCTCTCATGTTTGTGAGCTTTTTCATTAAAACAAAACACAAAAGCAAAGCAGAACAAAAACCACACACTCATTGAGCATCCTAAACGTTCTGTATGTCCTGGCTCAAAACGCCAAGCAGTGCCTGCAAAAAAGAAAGCACTATCCCTATTCAAAGATCTTTCATAGAAATTGCCAAATCCAAAAGTGGCTCCTTTTGATGTCAGTGGCTGTTTAGTGGTTTCAAGAACATTGCTATGAGTTCAAATCCATGAAGGAATTTCCAGCAGTGATCCAGAAGTTAATTAAAGAAGAAGGCTATAAGCTGCATCACATTCCTAGTTTTGATGAAACAGATATCCCTTTAAATGCATGCCTTGAAGGACTTTCATCTCAATGGTGGAAAAATATGCTCCAGGATTTCAGCATGCAAAAGATGGCTCTACTGTGATGTTCAGTACTAACACTGAACGAAGAACAACGAACCACACCTATCCACATTGCTTCTACAACTTTCCACCTAATTTCAGATAGCCCTCCTTCAACCACTTCGCCATAACTCAACACAGTGCAGTTCTTCTAAAGCCCGATTCCACAAGCAATCTTCCAGTTGTTTTTTTTTTTTTTTTTCTGGGAAAGGTGCTATATTTATTGTATCTATGTATTCCATAAGCATGAAACATGTATGAAACTGTACTTTTATTTTGACATATCATTGAAAAGTTTTGAGTATTATGTCCCAACCCTACTTTTTCCATAAGCTTTGTGGATTTTATTGTGCAATTGTTTATGGCACAATGATTTTTGGGGGACACGTATGTCTGTTATAGCAGAACTGACTACACTTGATTCTTATCTTGGCATTGCCATTGTCTTCAAGTATTTCAAATATGAGGAGTTAGAGATTTCACATCTAGCATGCCCAGAACTAAATTCCTGATTATTTTCCCATAATTTTCTTCACCCACAGTGCTTACCAGGTACGTGAATAGGTGGCACCATCCTTTCATTGACTCAGTCTAAAACCCCAGAAGTTATCCTTAACTCTTCTCTTTGTCTGACCCCACATCCTTATGGCTCTGTCTTCAGAATGTATCAATTTGTCAACATCCCACTGCTCCCAAGTCACTGGGTTACTCTAATAGCCTCTAAAGATGTCTCCTTTCTTGACTTTTGCCGGACCCACTTTCTTCATTCACATGTATTCTAAACCCAAGAGTCAAAGTGCTCCTTTTAAGCCATAAGTCACATCATGCTACTTCTCCACAGCACTCCAGTGGTTTCCTATCCAACTCCAGGTGAGAGCCGGAGGTGCACAGAACCTGCATAGCCCACCTGCCCCAACCAACCTGAGTTTCCTCCCCAGAATCTCTTTCTATACCTCTTCCTCTGGCTCACACCACCCCTGCTGCCCTGCCTGCCATTTGTCCTCTGTCACGCATGGCAGATGTATTATTTCTTCAAAGTTTTTGCTCTGGCTTCCCCCCTGCTGAAATGGGATTCAACAAGGTATCTACATGGCTGGCTCAATCTCTTATTCCCAGGTTTTGCTCAGATGTCATCTTCTCAGCACATTCTTTAAACTTGAACCCAGTATTGCCAGTCCCCTTCCTTGTTATATTTTTCTCAATAGAATTATAATTTTTATCTTCTTACATTTGTTTCTTGTTGTGTTACGCCTCTTCCTCCACCTTCCTCCATTGGATTGTGTCTCCTGAACACAGGGATTTTTGTCAGTTCTAGAAACTGCATCCCCAGCTTCTAGAGCAATGCCTGGCGTCTAATGTGTGTAAAATAAATATTGGTTGAATAAATAAAATAAGGGATTGGTCTCTTTTGTGAGAGAAAACAGAGGAATAAGGAGGACCAATGAGCAGAAGTTATAAGGAGGTTCAATCTAAGAAATAATTATGCAATCATCCAGTGTGTTTCACAAGACTAGAAAGAATTAGAGAACTTTCTAGTTCTCTGTTATTGAACGTGTTTAGGAAGTGGGGGCAGAGTTCCACCGCACCATGAATAGGTGGTGTGGACAGGGGATTGGTGCATCATATTGCACCCAAGCATAAACAAGGTCTTAGGTCTCTTTGTGCAATGAAAGTCTTTTATATTATTATTATTATTATTATTATTATTATTATTATATTATTATTATACTTTAAGTTCTGGAATACATGTGCAGAACGTACAGGTTTGTTACATAGGTATACCTGTGCCATTGTGCCATGGTAGTTTGCTGCACCCATCAACCTATCATCTAGGTTTTAAGCCCCACATGCATTAGGTATTTGTACTAATGCTCTCTCCCTTTGTCCCCCAACACTGACTGGCCACGGTATATGATGGTTCCTCACTGTATCATGTGCTCTTATTATTAACTCTCACTTATGATTGAGGAACATGCCAGTGTTTGTTTTCTGTTCCCGTGTAGTTTGCTGAGAATGAGTGGTTTCGCCTGCATCCATGTCCTGCAAGACATGAACTATTCTTTTTTATGGATGCATAGTATTCCATGGTGTATTATGTGCATTGTTTCTTATCAGTTTATCATTGATGGATTTGGGTGGGTCCAAGTCTTTTTGCCATATTGTAAAATGTGCTGTAATAAACATAATGTGCATATGTCTTTATAGTGAATGATTTATATCCTTTGGTTTATACCCAGTAATGGGTTGCTAGTTCAATGTATTTCTCTTCTGGATCCTTGAGGATCAAACACCTATCTTCACAATGGGTTGAATAATTTACACTCCCAACAGTGTAAAAGTGTTCTATTTTCACATCATTGCCATATCTGTTGTTTCCAGACCTTTTAATGATCACATTCTAACTGGTGGAGTGGTATTCTTGTGGTTTTGGTTTGCCATTTTTACATGACAGTGATGATGAGCTTTTTTCATGGGTTTATTGGCCACATAAATGTCTCCTTTTGAGAAGTATCTGTTCATATCCTTCACCCACTTATTGATGGGGTTGTTTGATTCTTTCTTGTAATTTTGTTTAAGTTCCTTTTATATTCTGGGTGTTAGACCTTTGTCAGATGGATAAATCGCAAAAAGTTTCTCCCATTCTGTAGGTTGCCTATTCATGCTGATGATAGTTTATTTTGCTGTGCAGAAGCTCTTTAGTTTAATTAGATCCCATTTGTCAATTCTGGCTTTTGTTGCAATTGCTTTAGTTGTTTTAATCATGAAGTCTTTGCCCATGCCTATGTCCTGAATGGTATTGCTTAGGTTTTCTTCCAGGATTTTTTTATGGTTTTAGGTCTTCTTTAATCCATCTTGGGTTAATTTTTGTATAAGATGCAGGGAAGAGATCCACTTTCAGTTTTCTGCATATGGCTAGACAGTTTTCCCAGCACCATTTATTAAATAGGGAATCCTTCCGTCATGCAATGGAAGTCTTTGATTTCTGTTTGTGTTGAATTTCCCACTATTTGCCTTCATTCCTCAGAAAGGGCTAGTAGCCACATTTTTGTAACTATTTAGTAGTATAGGAAAGTGATTATGTTAAAATAAAAAAATACACCCTACCACATATGAGTTACAAGTAATACACATAGACTGCCTGTCCCATCCACCTCCAAGGCCTATGGGAAGCATCAGATAGGATACTTATGAAAGCACTTTGAAAAAGTAACTCTAGAAACACAACATAGACATGGCAACAAAAAAACTGTGTTTAATGTTCAATATCTTTTTTGGACTACACAACTTCTTTACAGTAATAACCACAAAATGAGACTTCATCTACATTAAAGCATAGTTACGAATGTTTTCGTACCAAAACTGGGGTGGAAAAAGGTGGTATTTATTGAAAGAGAATGCTCATTGTGTTCCCTAGGATGAGGAAAATTTTGGATGGTAGTTTGTTGCTGTTGCCATAAATAAAATCTCAGTTGACTTAATGCCCTTCAATATAAGATTAATAATAATATAATATCAATATCAATCTGGATAAACTTTACCAAGATTTGCAAACTTACTTCTGTCAGGGAAGGTGCTCAAAGAAAGGAACTGAAAATGGGTACTTGGGAGTAGTGGGAATTTTTAACCTCACTTTCTTAATCCTCTAAGACATGAGTTCCCAAGCCCCGGGGCTGCGGACTGGTACTGGTTCATGATCTCAGGATCTGTTAGGAACTGGGCCGCACAGCAGGAGGTGAGCAGTGGGCCCCTGAGCATTAACATCTGAGCTCCGCCTCCTGTCGGATCAGTGGTGGCCATTAGATTCTCCTAGGAGGGCGACCCCTACTGTGAACTATCCATGCAAGGGATCTAGGTTGAGTGCTACTTATGAGAATCTAACTAATGCCTGATGATCTGATGTGGAACAGTTTAATCTCGAAATTATTCCACGCTCCTACCACCCCTGCACCCCCCACCCCCAGGTCCATGGAAAAATCGTCTTTCATGAAACCAGTACCTCGTGCCAAAAAGGTTGGGGACCACTGTTCTAAGATACAGAGAACTAACTATATGTCAGTGTGTGGGTTGTTCAATAACCAGCCTGTGCACAGAGCTGGCTGCTGTACTCTTTCCTGGGAAAGGAAATTCACTTCCCTCCTAAAGATGACACTGAACTAATGAGCGAGGGTTGTTGTCATGGCATTGTTAGTTATCAGCCAGCATGGACAAGCCAGCTGCCTTTGGCATATTTAGCTGAACATGGAGAAAAGCAAGAAGGGCTTTTGCTGCTACGTGAAGCAGAAGATGGTGAGCTGCCCCATGCATTTGGAGCTGGGCCCTGAGAACAGCTCAGTAGTCCTCCGTGGACCAGGGTATGAGGAATGAATGTGCTTCCTTCTAAAGCCTTCCACAGAGTGATGGTTTTTTGGGACTGAGAAAATCACAAGGAAACCTGGATGAGCGATGAGCTCTGAGACGCCTCCTATTTGCATGCAGTTCAGGAAAGGAAGAAATTGTTTAAAAGCAAAGATTTTAGCTGCAATGGGAGCTTTGGCCTTTTCAGTGGAGAGACCCAAGAGATTGCCTGTCAAAACAGAAGTCTCTTACTGAAACGCCCTAGCTGGGAAGGCCTGGGCAGTCAAGAGGGGCTGGGATGGGAAAAGGGGGGCCACGCAAGAAGAGCAACCCACCACAGCCATGGAGTCTGGGTGACATGTAGACAGAGGGAAGGGGAAGCAGGACACAGGGGGAGGAAAACAAAACAAAACAAAACAAAACAAAACAAAAAACAGACAACTGGCTGTGTGTCTCCAAGCAGATTTCCCCCTGGACAGTATGCTGTAGTGATGAGTATTTTTTTTTAATTCATTAATTCCATTTTACAAATAAGAAAGTGAATTTATTTGCATTTCCCCTAATTATATCTTCCCTGTTCCCTGTCCTTTCCGATTCTCTCCATGGTGATTCCCACTGCGAGATCGGCTTGGCGGGGCTGCGCGAGCAACTGTAGGGTATTCTGCTGTTTCTTTGCTCTCTTTCCTTTTTAAAAATCGAGTCAAAGCCCCTTTCTTTCAGTAATCCCCGATGTTCCCTCAGGAGCTGAGTTAAGATTTAATTGTGAAATTTGCATAGTAACTCAGCAAATAAATTCTCCCATCTCTCATAGACCTTTCACTGCAGAGGGCCATTTTAGTTATAAATCACTTACTGCTCTGTTCCCAACTGCATCAGCATTCTGTGCCCCTGAGCAAAGTGGAAAGGGGAAAATATCCAATGACACACCAAGTTGGCGTTTGGCTTTCCTGTCTTGTGAAGGGAAGGGTAGAGGTAGAGGCTGGATGAGGGAGTGACTGGCAAACACTGTCTTTCCACTTGCTGCTTCTCTAAAGAAAACCCATGTGGGAGTGGCCTGAGCCTCCGACCAACACCCAGGAAACCACACACGCCTGGTCTCCTTTCAGCATGTGTCATGCTAGGAAATCTAAAGAAGGAAGCTGAAACGGAACCCAGGTATGACGGTTCCCATTTTCCCTACCTACGTAACACCCTGAAATTGCCCACAGCCTAGGCGATCACAGCAAAACATGGTGAGAGGGAATTTGGCGAGCAATAGTCTAAGGAGGGATGAATTCCTATGGCAATATCAGGGCTGCAGAGGAGAATGTGTCCTCAGTCTAGTCCAAGTCCACCTGGAAGCTTGGGTTCCACTTGGGGCTCAATCTAGAAAGGTTTGTGAGGTTTTTTTTTCTTCATTCTTTTCCCAGGCTGAAAACACTCTCAATTCTGGACTCTTCCAAAATGTTGCAAATACGGTTGTTTGAGCCAATTCAAATTACAAATTTTACCAGAGCCCAGAAAACTTTTTCTATATTATCTTTGCATGTTTTAGCTTAGTGTCCCAACTAGATCCCCCTTTCTACCATGAGTCAAACCTGAGTGTGGCGTAGATTACACAGGACAGTCACAGCACATTGCACAGCTGAGATAATGAAAGAAAGAAAGGAGTATCAGAAAAACCAAGGAAAAATACAAGAAAGTCTTAAGAAAGGGGGAAGAAGTATATTTGAGTAGTCACTCTTGATATCCTATATCTCTGCCTAGAAATAACAAAATGTGAGTGATACTGAGCATAGGCCACTCTTGGACCTGTGTAGCCTCCGTTGGTCCCTCAAAACTTTCCAGTCTCCAAGAAGGAACCCTACCTGACAACAAACAGCTGATTTGGATTATCAGAGGTTAAACTGCTAACGAACCAAAGTTTGATAATCTTATTTTAAACAATGTTGCTACTCTTTAAGAAAAATATTTACAAAGAACAAATAAGGAATTTTATGCAGATAAATTGCATTCACCTAAAAATTTGCAGATTGCTGATCAAACGCAAGCCCTGTAGTCATATTTCTTTCAAACAACTGATTTCAGTTCCTTATTTATTCTGTAGCTGATCAAAACATGGTGCCCTAATTTTGAAGTTACGCTTGTCGGCCCCAGGAGATTAGTGAAAATCTGAATTCCATAGATGAATCAGCAGGTCAGCATCTCTCGCAGAAGCGTAGCTCCCCACTGACATACACCAAGTGGTCCTCCGATATAAGACTTCCCTTTTTTCTCCTTTCCTGTATCTCCAGTGTGAGTCAATGAAAGATTCTAGGATTGAATCGAAACTGCCTTTTTCTACTGATTCTATAACTAAATCAATAATATTTCCCAGGAAAATGCTATCACAAGAAATCATAATGAATATAATATAGCTAGCTGGAAAAATGATGCCTATTTGAAACCAACACCAGGCATATGACTGAAATACTAGTAATGTTATATTCAAATCAGGAATGAGAAAAGGTGTCTATTCTAGCCTGTTGGTCATTATTGTTTTGGAAGTACTGGCTAATGTAATAAAACAGACGAAAGCATCAAATAAGCATAAGCATCAATAATAGGAGATACCATTTATAAGTTATATGACTATATGCCTAGAAAAATACAAAATAATAACTAAAATTAGTAAAAATTATTGTTAAGCTAACAGGAAAGTATGATATCTTTTAAAAGCATTCTATTCACTTTAACAATATAAGTAAAAATATGGACAAATACAAATAAATAGAAGAAGGCTAGAACAGCAGAGAAAGCTTTCTTGGAAAACCCTGGAGAGTCTCACAATTATAAAACTCAGGAACAGGAGTTAGAAATAGGACATAAAACCTGAATACAGGAAGATTAATTGAAAGAATGTACAACAGTGACTTTTCTTACCCCTTACTCCTATGCTGGCAAGAGGAATCTCTGACAACCAGGCATTGAATGCCACCATCCCTTCATAAAAGGGTGGCTCTTTATTAAATAAGAAGAATGCATGAATGTTGGTTGCAAAACAAATCCATCCTCATGTCAGTGGTCTCATAGCTTAATCACCACTTCCCCATTTCATCTAAAGCTGCTAGTCCACAAGCCTTGCCCATGTACAAGACAGACAAGGACTGTAGTCAACTGTATGAATGCTCGATCCAGGAGCAAGTAACTTGAGAAAGGGTGGAACTTGAAAAAGAAAGACAAGATAGCAACGTAGAACACAGCATGAAGGAACAAATCAAAAGAAACAGAAGAAGTATTGAGAGGAACAATAGCCTCTCATTAGCACCCTCAGAGAAATTAAGATGTTAATTTACAAAACAACAACAGCAAGACACACAAAAAAAATAGGAACAGAAAAAAATACGATGGGAAAACAATAAAGATCTCTTGGCAGGGCTCACGCCTATAAACCCGGCACTTTGGGAGGCTGAGGCAGGTAGATCACTTGACCTCAGGAGTTCGAGACCAGCCTAGGCAACATGGTTTGGGCAACCAAACCCCATCTCTACCAGTAAATACAAAAATTAGCCAGGTGTGGTGGTGCATGTCTGTAATCCCAGCTACTTGGGAGACAGGTGGGAGAATCACTTGAACTGGAGAGGTGGAGGTTGCAGTGAGCCGAGATCACACCATTGCATTCTAGCCTGTGCAACAGAGCCAGATCCTGTCTCAAAAAATAAAAAGAAACAAAGAATCTCACATGACGGTTAAAAGATAAAAGCATTGTCACACAAAATAAAAAACAAAATGAAAACATATGAGGTAAAAAACAAGTAGCAGAGTTGATTCCTTCAAGAGGTAAAATAGCCAAGAGGAATTTCAGAATGAGAACAGAGAAAGCAAAGAGGAAGACACTGAAGAAATGATACAATAAAGGTTTCTCAGAGTGATAGAAAGACCTGAGTCTCTGGGGTGAAAGGGTGCCCTGAGAATCCCAGCAGAATGCATTCCAACACATCCACACAGTCTCGTCAGAACACCAAAAATAAAGAGACCATTTCAGTAGCTTCCAGGGGAAAAAAAGCGGTCACAGAAATGGGAAATAGATCAGTAATCTGTTGTCTCACTGGGAACACTGTATACAAGAATATAATGGAGCTTAGCCTATTATGTTCTAAAAAGAATTGTAATTAACATTGAATTCTATGCCAGGCAACCACACCCCTACTCTGGTAGCGGACTGAAGAGACACTCTTGGAAAGGGTTTAGAACCAAGTATTCTTTGGACTCAAGGACACCAGGTGCCTCTTGGCCAGGATTGGGGGACATCTCAGAAATGGGGTTTGAGTGAAAGCCTGCACACCAACAATGAGGATCCCAGACGCTTCCCCAGTTGGCTTCCAGGATACTGGCAGAGAAGCTTATAGTTTGCAGGCGCAAGATTGGAGGGTGGCTCTCCAAGGGAAATGATGAGAACAAGAAGAAAAAGACAGAAACTAATATTTTGAGTACCACCAATGAAAAGGCTGTTTCCACCTCAGCTCCCTAGAGTGAGGGCCACTGGTCAGCAAGCCCACATTCTTCAGTGCCTTGCCCTTATATATGAGAGGACACAAAAGGATCACCAGATATTTGAGGGAAGCTGCAATGTGAAAGAAAGAGAGAAACCAAACAACTTGAAAGGAGATTTGCCATAAAGACATAATGAATACAGAGAGGAAGGGGAAAATACTTCCAAAATAGTCTTAGTGAGATGAGAGGAGACATTAATCCTTAAAACAAGAACAGGAACCTATAAAAATAATATTCAGTAAGAAAAATATTTTATACATTAAATTATGATGACAGAAAATTATAAAACATATGAATAGAAGATATGGAAAACAAGCTTAGTAAATCTCCCAGAAAGAACAATAAAAAGATAGAGATGGCCAACATTAAAGGGCATGAAATTAGAAAATCAACCCAGAGTGTTCAGTGTCTAAATATTAGGACTTCTGAAAGGACAGAGAAAAAAGGGGAGATTTAATAGAGGCACTTGGATATTATTTCTACCCTGAGAAATACCATCAAGCATCCATCCCATTAAAGTAAAAGATGCCCTCACATATTTATATAATTTTGACATTATTTTTGAAACACACATCGGGGGAAAAAAAAAAAAGAGTCTTAGAAATGTCCAGGGAAAGAATAAACAGCCCGTATGCAAAGAGACCTGGAATAGAAGTAGTAATTGACTTTTCCAAAGCAACCATGGAAGCTGGAAGACAATAAAAAAATTTCTTCAGGGATCTGTGAAAAATTATTTCTAACCTAGAATTTTAATTCAGCCAAATTATTAATGGAGTGTGAGGGTAGCATAAAAATATTTTCAGTTGGTATAAATGTGTTCATGGGATCTTAGTATGCTTCTAAAGGCTGTGCTTCACCAAATAAGAAATAAACCAAAAGAGAAGAAGACACAAGATTCAGTGAAGAGTTGCACTGGCAGTTTCCTGGAGGAAGCCCCAAGGAGGACTCAGGAGGACCGCTGCACATCAGGCCCTGAGACCCAGTGGTCTGCACTGGGACAGAATGACTTTCTGAGGGAAACAATTGAAGAAATAGATTTGCTGATGTATTGAGAAGAGTTTACACTTGCGTGCATAGTTTGTTGATTAATGAGAAGCTTACAGAAAAATAAATGAGACAATATGTGAAAGTAGAGGGAATAGGTATTAATAATTCCAAGGGAAGCAGAAATTTATCAGGAATTTTGACTCTCTGAGAGTCAATGGTGAAAAATGTTTTATGTGAACTCTGATCAATTCTATGACCAAAGTCTTGAGTTTTGATTCCATCAGAATCCTCTGAAATGTGGAGATTTGTATAGAAGGGGAGTCGATCCCTAGAAATTTCAAATATGTTTCAAATATTAGAAGACAGTCTTGTCATTCAGGAAGCTAGCTGGCCCTTTGTCAAAAACAGAGAAGACAGCCATTTATGCTAGAAGAGTGGGAGGACTAACTAAACACATGTGCCTCTAATTTGTAAACTGAATGTCTATAAATTAAAATTGTTTTAAATCTGTTTAACAGGCATCTTCTCAAGTATCCTGGATCACCTTTTTTGTTTGTTTGTTTGTTTAGACAGGTACTCATTCCGTCACCCAGGCTGGAGTGCAGTGGTGCAATCATGGCTCACTGCAGCCTTGACCTCCTAGGCTCAAGCAGATCCTTCTACCTCAGCCTCCTGAGAGCTGAGACCACAGGTACATGCCACCACATCCAGCTAATTTTTGTATTTCTTGCAAAGATGGAGTTTCCCTATGTTGCCCAGGCTGGTCTTGAACTCCTGAGCTCAAGCAATCCCCAACCTTCCACCTCAACCTCCCAAAGTGCTGAGATCACATGTATGAGATCACATACCATGATCACTCTTTATAAAATCGCAATCTACATCATTCCCCACGCCTTTTATTCAGTTTATATTTTGTTTATTTCATATCACCACCTGAGACAGGCTGCATTTTGTTTATTCGTAGTTTGTGTTCCTCCACCCAGATTAGAATGTAAACATCAGGATATGAGAGACTTTGTTTTCATTCATGGTTGAATGGCTGACACCTGGAGTAGTACGTAGAACAAATTAGTTACTCAATAAATACCTGTTAATTAAAGAACATAAAATTCCATTCTACATTAGACATTTTTATTGTTTAAGAGGTTGACATTTATTTATTTTAAGTTTTTTTTCCAGCTTTATTGAGGTGTAATCGACAAATCAAAATTGTGTCTATTTAAAATGTACAATGTGATGATTTGATATATGTACACACTGTGGAACAATTACCACAATCAAGTTAATTAACACATCCGTCATCTCACACAGTTACCACTTTTTTGTGTGATAAGAACACCAAAGATCTACTTTTTCAAGCAAATTTCAAGTACACAATACAATTTTATTCATTATAGTCACCATGCTGTACTCTAAATTCCAGAACTTATTTATGTTATAGCTAAAAGTCTGTACACTTTAACCAACGTCTCTCTATTTGCCCCAACTCCAGCCCCTGGCAACCACCATTCTACTCTCTGCTTCTGTTAGTTCCACTCTTTCATAGTCCACATATAGTGAGATCCTAACAACACTTGTCTTTCTGTGTCTAGTTTATTTTGCTTAGTATAATGTCCTCCAGGTTCATTCATGTTGTCACAAATGGCAGGGATCCCCTCTCTTTTATTATGGTAGAATAAGATTCGTGTGTGTGTGTGTGTGTGTGTGTGTGTGTGTGTACCACGTTTTCTTTATCCATTCATCTGTCCATGGACACTTAGGCCATTTCTGTATCTTGGCTATTGAGCATAACGCTGCAATGAACAGGGGGTGTAGATATCTCTTCAAGACACTGATTACATTTCTTCTGGATATATACCCACAAGTGGCATTGTTGGATCATGTGGTACTTCTATTTTTATTTTTTGAGAACCTCCATACTGTTTGTTTTGTTTTGTTTTGAGACAGAATCTCACTCTGTCACCCAGGTTGGAGTGCAGTGGTGTGATCTCAGCTCACTGCAACCTCTGCCTCCTGAGTTCATGTGATTCTTCTAGCTCAGCCTCCCAAGTAGTTAGGACAACAAGCGTTCACCACCACACCCAGGTTTTTTTTTTGTATTTTTAGTACAGATGGGGTTTCACCAAGTTGACCAGCCTGGTCTCAAACTCCTGACCTCAAGTGATCCTCCTGCCTCAGCCTCCATACTGTTTTCAATAGCTGCTGTACCATTTTACATTTCTACCAACAATGTGCTACAGTTCCCTTTTCTCCACACCCTCACTAACCATTGTTATCTCTTGCCTTTTTTATCATAACCATCCTAACATGCATGAGATGATACATATCTCATTATGGGTTTGATTTGCATTTTCCTAATGATTAGTGATATTGAGCACCTTTTCAAATATCTCTGGGCCATTTGTATATCTTCTTTGGAAAAAATGTCTATTCAGGTCCTTTGTCCGCTATTTAATGAGTTATGTGTGTGTTTTGCTATTGAGTTGTAAGTTCCTTACATATTTTGGATATTAACTCCTTATCAGATATATGGTTTATATATTTTTTCTCTCATTTAGTAGGTTTTCTTTTGATTTTGATGTTTCTTTTCCTGTACAGAAGTTTTTAGTTTGATATAGTACCACTTATTTAATTTTTTGCTTTTGTTGCCTATGCTTTTGTGTAATATCCAAAATAATTACTAAGACCAATATCAAGGAGCTTTTTTCTTATGTTTTATTCTAGGAGGTTTATGGTTTCTGGTCTTACATTTAAGTCTTTCACCCATTTCATTTTTGTGTATGGTGTAAGATAAGAGCCCATTTCATTTTTGTGTATGGTGTAAGATAAGAGTCCAATTAAATTATTTTTCCTTGTGAGTATCCAGTTTTCCCAATACTAATTGAAGGATTGTCCTTTCACCATTGTGTATTCTTGACATTCTTGTCAAAGATTAGTTGACTGTGTATGTGGGAGTTTATGTCTGAGCTCTCTATTATGTTCCAGTGGTCTGTGTTTACTGTACTTCGTAATGTAGCTTGAAAACAGGAAATGAAATGTCTTCAACTTTATTATTTTTTCTGAAGATTTCTTGGGTTATTTAGGGCTTTTTGTGATTTCATACAAATTTTAGAATTTTTTTTCCATTTCTATGAAAATGTTATTGGAATTTTTATAAGGATTGTATTAAATCTGTATATATGGGTAGTATAGGCATTTAAACAATATTAATTCTTCCAATCCATAGACAATAGATAGCTTTCCATTTGTGTGTGTGTTCTTCGATTTCTTTCATCAGTGTCATAGTTTTCAGCACACAGGTCTTTCACCTCCTTCATTAAATTTATTCCCAAGTATTTTATTCTTTTTGATGATATTGTAAATAGGATTTTAAAGTTATTTTTTTAATACTTAATTGTTAGTGCATAGAAACAACTAATTTTTGTATGTTGATTTTGTATCCTGAAACTTTACTGTATTCATTTATTAGTTCTAAGAGGTTTTTGGTGGACTCTTTAGGGTTTTCTATATAAAAGATCATGTTATCCAAAAACAGAGACAACTTCTTTCTTTATGATTTTAATGCCTTTTATTTCTTTTTTCTTGCCTAATTGCTCTGGCTACTACTATGCTGAATAGACATGGAAGAGTCAGCATCTGTCTTGCTCTCAACCTTGGAGGAAAAGCTTTTCGCTTTCCACTGTTGAGTGTAATGTCAGCTGTGGTCTTGTTATACGTGGCTTTATTATGTTGAGGTACATTCCTTCTACACTGACTTTGTTGAGAGTTTTTATCAGGGAAAGATGTTGAATTTTATCTAATGCTTTTTCTGCATCTATTGAGATGATCATATGAATTGTATCCTTCATTCTGCTAATGTAGTGCATCATATGTACTGATTTCCTTATGTTAAACCATCTTTACATTCCAGGGATAAATCCCCCTTGATCATAGTGTATTATATTTTTAATGTGATGTTGAATTGGGTATTTTGTTGAAGATGTTTGGATCTCCATTTATCAAAGATTTTGGCCTATAATTTTCCTTCCCTGTGGTGTCCTTATCTGACTTGGGTATGAGAGTAATGCTGGTCCCATAAAATGAGTTTGGAAGTGTTCCCTTTTCTTCAGTTTTCTGGAAAAGTTTGAGAAGGATTGGTGTTAATTCTTATTTACATTCTTGGTGGAATTTGCCAGTAAAACTATCTGGTCCTAGGCTTTTCTTCGCTGGAAGGTTTTTGATTACCAATTAAATCTCCATACTCATTATTCGTATGTTCAGATTTCCTAGTCTTCATGATTCGAACTTGGTAGATTATGTTTCTAGGAAGTTATTTATTTTTTCTAGGTTATCCAATTTGTTCACATATAATTTTTCATAGTAATTTCTTATTATCCTTTGTACTTCTGCATAATCGGTTGTAATGTCTCCTCTTTCATTTCTTATTTTATTTATTTGAGTCTTCTCTTTTTCTTAGTCTGTGTAAGAGTTTGTCAATTTTGTTTAGTTTTTTTTTTTTTTTTTCTTGAGACAGAGTCTTGCTCTGTAGCCCAGGCTGGAGTGCAGTGGTGCCATCTCTGCTCACTGCAAGCTCCGCCTCCTGGGTTCACGCCATTCTCCTGCCTCGGCCTCCTGAGTAGCTGGGACTACAGGCGCCTGCCACCACACCCGGCTAATTTTTTGTATTTTTAGTAGAGATGGGGTTTCACTGTGGTCTCGATCTCCTGACCTCGTGATCCGCCCACCTCGGCCTCCCAAAGTGCTGGGATTACAAGCGTGAGCCACCACTCCCGGCCAATAAATTGTTTAGTTTTTAAAAAAAGTAACTCTAACTTTTGTGGATATTTTGTTTCCTTTTCTTTTCTTTTTTTTTTTTTTTGTTTTGACAGGGTCTCACTCTGTCACCCAGCTGGAATGCAGTGGCATGATCACGGCTCACTGTAGCTCAACTTTCAGAGATCTTCCCACCTCATCCTTGCAAGTAACTGGGACTACAGGCATCATCACCACACCTGGATAATCTTTTTAATTTTTTTTTTTTTTTGGTAGAGATCTCACTATGTTGCCCAGGCGGGTCCCAAACTCCTCGGCTGAGGTAATCCACCCACCTTAGCCTCCCAAAGCATTAGGATTATAGGCATGAGCCACTGTAGCCAGTCTTGCTGATCTTTTCTATTGTATTTGTAGTTTGTGTTTTATTTATTTATTTATTTATTTATTTATTTACTTACTTACTTACTTATTTTTGCTCTAATCTTTATTATTTCCTTCCTTCTTCTAGCTTTGGGCTTAGTTTTTCCTACTTACTTGAGGTGTAAAGCTAGCTTATCGATTTGCTATCTTTTTTTTTTCCTTTATGTAGACATTTATTGTTTTAAACCTCCCTCTTAGAACTGCTTTGGCTGCATCCCATAAGTTTTCTGTATTGTGTTTCCATTTTTGTTTGTCTCAAAATATATTTTTATTTTCCTTTTGACTTTTTCTATAACCTATTGGTCATTCAGGAATATGTTGTTTAATTTCTACATATTTCTGAATTTTTCTATTCTCCTGCCACTGAATTTTAGTTTCATATCATTGAGATCAGCAAAGATCCTTAATATGATTTCCATCTTCTCAAATTTTTAAGAATTATTTGTGGTCTAACATAGCTACATTAGTCCTTAACATATACTTCATAAATTATTACATGAAATTCCTAATTTTTATTTCGGTATTACTTTTTTTTCTTCTAAAACCAGAAGAAGAAATGTAAAATTGCAATTTGACCTATTTTAACTGAACAGCCCTATGGCCTGGAAAAAAAAACATAACCTCAAAATCTGATAGGATTTTACCATCGTGAGATGTCTGCCTCTCTAATTGAAACAATTCCATGTGTAGGTATTTAAAAAACTGCCAAGACTCTACTTGAAACTATACATCTCTTTTGAATGGGAGTTATTTAGTAAACTATGTCAAAGAGCAAAAAAATTAAGAACAAGAATTATCTGCATCTTTGTATGTAAGACTTTCATGTTCAACAGTATTTACTAAATTTATGAGACCCTAGTTTTTGCTTTACAAACCAAACTAAGAAAACAAACAAAATAATTTTGATGAAAACATCTTGGACTGATGTTGGGGAAAAGGTAAAATACAAAATAGCACAAATCTGCTCAGCTAACTAATGTAGCACCAGGCCTACTTATATACTTCTTGGGGAGGGCAATTCTTTTTGAAGTAATTTTCACCCCTAGACCCCAGGATAAATTAAGAGTAGAAAGGCTGGGTCAGAATACACGCAAATTCGGAGTACACATTTGATTATGAACATGAGATTGGTTGACTTAAGCAATTTTGCTCTAATATTTCACTAATTAGGTAGGGGACAGTTCTGATTGTGATGAGATTGTCCCACTCTATATCAGATTTCCTAGGAGACACAGTAATTAAAGCAATTCTCCTTCCTCATGAACTAAAACTTTACAGAGACTAAGTGTACCTCCCCCACCCTCATCCTGTCACACACTCAACTCTGTGTCTCCCTCTTGAGAAAAGAGTGACAGCAAGAAAAATAAAATAAAAAAAAATAAGAGGCAGAAATAGCATTGCAACCTAGGCAAGCTTGTCTGAATATTTTTAGAAAATTCCAAACAGTACAGATAAAATAAATCACCAATGGCTCAGAAAGACATGACATGACAGATCTTGCTATAACTGCAGAGAAGGAAATACCATCAAACAAAAACTTTCTAAATGTAAATGTACAAAACTGCATGCAAATACATGAGCCAAAGAATCATATGGTAAACAGGTAGAAGAAGGATTAAAACTAGATATGTATCATCCCTTATATATCTCCTGAGGCCATCATTCAAAATAAGGTGCTCTAGCATATCTCTATGAAGAATAGTCACAAATATTAAATAAATCCATATGACGATGGGATGGGGCATCTAATGTAGATTATGGCACAGGACCCTTGATGTGTCTGCTGTTATCAAACTCCCTACATCATGGGAAAGACCAAAGAATCAGGGCACAGCAGGAAGAAACTAGTCCATCTTCTCCATCACTTCCTCGCTTTTCTACCATGACCATCAACAGACTCATAAAAGTCCACTCACACAGCTGAGATGCTGGAATGTGACACATGGAGAGGGTGCAGCGAGGTAGGAAGAGCACAGAATCTGGAATGACATCAATGGACACTTACATTGCATTTCTGTGACTTCTTATCTGTAATTTCCTAAGCAGTTTCTGGCCATACTTCCTCATCTTTAAAATGCAAATAATAATGTAGACTTTACAGATTTTTGAGCCAATAAGACAATGGAAATTTCTCAAAACAGGGCTCACAATGATAGCCATTTACCACCAGCTGCCAAATCCAAAGAGTACCTTTCCCACAGTCCCCTGATCCACTCAGTCCACTTGGCATGCACTAGGAATGAAGGAATACAGAGAATAAACATAAAAGAGGAGGTGAAAAAAAAAAAAAAAAAAAAAAAAAACTCTATATATAGCTATTAAGCAATCTAAAATGAATATCTTTTAGTACAGTTAATAAATATTTATTGTCTACCATATGCCAAAAATAATCTCTATTTGTCAGACTCCTAACCTTATCTAACAAGACTACCATAAAAGATAGGTGATGATTTGCTTGATTGGTCACAATTTGAATTAGTTAGAACTATTTAACTGTATGTATTCGATTGATGTCCATTTTGTTGCATATTTAGAGAGAGAGATAAAGAAGGAGGAGGGGGAAGAGAAAAAGAGAGAGAGAGAAAGAGAAAGAGAGAGAAGAGGTGACCTGTATGTTTAGAGAGCTTGAAGCCAAGGCAGCCACAGTTATTAATCTCTAATATGTATCCCTGAGTCCCTAAGAACATATCTGATTATAAAAATGAGCATGCAGAAGGCTGTGGTAGTCATAAGGGAATGATGAATGGTAAGGGTCAGATAAGGACCTCCAAAAAAAAAAATCTTTTATTGGAAATTGCACTCAACAGCAGAGAAATAAAAAGGTACTAAGGCCTCAGCACCCAGTTTACAGAATTGAGACTTGTAAAGATTTTACTGACCATCTCCATTATTTGTCTAGTAATTTTCTCTTAAACCTTATTATTCTGGCATGAATTTTGGGTTGTTCCAATTCTGGAACTGTAAAGGAATAGCAGCACACTCACAGCAAACACCCTTTGAAGAAAACCCAGGAAGACCCATGCAATAGATTCCTGGACTCAACTTAGAAGGCATGGTGGTACTCTTCACTATACATCTGCAATGATTTGTGGAATAAATCTCTCACTTTTCCTAACCCTATTTTCTTTTATTATTAAAATAAAAGTAATTATTCTCATGGACTTGCCTCAGAGAAAACCATGAGTACATACCTAGCAATTTTATAAGGAAGCTTTAATAGATCCAGAGGAACAAAGATGGGTGGATGGACGAGAGCACAGCAATGGCTGTTACTGCTGCCCCATCCACTAGAGACTGGAGTATTAAACAGTCTAGTCACAGCTTGCTGCTAAACCTGTAGGCCCTGAGAAGAGAGACACATTAGCTCATTAATGTTCTGTACTAAAACCAGGGTAAGAATTCAGAGCCACCACACAAAGCTGACAAGAGAGATGAGAACTGGTCTTACCAGGAATGCCATTGGGGCTCCACTGGTTAGAGAAAAATGGAAATCAGAGTGGGCAGGTTTTACTGGAAAGTCCCAAAATAAGAGGTAATAGGAAGTTCCTGTTCTCTAATTCTTTCTGAAACCAGGAAGAAGCACGGTGCAAGGGAAAGCTTTGATAGAAGACCTAAGGGGCTTCTTATTTCATCTAACCCGTTTTCCCGGCCCTGCTGTCCACCGGGCTCAGCAAACCACACATTTGTATGTGCACCTGGGTTGATCTGTCATGGGAAATGTCTTTTGGCTCTAATTCAAATCACTTTGATGCCTAGAAAGAGATATTACTTGTTATAAAGCCATGCCAAGATTGTTTCCAGCCTAAACACTTCTTTATCTAAACCCAGGAGCTCGTGTTTGAGATGTCTTTAGCTTAAAAGAGACAAAGATGAAAGAAATACAGGTCTGATCGAATCTAAAATTATATAGACATGATTTCTCAGACACGTTTTTTAAGGTTTACTAAATCCAACTTTCCAAATGCCCTAGGCTGCGTTGATCTCCAAGTATCTCTGGGGAAAATGTGATGTCTATTAATCAATTTTTCTGCTTCCTTAGCTCAGGGTTTAGGAATACACAAACCTCTGGAAGCCTGTTACAAGACAGGCCTTTCCTGGCCTCAACTTCTTCTGCAACTGAGAAGGGGTCTACAAACGTGGGGATACTATGATACTATGACATACCTGCCACAAATAAGTTTCCTGTAATAATGTAATTAGGAAGATTGTGACTGTTTAACTTAGAGAATTTTCTAAAAGGGGCTTTAAGAAAAGCTAGATAAAGGAAAAATGAGTGCACAAAATAAATGTGGGCTTCCAAATGATTTTAGTGACTTTTTTGAGGGAAAACTTGGTGACTACATAAGGCCAAATTGAAAATCCCAATATGGATTTCTAGAACTGGTTAAGAGATAGAAACTAAGAAGCAGAAATCAATGGTCATTTCTCAGCTTCAGACAAAGTTAATAGTTACTGCCTTAAGAATCTGATTATAGTTAATCCTCTAGTGCTAATTTTCTTCAATATATTTATTAACAACCTGGAAGTATAAAATGTGCTGATAAAAAATAATTACGCAGCCTGTCAAGGCTCAGAGAAATTGTGAGCAGGGAAGAAATAAGTCACAAAGATGGCCAAGGAAAGAAATTCAGCTTAGCTAAGGGAAAGTGATGCCCCACTGGAAATCATTTTCAATAATCTTCCACAAATCCCTTAAAGTGAATAAGAGATGTTAGGCAGATGCCATTGCATGTAGCAAAAGCACAATCCCCCTTGATTCGAAGGACCAAGTTTAGTTTTAGCCAAATTGGTTTACACAAGACACAGCAGAATTCAGAATTAGCCTAAAACAGATGACCCAGGTAAGAACAACACCAATGAAAAAAGCTTGGATATGCTGTTCTGGGGAGGGTCATTAACACAGAGTAAGTTCAACAATCTATACATGGTGATATGGTTTAGCTCTGTGTCCCCACCCAAATCTCATCTTGAATTATAATAATCCCCACGTGTTGTGGGAGGTGACCAAATCAAGGGGGAGGATTTTTCCCATGCTGTTCTCATGATAATGAATAAGTCTCAAGAGATCTGATAGTTTTATAAAGGGGAGTTTCCCTGCACATGCTCTCTCTTGCCTGCCACTATGTAAGACATGAATTTGCTCCTCATTCGCCTTCTGCCATGGTTGTGAGGCCTCTTCGGCCATGTGGAACTGTGAGTCCTTTAAACTTCTTTCCTTTATAAGTTACCCAATCTCAGGTATGTCTTTATTAGCAGTATGAGAACAGACTAATACAATGGACTCCAAAGAACTGGAGTGAATAATTATTATAGAGATAATTGCTGCACTTTAGCTATACCTTGAGTTATTCATCATGAGTATGGCTATTATGAAATACTATCTCTGTAAACTGTGCCCCTAAAAATAGGGCAATGATATCAAAGTTAACAATTGATAGAAGACTCACCTATTAATAGCTAGTCTTCAATAGAAGAGGGAAAGAGTTGAAAGCTAGCCAGTGCAGCCTTTCCCCTGTATTCTCATTTTATTCTTACTCTGCTTAGGCACTTGTGGGGCTTCATAGGACCTCTCAGAAAGGACCATGTTCATGAACACCATTTTCCTACCAGCCAAATATTTTTTAATTAATTTAAGATTGAGTGTCTGACCCTCTGACTTTCCAATAACAGGGCTGAGCTGTGTTTTGCTTGTTTGTTTGTTTTAGAAAACAGAAAAACAGAGAAACTACACATGGATGGGTAGACCTACTCACTTCACAGGACATTCGTAATAAAAAGACCATCAGAATACAATTACTTAAACCAGTGAATTTTTTTTCAAATCCAGATGCAGAAATTAGGGTGAAACAATTGGCTACTTGTGAAAATACACACAGTATTTTCCTGTAAGTTGGACCCAAAGACGACATATATTACTGATGGAAATATCAAAATAACACTTAAAGAACTACACTGACCAGAACGATACCTTTTGTTTTTTCAAATATTCCACATTCTCCATAATAATGTATTTCTTTGTCTTTATTTCAAAAGAAAAAACTTTGTACTAGGGAAAATTATTTTAAACTAAAATAACTTACTTTCTAAAAGCATTTGATTAAGTCTACAAGCACTTGACATGAGTAGAATTTTAACTGCAAAAACTAGCCAACAATTTCCTATGATATTAAAAAATGGGCTCCTCGACATTTGCTCTCAAGTCACACCACACAAACCCAATGCTTTAATGCTTTAATGCTTTTAAAGCTAATGCTTTAATGGACCTTCCACTTGTTCTATTATCAACCACTGAAACCACTGGGATGTGTGGGAGGAACTGGGGAGGAACTTCACATACACAAACTTTTGGAAAATTAGACTCAAAACTTGGCTCATGAATAAGTATTTACTGAATAACACCTGTCTGGTGCTTTACCAGCCAATGGCTAAGGATGAGAAATACCTAACTCTAGACACAGCAAAGAGATCATGTGGAGAAGTGGTTGCTGATCTGAAATGAAAAAGAAAGTGGAGGTTACCAGAAATAGCAGCATACTCATAACCACAGCAGGAATTGAGTTATTATAGGTGCAAAAATGGAGGCTCAGAGGTGCCAAGTAATTTGTCCAAGGTTGGCGGGAGGGTCACACACAAAAATGTGGCAGATTCAGGATTCAAAACACTGAAAATCAGTGTTTATACATAACTAGTCAGAGTTTTCCATGCCATGGAAGACTGAAGCATCCTTTATGAGAATCCTGCTTCAAGACATGAAGACAGTGCCTAGCTATTTCTTGGGCTGCAAAGAAAGGACTGGATGGTTGAACAACTATCTATCACTTAATGACCATCCAGTATGAGTGAAGGACTATATTAAGTCTCGGGCAGAACCAGAGCAAATCCAAAAGAAGAGAACTGATCATCAAGCACACTGCATAATTAAGAGTTGCAATTACTAAATATTGGTTGAATTAATGCAGACAAATACATGAGTGCCCTGATAAATATTGTGACCCTTAGACCCTAAGTTTTCTAGAATATGTCTATATGTTGGAATCACTATTGCCATTTTTGAAGAAGCCGTTTCCAAAGTACTTACTAGAGGATCTCTCTGTCTCCCTTTTCTCTCTCTCTCTCTCTCTCTCTCTCTCTCTCTCTCTCTCTCACACACACACACACACACACACACACACACAGCAGCAGCAGCAGCAGCAGCAGCAGCAGCAGCAGCAGCAGCAGCAGCAGCAGCAAGGTGCTCATCTATTCCCTTACACACAAGTCTTGCCCTAGACTTGGCAAATTGCCTTTTCTGCCCAACCCACAGGATTGAGAATCTGAAGTGAAGTGGAAAACAAGAGCTGAAATAGAGCCATATTTGGGCACAAACCTTGAGAGATGAAAATAAGAAAGGAAGTAGAGGGAGTGCAAGCAGAATTAGAGAGTGTTAAATACGAAGTGTTCTCAGACAGACGGAGAACAGCAAGCAAGCTGCAACCCCTCGGCCCAAGGGAACAAATTCCAGGTGTTCAGCACTTCTCATTCCCCCACCCCCCGTGCCTTCATCCATCTCTCCCTCTGCTAAGCTAATAAGACCAAGGAGACACCCTCACGCCTTCCCAATGTGTTTGGGTGGGATTATTTCCCATGACAATAGACATGCTTTGTGCTAATGCTCCAGCACTGTCATGAGGAAAGATCGGGGATACTCAAATTTATTCCCTGCCACTTTCAAGCCCTGGCTGCGATCATTTTTTCCTACAAAATAACCTCAACTGAGAGAAAGCAAGAGAAGGATACCTCCTTATTCAGGACAAGAAAGATGCTTTAGAGGTAAAAGGGAAGTGTTCAAGATTATTGGAGAAAACGTGTTCATCCTGGGAAGGCATTCCATTGTCAAATGCTGGCCAGGAAGGAGAGGAATAAAAAGACAAGGGAAGAGAGAAGGGAAGGTAGACTTTCCTTCTGGTGGCTCTGTGTGAAGTGGAAGTGAGAGAGCCTCCACGAAACGTAAGAGTCTGCAGGAAAGACTTCTTAGAATTCTGCCGCCCAGCGCTGACAGCCCTTGGCATATTTTCAGCACGAGGTACATTAACAAATAAGGAAAAGCATCCTCCTGGGCTTCTAATAACATTTATTTCATGCATCATTTCCTCAGAGGAATAGTAGGCTGTGTATTTTTTATTCCCGGTGTGTCCTGCCTAAGAAATAATGGCCAAGCTCACCTGCTTACTTCTGTGTATTTTACAACCCTCCTTAAGCTTTGTTTGTCTTTCCCCAGCTCCCATCTTCTTTCTGTACACTCCATACTATGCACGTCTAAATAGAAGGGACACGAATACTGAGACCACAAGCTGGAATCACTGACTCTGCAGTGTCAAGACATCTCAAATCTTTTATGGAAGGAGGCAGAGTAAGAATCCAGAATAAATAAATTGAATGGGCTATGCAGTGTAGACTGAAACTAGGATAAATAAGCAACAATGAGAGTGGTTCCCAAGCCTCCAGGGATCCTGTCAGCGCCAGACATGCGCCAGGTGTTCTGGGCTCTTCTATTGGCCTGAGTTAGCCTGAACCTCAATAGGGGCTCCCGTCCCTGGCCGCACAGAATTCCTGGCAATTCCAGATTTATTCTCGGCCCTGTGGTGAGGACTATACTACCGAGGCCCAGGTCTGCTGATTAACAAAGTAGCTCCAAGTTCTGAGTTCCCTCTTCTCCCTTTGTCCATCAGCCTCATTGGTGTTATAATGCCAGCAAACTCCAACAGGGCCTATGCTGGAAACATAATTTTAAAGTTGATTCTTTCCATACAACTTCAAGGGTCTTTTTCCCACAACCCTCAGCCCCTATGATACCTTAAGCTCCCACCACGCACTCAGCCAGAGGGGCAGTGGGAAGCCCCCACTGACCCCAAAGGACAGACCTCACCCAGCTCCATCTGATGCTTCAAGAGAAATGGCAAAACTGGGTGTAGCACACGCTCTGGGCTGCAAAGCCTGGAGCTGCAGTAATGACATAAAAAATGATTATGAAATAAAATGTTAAATGGAAAACAGAATATGGAACTGTGCCTACATTACAGCTATAACTACATAAAATGTATTTATTTGGTAAGAGAACACAGAACATGAAAAACACAAAAATGGCCATTTATTGCGATGGTGAGTCATGGGCAAAGTTTTCCTTCATTTCAATTTTCATTAACATATTACAGTGTTATTTGTGCAGCAAAGAAAATAAATGGACTGTCTGATCCCACCAAGTTACATACTAAAGTTAGCCCTGTTGTGAGCTGAACCTGCCGTTCAGTTTCCTCAAACCTACAAATATACTGACCTACTGTAAATGTGACTCACTCACCACCCCACCAATCCTGCAACTTTAACTACTAAAATAACTGACTTCAAACTCTCTCATATTCATGCTTCTCCTTGCTGCCGTAGTGTGGATGTTGTCCATGCAAACCTCATGATGAAGTTTGATCACCAGTGTTGGAGATGCGCCTCACGGGAGGTGTTTGGATCATGGGGCTGGATCCCTCATTAATGGCTTGGTGCCATCATCCTTGTGGTAATGGGTGAGTTCTCACTCTGTTAGTTCCCATGGGAACTGGTTGTTAAAAAGAGCCTGACACCTCCTCCAATTCCCTCTTGCTTCCTCTCTTACCATGTCCTCTCTGAGCATGCCGGGCCCCCTTCACTGTCACTCCTGCCAAGAGTGGAAGCAGCTTGAGGTCCTCATCAGAAGCAGATGCTAGTATCATACCTCTTGTGCATCCTGCAGAACCATGAGCCAAATAAACCTCCTTCCTTTATAAATTACACAGCCTCAGGTATTCCTTTATAGCAATACACAATAGACCAAGACACTTACCTTATCCCAACATTTAAACCAGAACAGAGGCATTTGTCCTCTGCTGCCTTTTCAACCTACCAAGGGTTAAAATGCCAAGCCTTTCATGAGTGAGTGTGCAGATATCAAGCCATATCTGCATCATTTATTAATGACCAGACTTACTTAATATCATGTCAATTTCTATACAGATGATTTTAAATCAGTTCAAGAAATGCTTGAATATCTTGCCACGTTTTCAGAATGGTACCTGGTACTGCCAGGGACCTAAAAGAACTAAAAGGAGAAAGATTTCTGTCTTTGGCCATATCCATCAAGTAAGGGAGAGCTCATAGTTGGATGTGGGGGACAGTGGCAGGGTTGCCAGTCTTAGAAGACTGGAAAGAGGTGAGCACTATTTTCCACATGATGTCTGTGGAAGCTGAATCACTTTTGTAACTTAAGAACCATGCTCTTTATGGCATCATTTTTAAGAAGGACTACAGAACAATGTTGTAAATCATTAGCTAGGATACACTGTATGGTAAGAAAGGAGAGGGAGGGAGGAAAGTAGATGGCAGAATAATATTTATGAAAGGATTAAAAAAATAAGTAAACCGGAAAGTGAGTAATTAGGTTGAGAAAGAATCTGTATAAAGACAGCTCCAGAAAGATTTACAGCAGTAACCCCTAATTTTTTTCACCACCGAGGGCCACCTTTATTACTTTTCTCAGTAGGATGCACGTCTTCACAAATTTTTGTCTACTAACCACAAAACATTTATTGCTTACTGATTAATTTGTTTCATCATTTGGGTTCACTGACAACATCTAGAATTACCAATCGGAGCTTTTAATCATTACAAACTAACTTATATTAGCACAACTGATGTAAAACGATATTCTCCCCCAAAAATGATGACTTTGCATTTAGTCATCACAGCCTCACTGCAGATTCCTGCTAAGTTTTTTGAAATATTGAAAATAGCTCAAGAGTCTATTACGATCAGAGTATTGAAAGGTGTAGAGACCCTGGGTTGGAAATTCTCAAGGTCTGCAGCAGCCAAGACCAGGAACCCTCAAAAGCAGACTCACTTTCTCTTACATCCTGTTCTCTGTTCTCCCTCTAGACCTGGCCTTCATCCATTTCTCAGTAAGGAAAACTGACTGTCCAGCCCTTATCTCAGCACAGTTGATAAAGAGTCATGGATATAACAGAAAGAAGAGGATTTCCAAGAGCTAGAAATATTTTATTATATTTTTGTTAGAAGAGCTAAAATCAATGAGAAATAGGAAGGGAAATAAGGAAGAAAATAGGTTTTAAAAGATTTGGCACCAACCACAGATAGACATGCATAATCAAGTATGTAGAAACATGAAAGAATTAGCCAAAAATAATAAGGACAATAAGCAAAATAAGATTTGTACAAATCTTCTAAAGCATTCACATCTTTGTTACTGCTTTTTCCCATTTGACTTAGATATTTATTCCCAGAATAAAATGAAGACCCAGTGGCATAGTGGAGCTCAATTTAACTCATCTCATAAATACCTTATGATATCTAAGAGGGTAAGGGCTTTGGAATCCCAAATCTTTTGGGACAGAGGACAGGAGAGTTTATAAGAAAATTGAAAGTCCTGTGTCTGTAAATGTTTATAAGCAGCTTTATTCATAACAGCCCAAATTAGGAACCACCCTAATGTCTATCAACTGACTAATGGATAAACAAATTATGGTGCATCCATATAATTGAAAAATATTCACCAGTAAAGAGGAATGAACTTCTGATACACACAACAGAATCAGTGGATCTCCAAAACATTACACTGAGTGAGGGAAGGCAGACTCAAATGCACACATTCTGTATGATTTCATTTACAGAATGGATAAGAATGATAAATATAACCTATGCTGAAAGGAAATACATCTGTGGTTGCCTGTGGCCAGGGGCATCAGGGCTATTAACAAGAAAGAGCACAGGGAACATTTTGAGAATGATGAAAATGTTCTATAGCTTGATGCTAGGGTGGTTATGTGTGTATAAATTTGTCCAAGCATACCAGAAGGTACATTTAAAATGGGTGCCTTTTATTACATGCAAATTATACTCCAATGAAATTGATTTTTTAAAGTGTGTTTTATCTTTTTGAGGGGGTACTAATATTCATTCCTTAGAATAATATTCATGGGTTTTTTTTCTCTGTTTTGGAAAAGATGAAGTAAGTTGGCTATCCTGAGACTAACTGGAGTGAGGGAGCAAATATTCTATCCCCAGGGACCAGGGGAAGGCAGCACAGTCAACACAGCACACTTCATTCGTCCATATCATCCATTCTCTGGGGATAAGAGAGCTTTGTTAACTGAGAGGTCAGTGTATGCAAAAATCACCCACAAAGAGGCAATAAATAGATGCAAAAACACAAAACAGCCACAAAATAGGGAAAGGGCGAATTCACAAATTTCTACTTTCATAGAAAGAACGATAGTGATCACTCATGACAATAATGGCAACAATGATATCAAGTAGTCTCATCCAAAGTCCTCATGCCAATCATCCGTTCTGGCACTGCAGTGAGATAGATAGCTGAAAAACCCCACTGCTACACAGCACCAAGAAATATTGAATCAAATATAGCAAACATTCCTTTCATGCAAAGCTGAACTCATGACACTCAGAAAAATTATCAGGGGCAAATAAGAAACGGAAAGCCAAGCAAGGACAGAAAATGAGGATTTGTGGTTGCAGAAGGTAGGAAGTGTAACTAGGAGCTACTTGCATTAATCCAGGACCCCAAATGCCCAAATGGATGACACAGTCGGGGGAAGAGGACCCGCCTGTTGTCACAGGTTCTTCTCCCTGGAAATCAGACCATGAGGCAGAGCTTAGCATGCAGGACGGTTTACTAGGGGTGTTATTAGGATTGATGCCTGCGTGGGGAAGAATGGGAGCAGGATTGGATAGGAGAAGCAGAACTGCCAGATACCCATGGCAAGGCCTCATCCAGCTCCACAGGGAGTTCTGAAGCTGGATAGCACTTCTGAGTTGTCCTCAGCTGGGGTCCAGGGAGCCCAGCTTTTGTACCATCGACTGCAGGCTGCTTCTAAGAAACAGGCCTGACCGTTAGCTAAGGACAATCCCCAGGCTTCAGCTGTCAGCGGGTAGAACTCCCAGTAGCTGGGAAAATAAGACCTTCAGGCCTGAAAGGCAGTGTATAAGTGAAGAAATCTGAGTAATCTCTGTGGTTTCTAACAGTGCCAATTTCCTGGGATTGTAGAGCACATCCTAGCATATATAACACTGTTTTAGTTTGTCTCTCTCAGCCTGAATAAACCAAAAATAAAAAAGAAATTCCTAGAACTATTAACAAAAATGTCTGCCCTCACATGGGTTTCAGGTTCTAATTCACACTATTTAATTGGTCTGTGAACTCCCAAGCAAATGAATTGCTTTAAAGCATTTCCAGACTAGTAACACCCCGGGGTTTCTGGCTTACGTAAACAGAAAAATCTCTCTGGAAGGGTACTTATTCAACCCAGGAAGCAAAAGAGTTCCATAGACAGGGCCCCAAAAAACATGAGCTTGCAATGCAAAATAAAGACATGGAAGAGTAATCTGCCATAAGCAAAAATAACAAGTAGAAAAATTAAAGGAGGCTGAGGTGGGAGAATCGCTTAAACGCGGAAGGTAGAGGTTGCCATGAGCCAAGATCGAGCCACTGCACTTCATCCTGGGTGACAGATTGAGACTCCATCGCAAAAAAAATAAAATAAAATAAAATAAATTAAAAAAATTTCAACACCTAAGAAATCCATGTAATCAACTTAAAAAAAATAGATCATAAAAGGGATATCTATTGCTTAAAGCATTAAGAATTATTTATGAAATTAAAATGAAAAAGGCAACAGAAACTATTAAAGGAATCAACATATATGAAAACTGTTTATATATTATTTTAAAATTTGAAATTTCTTTCTCTTTAGAGAATATCTCTTTTATTATCTATTTTTTAAAATTGTATCTAAAATGGATACAGAGAAAGAGAACTTTGGAAACCAGATAATGGAACTAAGAAAGAAAACACCCAGAATAAAGAGATGAAAAAATGTAAAGAGGGATTAAAGACTTGGGACATCAAAGGGGAAAACTCACACTTTATTAATTAGGATACAAGAGAAGAATTGGGGAGAGGAAAAGTTGCAAGTGTTAATGACTTAGGATTTTCTAGGAATGATGAAATGTATGAATCCTGTGATTCACAGAAGTAAAAGATCCAACACAGGAGAAGTGTGCCTACAGATCACCAAAACGAAAAGATCTTAAAAGCAAGCAGAAGAAAAAAGAATCTACCTAAAACAGAAAAAATAATGAAAAGAAGGGTAACTAACTTCTCAACAGCAACAATGAAGGTAGAATGCAGCAGTGAACTTGTATTTTATTTTTTAAAAATTTATAAACAGCTAAAACTATGTTTTAAAAATTTGAGGATGAATATGACCCACCAATTGCACTTTTGGGCATTTGTCCCAGAGAAACTTACGTCCACATAAAAATTTGTACATGAATGTTCATAGCCATTTATAATAGTCAAAAACTGTTAACTACCCAAATGTTCTTCAACATGTGAATAGTTAAACAAACTATCGTATATCCTTTCCACAGAATACTACTCAACAACAACAAAAAGGTGAACTTTTGATACATACAAAAATCTGAATCTCCATAGAAGAATGCTGAGTGAAAAAGCCAATCTCAAAAGGCTACATACTGCATGACTTCATTTATGTAACACTGTTGAAATAAAATTAGAGAGAGAACATGGAGATCCGGCTGCCAGGAGTTAGGGATGGAGAGGTAAGGAGTGGGTGTCTATAAAGGGTAGCATAGGGGAACCTGCAATGATAGCATAGGTAAGTATCTTGACCTAGTGTGGTGTCATGGAGCTATCCATGTGACAACAATTGAAAGGGGATTGGGCCAGGCGCGGTGGCTCAAGCCTGTAATCCCAGCACTTTGGGAGGCCGAGACGGGCGGATCACAAGGTCAGGAGATCAAGATCATCCTGGCTAACATGGTGAAACCCCGTCTCTACTAAAAAATACAAAAAACTAGCCGGGCGAGCTGGCGGGCGCCTGTAGTCCCAGCTACTCGGGAGGCTGAGTCAGGAGAATGGCATAAACCCGGGAGGCGGAGCTTGCAGTGAGCTGAGATCCGGCCACTGCACTCCAGCCTGGGCCACAGAGCGAGACTGCATCTCAAAAAAAAAAAAAAAAAAAAAAAAAAAGGGGATTGGAGGGGAGAGAGAAAGAGAGAGAGAAATTAGTGTATATGTAGGGAGTGAAATCTGAATAAACTCTGGTTTGTACCAACACCAATTTCCTGGAATTGAAACTGTACTATACCTGAAGAAGATGTTTCCCTCACAGAGAGGAGCTGGGTGAAGGGTGCACATAATCTCTCATGTGCGCTATCCTTGCACTTCACTGTAAATCTGCAACTATGTAATAGACAATACTTATTATTTTGAATAATTAATAAAGAATATTAAAATAATAAAACAGAGCATTAAAACATAGCATAGAAGAAATCAAAGTAGAATTAAAGCATGTTTAGAACAGAAAAAAATTATTTATTTACCACTAGCAGATCCTCACTGAGGATCTATTTCAAGAGAAAGGAAACACTGGATATATTTATATTTACTGGATATATTTCAAGAGAAAAGAAAATTATCTCAGAGGGAAAAAAGCAATTATGAATGAAGAAACTTGTATACATGTAAATGAATTTGACAAGAATTGACTATTTCAAAGAATAAAAATAATACTATCTAATTTTGAGTGTTATGATAATAAGGTAGAAATGAAGCACTACAGTAACATGTAAGATGGAAAAAGATTTATCCAAAATAAATAATTTTAAGATTTATACAGCAGCCTAGAGGAAACTAGAGATAATAATTGATGTTAGACTTTATTTGCTCAATTATTCATTTAACATTTAAGGGGTAAACACTAGGAAAAAAACATGAACAAACCAAAAGAAGACAGGAGAGGAGGGGGAAAAGAGGAGTAAAAGGAGCAAAATAAATTAGGAGAAATAAATCCAGTTACTCATGGTCATACTAAATATAAATGGAATAAATTCCCCAGATAAAGATTAGAGATCATCAGATTTTATAATTATAATAAACACATACATAAAAAAATAAACCCCAGTCATGTTCTCCTCATGGAAGCCCCAATTGAAACATTAAGACACAGAAAGTTTGAAAGTAAAAGGAAAATATTAACTAAAATAAAGTTGGTGGAACCATATTTATATCAGACAATAAAATCTTAAGGTAAATCTTAATCAGTATTTTGTATTAGTGAAAACTTGAAACAACCTAGATATTTATCATTAAAATTATAAATAAATGTAGGAATACTATGCAATCATTAAAATCATTGAACTAGAACAACATATATAAATGTAGAGATGTCCAAAACTTAATCATGTAGGGGAAAAGGCAAAATGCAATAAAATAAATAAACTAAGATACTTTTAATATAAGATTAAGAAACAAGTAACAAATTTTTCAACCTGCTATATTGCTAGTGATATTTGCCTTCCTTTATATAGCTTCATGCCCATGGAAACTGCAAAAATTCACTCTCCCTTCATCCAGTTCTCTATCAGGAGAGGGGGGAAAAAAGTCTTTGAATAGTGGAAGGTGGGGCCAACTAGACTCAATAGAAGGTAAAATTAATCTCAAATGGCCAGGGTAGTGAGGGCTTGGTCACCAAGGACTGACAGTACAGCTTGGAAATACGGGTTCCTTCAAAGCAATTTCAACATTTCCGATTCTACCTGAAAAGAACCAATCAGGAAAAAATAATTATTTGGGGGAAAAAAAGTCAATGTTGAAGAAACAAAGTCACAAGCAACAAACCCAGCAAATAATCAAAAACATATATTCTATGGTCTGAATGTTTGTGTCCCCTGAAAATTCCTATGTTAAAACTTAATCACCAATGTGATGGCATTAGGATATGGGGCCTTTAGGAGATGATTAGGTTTAGATGAGATCTTGAAGATAGAACCCCCATGAAGAGGATGAGTGCCTCCAGTGAACTCCCTCACTGTGTTAGTCTATTTTGTCTTGCTATAAAGTAATACCTGAGGCTGGGTAATCTATGAAGAAAAGAGGTTTATTTGGCTCATGGTTCTGCAGGCTGTGCCAGCATCTGCTTCTGGAAAGGCCTCAGGGAGCTTACAATCATGGCAGAAGGCAAAGGGAGAGCCGGCATATCATATGGTGAGAAAGGGAGCAAGAGAGATGCAAGGGAGGCAGCAAACTCTTTTTAACAACCGGATCTCATGTGAACTCATGACCACAGGAGGGCACCAAGCCATTCACAGAGGATCTGTCTCAGTGACCCAACACCTCCCACTAGGCCCCACCTCCAACATTTTGGGTCACATTTCAACATGAGATATGGAGGGGACAAATATCCAAACCATATCACCCTCCCCCTCCACCATGTGAGGACACAGCTAGAAAACACCATCTGTGAACCGGAAAGCAGGCCCTCCCCAAACACCAAATCTGCCAGCACCTTGAGCTTGGACTTCCCAGCCTCTAGAACTGTAGGAAATAAATACCTGCTGTTTATAAGTCGCCCAGTGTATGGTATTCTGTTATAATAGCCCAAAAGGACTAAGACAAAATGTTCAAGTTTCCAGTGAACTATTTCACTAGCATTGGCCCATCATACCACCTCCACAGATAAAATTACTATAGTTTATGAGGTAGTCTATAAATAAATAAATATACATATATAATATATGTATATATACTTTATGTGTGTGTGTATCTATAAAGTATAGATTAAAGTTTTTTTTTTTTTTTTTTTTTTTTTTTTTTTTTTTTTTTTTT
>NW_016803645.1:420938-460445 GCF_001698545.2 Rhinopithecus bieti | reverse complement strand
TTTGTATTTTTAGTAGAGACGGGGTTTCACCGTGTTAGCCAGGATGGTCTCGATCTCCTGACCTTGTGATCCGCCCGTCTCGGCCTCCCAAAGTGCTGGAATTACAGGCTTGAGCCACCGCGCCCAGCCTAAAGATTGTTTTTTTCAGTGAAGGAATGAGTACCAAATGCTGACTATGACAGGTTTATGTCCTAGGTTACCCCTAAATGCTAAAGCATCTATCTCAGAGCCTGTTGTTCTTGTGCACTGTGACATTTTCCCAGCTGTGTTGGATCCATACCTTCATGTACAGCATAATCATTTACATGTCACTGAGAAATGCTTGAAATTGCAGCTACATAGAGACATGGCCAGTTTAAGGCAAATGGAAAAGCAAGACTGTAAATCTTCTGATTGTTACAAAAGAAAACAGAATCTTCTTCCTAGGGCCAAGAGAAATTACTCTTCTCCATGCAGCACTCGTGCATGGCAGCCAAGAGCTTCTCCCTGGGTCCCATGTGTCATCAGAAGTGATCTCGCAGCAGAGGCTGACAGTGGCTTTTGATAAGTGCACAGGGAACATCAGATCATCCAGGACGATGTCTTTGTCATGGGTAACTTCAGCCCATTCCACATTTGCATATGGCAACTCTGTTCCATAATTAGAAGGACAGATTAGGATGGATGGTGTAGTTATGATGAATAATAATGTTATCAGGGCTAGTGGACTTTTTTTTTTTCTTTTTGGCTGTTACTATAATACATTTAGGAGCAAGAGGCTCTGCATGAGGTTTGACCCCCATTCCTTCTATCTACTTGTTCTCTGTCCTGTTTTAAAAATTACTATGGAAATGTAGTCCTATAAGGAGTCTCTTTGGAATGCAGGTTCTACACGGAATTTCTTCTAATCCCGATCTTGGGGGATTATTAAGAAATTGCTTTATTTAACTGATAGCCTGCTGGACACATGAAGCACGAACTCAGCAAGAGCAAAACAGAATTTCTATTTCCTCCCTTTCCCATGAGTGGGCTGCTTCTGTACTCCTGCTTTCAGTTAATGCCCCCACCCTGACTCCATTTCTCAAACTGGGACCCTTGTTGCCATCTTGTCCCTGCACTAACCCCATCCCTTCAAGGCACAAATAGATCTGACACTTGCTTCTCCCACCCCATCCCTCCACCCAGGCTCCATTTCACATCCTCCTCTCTCTTCTGAATTATCACAAAACGCCCCGCAGTGTCTTCTCCCTTCTAGTGTCCTCTTAAATTTCAATTCCACATGACTAAGAGTAAACAATCTATAGGTAAAGTCTGGGTATGCAACTTCCCTTGTGAAATCCTTCAGTGGCTTCCATGCCCATAGAATAAAGTCTAAACTCCTCAGACGGACATGAATGGCACTTTATAACCTGGCCCCACAAAATTTCTCCAGCCCTACTCCATGCCTTTCATTTTTCGCTTCATCCAAACCCAATTGGTCACAATGTTACCAATGTAACTGGGTCTTTGTTCACACTAGACTCCCTACTGGAATGCTCACTCACATTTCTTCCTCTCCTGACCTTCTCTTGACCTTCAAGACATGCCTCCAGGCCTCGTGTCCTCCAGGAATGCTTCCATGACCACCTAGGCCGATTAAAGGATTCGTCTCTCCACCTCAAAGCGTGTAGAGGGGATATGCATGGAGCACAGGATGGTTTCCCCTCAGCACACGCCTATTACAGGGAAATGATCTGTCGATTAAAATAATTTTCCATAGTATAAGTTCTTTTTTATCTCATTCCACACTGTGACTAGCATGATTAGGAAGCATAACAGGCTTTGACTATATTGAAGATATACGTTTTGAATATGTACGTTTTGAATACATTGAATATATACAATTTGAATATGTAGGTTTTGAATATATTGAAGATATACGCCTGGCACTCTTTCAGGTCTTTTCATGTGTGTTTTCTTATTTGCTTAAAATGTTAATTACCTGCTGATCAGGTTCTTGTATTCAATGTGTGGGAAGAACTAACAGGAATCGGGCATTTCCCACTGAAGGCAAAATAGGTCCTCAGCATCCTCCCCTGAACACAAGAAGCTCCCCAATGCCTCTCACATTTCAGTATTTCAAAGCAGGTTGAGGTGGAGAAGGGAAGAAAACGGTCAAAATGAAAATGGTTAAGTTAATTAATTGCAAGCTAGCTTGTAGGACCAGCACGTTTATTTAATCAGTTGCCTAGTAACCCTGCCTGTGTGTGACGTGAATCTGATTAGCTTGCCGCGGCAGCAAATGATGGGCCATTTTTTTCCTCCCAGTCACCAGTGCTCCGAGCCTGCTTCTGTATGCTTTGAGGTTTGGAAAACCCAAATTCCACCTCCTGCCCCCTAGCATGGAGGTTGTGAGGTGGAAACAAATTCTCATCCCCTTTTTTCTTGTCTTATCGGTCTCCACAGACTCCACAGCCGAGTGAAGAAGACCTTTGCATGAGCATGACCTTTCAGCTGGTGAATCAGATGACCAGAAAAATTCCCCACATCAGTTTTCTTTATGGTGTGACCTACACATCAAGAATTGCTGCTCAGCTCTCAAAACTGCTGTCATATAGATACCTACGTGGATAAACAAGTCATGTTTCCATAAAACACTGCAGGTTAGGGCCTCTGCTCACGGCAGGATAGAGAAGGCAAAATAAAGAGGGGTCTTTGGACTGTTGGTTTTGCGTCATGTGAGCTTTTTTAGTGACCTTTAATGGGGAGAGAGACTAGATGCTGAGTTTAATCACGTAAGACCAGCTCAAGACAAACTGCACAGTTTTGTTTCCTGTCTGAAAAGAAAAAAAAAATAACTACTGCACTAACAGGAACTGAACGCTGAGCACGCCTTTGGTGCTAGATTTATTGGAGGATTTGACGACAAGAATTTGCTTGTAGTTTTCCACTTGCCCTATGCTATTTTCTTAGCCAGTCATTTTGAACATCCCTTCCCCATCTTTATCCCCCAACAATTCCTTTTCTTAAGCCAAATAGAAAGAAAACATTAGTGAAATAAAGACCCACGTTTCTGCTTTGACACACCATGACCACATTTTTATACTATTATGAGGTGGGCTATTTTTTTTTTCTATTTGTCAGTCTCTGTGGATAAAAGACTCCATCTTCCATAAAGAATTCCCACCAGAAATCTTTATAAGCCCTCAATCAGAGAGACACTCTGCCATCGTGCTGTGCAAAAGCTAATCTAATTAAGACAGGATCTGCTAAATTTAATAGCCTGCTATGAATTTTTACAGACATCTGGTAGCTGGAAGTTGGAACAGCTCTCACATATAAAACTCATATTGTCCAGATGACCAATATCAGGGTCAAATATTTTCTTTCTTTGGGGGAACTTACATTGTTTTGGTAGGAACGCTATTTTCGAATCATGATATCCTACAGGTAAATGCACTGGAAAGAAGATTGAGGATTGAAACTTCTAAATCTCAGCTTTCCATCTGCACAGTAAAGACAAAGATACTTCCATCGTCCGGTTTTATGGTAAATCTGAAAATGTATACACAGGGCTGGCTTCATGGGTGGTGTGCAGCCTGTACAGTCACACAGCACCCAGCATTAGCAAGTCCTTGCCTGGCGCGAGGCTCTGCTGTCCTGTCTTGAAATTCTTAATTTTTGAACAAGGAGACCTGCACTTTTTATTTACACTAGAGCACAAAATTATGTAGCCACTCCTGTGTATATAAAACTCTTTGCTTGATGCCTGTTCCATAATAGACACAAAATAATTAGAATGTTCTTCTCCCCATCGTACCCTTCAACTTAAAATTATGAAATCCAAGTTAGTAACTTTTCTTTCGCTTCTGAGCGGGACAACCTCTTGACTGATGGTCTTATCTAAAAACCCCTACTACCACCTCCACCAATGATGGTCTTATCTATTTGTGTAAAATGAATCATTACAGTAATCTAAAAAGGTTAAATTGTATATATGCCTATATGGTTGTATGTGCAAAAATTGCCAATTATTACAAAAACTGATACTGATTATCTCCGAGGCAGAGAACTGATACCAGAAATTGGGCTCTGGAAAGGGACATTTTTTTTTACTTCATTTGTCCTTCTTCTTGTCTTGTTTTGTTTTACCGTATGTGTGTTTTGCCCTTGAAAAAATAAAGCAGAACCTAATTTTTTTCCTTAGATTCCAATAATCCTAACTATACAGATATATAAGTATACATTCACTCTTAACTGTTGTTTGAAGAGGGAAATCTAAGAAGGCCTAGCTTTCTCAAAATCCAACCAATTGTCCCCAGTTCTAGAAGCATGAGTTGCATCCCAGACCCACGGCACTTACTGAGGTTGGTGGAGATTTCCTCCACCTGCCCTAAGTTTCATGGTCTGCCCCAGAGGGAAAGAGAAGAAAGGGGTGTCAGTGTTCTTTTGGTAGAAATATTACCCCACAAAATTTCCTGCACCTCAGAAAGCTTGTATACTCACAGGAAACTTTCCTGCCACCTGAAAACAAAGAGAAGCAGAGCAACCCATTAAAAATGTATGTTCTCACAATAGTTTGCCCTGGGACTGCGGGAAACCATAGCATCTAATAGGCTTTGAAGTGAAAAGTGGAATTCCTGTGAAATGAGATTTTTCCAAAGTATCTGATGAAGCAGCTCCTTGTCCCCCAACCCTGACCGAAGCACAGCATGGATGACTTTGGGCAATGACAAACAATATCACACTCCCACCAATCAGCCTGGATAATTTCCATATTTAATCATTAAGCGTGTGGTCTAAATTTGTGTTCAGCATTTCTGTTGAATTCTGGGGGACATCCACGGGTGACTTGTGTATGAGGGTTAGGTTGACTAGCCAGCTCTCAAAATCTGAGTGAAAGAAATCTTCCACTTCTTTTCATCTTAAGAGTTCCAGCCTCCCACAATAGAACCCAAGGTATCTACTAACAAGAGAAACAAGATTCCTCCAGTATTGTTTTATTCCATTGCTCTGGGGCAGCTAAGTATTTTAAACAAACAAGAAAACACATCAAAAAGACAGGGGCTACTCACTCTGTTGTAGAAGAGTGATGCATTTTCTTTCTTTTTTTTTTTTTGTGAGTTATGTATTTTCTGACTCTTCTGTCTGAAATGTAGGATATTCAAATATAGGATATTCAGTTCTTTTACTGTTCAATCTCTTGTTGCTTCTCTGCTGTGGTCTGTGGGGGACCAGACACAATATGTGTGCCCTAGAAAACACCTGTAGGAGGGTAAAGAAGACCTTATCCAAGGATACACCAATGACAGTCAGTGGATATTGGAAAATAAAGATACAGGTCAACCCTGACTTCTTCCAGTCCTTCCCAGCTATAGTACCAGCATTTTTGCAATTCTGGTTTCCCAAAAATTACCATCCAGGGCATAAACAACAGTAGCTGGCTCATCCTGGAGTTAAGCTGAGCTCTCATAAATGTGATTGTTTGTGTGTCTGGGTGACATCTGGCAGTGTGGAACTATTTTGTGCTTCACTTGGCTTAACATTTGCTTTTCCTTCCCAGTAGTGCCTGGAACATAGAGGGGCAGGATAGATATTTGTTAAAGCAATAAATCAAGAGGGAGATTGGTATCATTCCCTTGTGTGCTAAGAGGCCCAAGGTACTTTTAACTCTAAGCCCCACCTGTTTTAGCCTGACCCTTACTCCTGCTTGTTAGAATAGAAGTGTTAACTACTGTCTTAGCTTCCTCATAAAGAGAGACATTTTAGTTGGTTTAGGCCAAGAGTCATAGCATTAACAGAGAAGAGCAGGGACTCCAGAGTCCCAAATTTTCTGGAGTAGTATCCCTGAACACCATTTACTTGCTGTGTGACCTTGAACAAGATACTTAGCCTTCCTTGCTTCAGTTTCATCTGTAAAATGGACATAATACAAGTTCCAATATCATACAATTGCAGTAAGGATAAAGTAGTTAACATTTTAAAGGGCTTAGAATGATGCTAGTTCATAACAAGTGCCATATAAATGTCTATGAAATAAATCAAATGCTATTTCTAAGAAAGGATAATACTAATTCATAGATGGCAAATACAATTCAGCGTTGAGTGAACTTATATTCATTGGCAGGAGATATCTGAAACCATGTGAGAAGGAGTCCAAACTCACAACTGGGCTGAGGTGGAAAGTAGAACATAGTGATTGATGAATGTCTGCCATGGATTCTGACAGAGGAAATGGAAAGACATGTGCCCTGTTTCTGATATTGCTGTTATGCATATGATTTTTGCAACCTAACATATTCCAAGAACCCAAGGAAAAGGGTCACAAGACTAGAAAGCATGAATAAATATTTTTTGAGAACACTTATATGGCAGATACTATTCTAAGTGTCAAAATAAAAAGATTAATAAGGCAGCCACTGCTTTCAAGGTATTTACAGAGAAGGAGACATGGACCTGCAAATTCTCAGATAAATACTGAGTGTAAACATAAAACTTTGAGAGCACAAAGAGGTGGCAACTAATATACTCCAGTGTGGGAGGGAGACAAAAGAATCTTAGGGGGACCCCACTTTCTCATATAAAAGATCATGTGCTACTCCAATTTCCCTCATGTTGTATTCAACTGTACAAATGTACAAAATATATGAAACAGTGTTTTTCAGGCATTAAACAACAATCGGTATGGAACTGTGATCCCAGAGAGAAGAAAAGCAAACAAGGTGATTTTTGCAAATGTTTAAACCTAATGTCTGCAAGCAGATCCAGGTCAAAGCACTAGGAGGAGCCTGGTTGTATTTCTGAGTGGAGGAGATAGAGATTGGAGTCAAAAAAGGCCAAAGCAGCTAGAATTATAGGTCCATGTATGAGTAAAAAGGGAGCTTCACAGAGAGAAAGCTAAGGTCTGCAAAGGGCCACCTTGAGTCTACGGCTGAATACTTCTGTGCTCACAAATTGTAAAATACATTCAAGTATGTAAAAGAAAGCGTAAGCATGACAAGGAGAAAAACAGAAAATGCATACAAAGTACACAAATTTAAATTCTAGTGATAAAGTAAATTATCTGAATAAAAATTACTTGGGACTGGTTAATAGACATCTTTAACTTATCAGAGTTTACCTTCAAATAATATCACACCTTTTCACGTACAGTGTAAGAATCTTGCAAGGGTATACTTCTAACTCCTCATCTTTGTGTGTTATTACTATATACTGCTGCATAGATAATAAGGCTCCACAATTCACTGCTATTTTCTTCTTTTAAGAATCAATTATCTTTTAAAGAAACTTAAAAACAAGAAAAGAAATTCCTTTTATATTTACACACGTATTTATTATTTGGAGCACTAATTATTCCTTTTTGTGGGTCCTTACAACCATCTGGCATAATTTGCCTTATGCTTAGATAAGTGTTTGTTTTTCTTAAGATTTCTTTTAATGCTTCTCTTCAGTGATGAATTATCTCAGATTTTGTCTTAAAGTCTGTATTTTGCCTTCATTTTCAAGAGGTATTTTCTCTGGATATAAAATTCTGAGTTGACATATTTGACCCCCATCACTTTAAAGATGTCTTTCCATTGTTTAATGGCCTGCATAGTTTCAAGTGAGAAATATGCTGTCATTCTTTTTTTGTTTCTCTGTACAAAATGTCTTTTCTCTCTGACCGCTTTTTAAAATGTGTCCTTATCATATGTGTTCAGAAAATTTGATTATGATATGTCCTCTTGTGCTTTTTTAAAAAATATTTCTTCTGTTTAGGATCCATTGACCTTCTTGGATCTGTGGATTTTTTGTTTTCATCAGTTAAAATCAATTTTCAGGCCTTTACTTTCAAATATTATTTCTTCACTCCCTACATTCCACCCTTACAGTTTGGTCTTTTTGGTCTTTTTTCCTCTGTGTGTTTATTGTCAATAGTCTCTATTGCTAGTACTTCAAAGTCCCTGATCTTTTTTTTTCTTATGGTGTCTAATTTGTTCAGTAATTGATAGAACAATTAAACAAAAAATGAAAATATAAAGTATTTGAACTTTTTAATTCTTTATTCTAATTTGTTTTTGTAGAACACTCCATCCAATAGCAGAAAACACATTATTTGTAAGTGCACATAAAAGATTCACCAAGCTAGACCACACTTGGGACCATAAACAAAACTCAATGAAGTTGGAAAGATTAAAATCATACAAAGTGTGTCACCTGACAATACTAAAGGTAAATTAAAATCAATAAAAGAGATTCCTAAAAGTTTCCAAATACTGGAAAAAAATTTTAAACCCATTAAAAGTTACAAAATATTTAACTACATTAAATTTAAAATATACATTATATCAAAACCTGTAGGAAGCAGCTAATAAAATGTCTAGAGGAAGATTTATTGCATTACATTCTTCTATTAGAAAATTGAAAACTCTCTAAATCAATTATTTAAGCTTACTCATAAAGAAATTTGAAAAAGAAGGATAATTAAAAGCCAAAGTAAGTAGAAGAATTGAAAATACAAGGTAATGAAATAGAAAACAAAATAAAACTATACAGAAAATTCAATAACATAAAAGCTAGAGGTTTTTTTAAAAGATCAATAAAACTGATAAACTTCCAATGAGAAAGTGAAAAAATAGACAAAAATTATCATCATCACAGAAAGAATATTGCTACAGTTTCTACATGATTTAAAAGCTTAATCAGACTGTAATGAGTAATTTAATGCCAATAAGCTTGACAACAAATGCAATGAGAAAATTCCTGAAAGATGCAAACTGCCAAAGCTCACTCAGAAAGAAACAGATACACTGAATAGCTCTAGATGTATTGAAAAAAATTGAATTAATGGTTAAAATCCTTCCACAAAGAAAACTCCGGTTCCAGAGGTCTTCATTGGTGAATCTACCAAACGTTTAAAGAAGCAATGAAGCAATTCTACAGAAATTCTTCTGGAAAAAAGAAGAGGCAAGAACACTTTCTATCCCATTTTATAAAGCTAGTGCTGCCTTGATATTAGAACCAGAGAAAGATATTACAAGAGAACTCTAGGCTAATATTCTAAGGAACATAGTGGCAAAACTCCTTCAAAATTTCTAAAATTGGATTTGATAAATGAAAAGTATCATGACTAATTTTGGCTTATCTGAGGAATCAAAGATTGAATTGACATTTTAAAAAATCAACTTGATTCACTATATCAACAGACTAAAAAAGAAGAACTATATGTTCATTTTAATGAATGCAGCAAAACAATTTAACAAAATTCAGTGTCTGTTTAAATTAAAAACTCTCAGTAAACTGGGAACAAAAGATAACTTCTTCAGTCTAAAAAAGAGCATATACCTGATGTCACACTTTTAAAAAGTTGAAAGCTTTCCCCTTTCAAGGTAAGAATGCTTTCACCACTTGTATTCCCATTATACTAGAGGACTTTGTCAGTGCAATAATGCAAGAAACAGAAAAAAAAAAAGACATCAAACTGGAAAGAAAGAAGTAAAGCTGCCTTTATTCAGAGATGATATGATTGTATTTGTACAAAATCCTAAAGAATCTTTTAAAAAAGAATCCACAAAGAAGCTAGAAGAACTAATAAATAAGTTTAACAAGGTCATAAGATAAAATATCAATATAAAAATTCAATCCTATTCCCACATCCTGGTAACTGGAATTGGAATTGAAAATAAAATGGAAACTGGAAAATAAAACGGAATTGAAAACAAAATAAAGTAAAACCACAATAGTGTCAAAACATAGAATACCTAGAGATAAACTTACAAAGCATGAGCAAAATCCTTTATTTGTGGATTACAAACCATAGCTGTGAGACATTTAAAAAGGTCTAAACAAATACAGAAATATATCATGTTTATGGATTGAAGGTCTCAATAATGCTAAGACGTGAATTCTGCCAAAATTGATACAATCAAATTGTTCACCACAATCTCAATCAAAATCCTAAACTTTAAAATTTTAAGTTTCCAAAATTTTAAAATAAGAACAAAGTTGTAAGCCTTATGCTACCCTATTTAACAATTTCCTTTAAGTGTGGTATTGGCATAATTTAGACATCTAAGTCTGTACTACAAAATAGAGAAGTCCAGTAATAAACCTGTGTAGGTTTATTATTAGCCATATATGGCTAGTTAATTTTGGCAAGGATGATGATGTAATTAAAATGGGAAAAGGATCATTTTCCTTAACAAATGGTGCTGGAAAAACTGGATGTCTATGTGCTAGCCAGCCTGCAAGATGTCCCCCAACAATCTTTGCTCCTAGGTATTCAGATCCTTGTGTAGTGTCCTCCCATTGAATTGGAGCAGATTTATGTGACCAATAGCATATAGAACTGAGACAATATGACGGCTAATCAGGAGTGGCCCTCACAATATGGAAATCAGACCATTTTTCTCCCTTGTTCAAAGTATTTCAATAGCTTTCTGTCCCACCAATACAATTTGAAGTCCTCACCTTGGCTTAATAACACCTTTGATGAATACTTCTCTGATTCCTTCTTCCACCCCTCTCTCCCTTACTTTGTCAGCACGTGGCCTTCACTGTTGCTTGAATCTGCCTTGACCTTGAAATCAGCATTGTTTGTCCCCTCACTTGATTCTGATCTCAGATTACATAAATGTCCCATTAACAGGGAGTTCATCATGACTACATGTCCAAAATAACACAGCCCCCCATAATTCTGAACACTGTATTGCTTATCTTTGCAGCACATATCACCACGTGACACACAGCACGTCTACATGTTTGCTGGTTTATGCTGTTGCCTCCTCTTTCCACTCCACACATTTGAAAGTAAGATCCATCAAAGTGGCAACTTTGTTCTATTCACATAATCCCCAAAGCCTAGAAAAACACCTAGAATGTGGCAGGAGCTCATGAAATATGTTGAATGCATAAACAAACTTCTGTACTTTATCAGACTGGGAAAACAGGAACATGAGAAGTCAAAATGAGGCCAAAATTCAAAAGAGGAGAAATTGCAAAAGGAAAAGAAAATGGGGGCAAAAAATTGGGGTTTATCACAAGATCATGGCAGCTCCAGAGAATGTTCAAAAGCTCACAGTCTGGGTCAGCTAATGAGAGGGCACTGAAGGAATATTCCAGGGTTAAGCCAAGAGAGAAAGTTTACAACTATCTAAGCAACTCTGCTTGCAGGTACATGGTCAGGTTCAGCAGACCCTCAAAACAGAAAACAAATAAAATAGTGCAGGAATAGCTTTGGTACTACCTGAAGAAACAGTAATTACTCTGAAACTGACTAATTTCTGGGTTACCATGAGAAGAAGGTGAGTTATGTGAAAGAGAAAGTTAACTGAAGTAAAATGGGGACTTGGGGGCAGATTACATTCTGATCATGGCAATTTTTTTTTTTTTTTTTTTAAAAAGACCTTAAAATTCACAATTCAAGAAGCCATCCTCAGCTCTGCTTCCTCTATCACCTTTCTTCCTGTAGCCCTCCTGACTTATTTTCCCACCAGTGTAGGGCAGAGGCACCATGCAGGTACCTTGGATGAAGTGGAGACTGTTGTTTCCTAAAATTCATTTTCCCCCTCTTCCCTTTCATTGAGGAACCGTCTGGGTTTCACCTCAGCACCTGACCACCCAACCATAGACTACAATGCTTTGTCCCAGTTGATGCTAGGGACGGATCTGTGACTGATTTCACAACAGTGGGATTCCAGTGGAACTGACCTGTCCAAATCCTTTGTTGTCTTCTCAGGCATACCCACCATGCACTGGCCGTTTCCTGCCGTCTGGAGCATAGCAATGCCACCTGGCCAGTCTGCATCACTAGATGACTTTGTGGAGGAAAACCTTCATATCTACCCTGGTCTGTTTAACAAGAGAGAAATGAATCTTCTCTTTAGGTCCCTTTGCTACAATTACGTAGCTGCCATCCTAAATACTGCACTGGTGCAATGGTATAGAGGAAAAGGTAGAGAATCTAGAATCAGAAATTCCCTAGTTCACAGCCCACACCTGCTACTCACCAGGCAAGCATTTCCAAACCTTGTTTCTGCAAAAGGAAAGAGTGATAATAAAACCTGCTTTGCAAGGGGTTGCATGTTTACAACTTTAGAGACACCAATAGTGTCTCATTCTTGGTATTCGCTCAGTAAAGTGCTAGACTTATTATTATTATTATTATTATTATTATTATTATTATTACTATTAAGATGGAGTTTTGCCCTTTGCTGCCCCGGCTGGAGGGTGGTGGTGTGATCTCAGCTCACTGCAATCACCGCCTCCTGAGTTCAAGCTATTCTCCTGTCTCAGCCTCCCGAGTAGCTGGGATTACAGGCACCCGCCCCCATACCTGACTAATTTTTGTATTTTTAGTAGAGACGGGGTTTCACCGTGTTGGCCAGGCTGGTCTCGAACTTCTGACCTCAGGTGATCCACCCTTCTTGGCCTCCCAAAGTGCTGGGATTACAGGCGTGAGCCACCGTGCCCGGCCTAACTTATTATTAATGGTATTGGCCATACACAAATGCCTACCAGAGTGACAGCATGTCAGGAAAGGAAGGGATAAAGGAGAAGAGAGGCAGCAAGGTCTTTGGGTCTACCTGCCCAGCTTGCCACTGCCCTCTTTCCTGAGTTCTGAAGGAGTGGCATGCACCACTACACATTTTATGCCAGATGAAGACATCCTCATGGGCTAGGATGGGAAGTCTTCATGGCTTCCCTTGGCCCTCTCCAGTTTTCTTAATCTTACTTAAGCAAAGTTATTTTCCATCCCCAATCAATCACTTCACAGAAGCCCCGGTGACAATGCACTGCATCCTGCTCTCAGTCATGTGCTTTCCCTTTAGCTGGAAAAGCTAAAAAGTGAAGACAAAGCAATACCTCCATGATCCTCCAAAAAGGGTTTCTGTGGTTTTAAAACCCTCAATGAGGAAATGCCTGAAAATAACTTCTCAGCTGGAACAAGACCAGTGCCGCGCAAGTCCTCCAAAAATCCCTGGGGACGGTTTCCCTCCTCCTCTTTCTAACTCTCCCTTTAAAAAAATCTGTGCTTCAGATTTGCAACTTTCACATCAACTGTGGAAATCTCCGACAAACACGGGAAAAAAAAAAAAAAAAAAAAAAAAAGTCTTCCCAGATATGATGTACTGTAATGTTTACCATTTTAAAAGAGTCACTTCTTAGCCTGCTGCACAGTAAATAACCCATTTGTTTCACTCAAATCACTTCACATAATAAAGGACTTGTGTAAATTCAGCAGGAGTTCTGTCATCCCTAGGTGATGAGTTGGCATTGGAGGATTTATCTCCACCATCCACCAGTATGAAAAGCTGGTGCTGCGCTTTTCAACACGACAAAAACAGTGAGAAAGTTGCAGTTCTGGCTTGTGAATTCATCAAGAGCTGACTTCATGAAATCTTAATGAACAGATTCAAGCAAGGACTGGGAATAACTCATTCAGGCAAACAAAAATGCATTAATGCAACATTAAGCTCAAGAAATATAAACCTACAGAGCCTAAAAATTTAGTCAATGCAGGTGAAATAAATAGTATCTTTTTGTATATGCATATTTATGCATAGCAAGAGACAGAGACAGAAAGAGAGAGAAAGAGAGAGAAAGAGCAAGCACACAAATATCTATAACTCAGGATACAATGATGTAACGTTGTCCAGTGAAACTTTCAGTAATGATGGGTTAATAACCTCAGGTCAAAAGCCGCCCTTGGACTTGCTCCAAAAAATACTGTCAGCAAGGGAGAATTTGACCCAGCATTACACTGAGAATTCCTGAAAACAGAATTTACTCCAATATCTGAAGGCACAGATACATAACAGGTTGGAGGCGCCCAATTTGTGTTTTCTTCCTGGCTAAAGATGTTTTCTTTGCTAAAAGCCTAACTCCCATTTGCCTTTCTCTGCCAGTGTCTCTGGGGAGTGCTCTGTTGACAGTGATGGTCTTCAGGAGCCCACCCTTCAACTGGAATTCACAGACAGGATACATTGAAGTCTGGGTGCAGTTTCCAGCAAAAACAGGGGCAGGGGTGATGGTGAAACCTTGCCAATAACAGTGAAATCATGGCGGGCTCTGAGGTTCAACAAATATTTATGGAATGTTTTTTTGTATGCCAGATGATCATTTCCTTACCTCAACACTATGAAGTTTCACTACCTTTGTCTCTTTCCGGGATGAAGGAGCCAAGATTGAGTGAGGGGAGGTGCTACCGTGGTGCTCAGCTTATGAGCTGGTAGCCAAGACTTCACCTTCCTCCAGCCTGACCGCCTGCTTTTCACTTATCCACGTGGCATTATGTAAATTTTTGTCCAATTCTGCTATCCACATGCAAGCCCCCACTGTGCCAAGACATGCGGTTCCTTCCTTTGGTGCCACCTGTGAAGTAGCAAAGGCCTAGAGTTGAGAGTGAAATGCAAAGGGCAGTGTCCCCAAAGAATTCATTAGAGTTGCAAGGAGATCTAGAACAGGGCAGGTTTTGTTTCTCCATCCATATGCACCAGGCTGACACAGTTCCTTTCTCTGAGCTGCTCCCATACCCACTGGAAATCAGGCTAAGCAGTGAGCTGGCACAAGCTCCTTTTTAAGTAAAAGTGCTTCACACCCAGGACATCTCAAAACGATAGCAAATAGATCCAGAGCCGAAGAGATAACAGTTGGACTATTTGAGCTAATGGTCGTTTTAGCTCCCTATAAACATTTTATTATTAATTCCATAAATGGTTAATATGAAACCCTTTATAATGCTTTCATTTAGGACTTGGTAAAATCATCCACTTGTTAGGTATATAACTGGGAAAATTGCAATACAAATATAAGTGATCATCATATTTTGGTCACATGTGGTTAATTTTTCTTAGATAAAACACCGAGGAGCCCAATATGGAAATGTCAAAATTGCCTCAGAGTGAAAAACTCAATTTGAATATTTATGTACATGCTCCAAGTTGAGGCAATCCAACAAACTGTTTAATAAAGACAAAAGGATTCAGCTGTTTGTGCACTTTAATTTGCAAAACAAAGAACATCACATAAATGTGATTTAGTTATATTATTACACACTTTAATTTATTATTCATGCATCTTATTTTCTATAACCAAAACAATAAGACATGTGTTGCAAAATATCAGCATTGCCACAATTCAAAGCACTTACAGGAAAACTTTGGTTAATCAGGACACAGTCAAGCTAGGAGTCCAGATGTACCAAGGGTGTGTGTAGATGCACAGACGTGTGACTACAAGAGAGAAAGAGGAGATATTTTTAATCAGTAAAGGTAAAAATAAAAGAAAATAGGCCAGCATGCAAAAAATCTTTAACTCTCTTAGCAAAGTGCTCCCACAAGCTATTTTCCTGTTTGATGTGCTTGTTCATCATCTCTACCCCCAGTTAAATGCACACTTTGGAAATTGAGGCCTTCTTGCTCTTGTCTCTACTGTTTCTCCCTTGACTACCGCAGTGTCTGCCTCTTGTGGTGCTCAGGTCATTCAGTTGCATGAAGGCGTGGATGAGCAGTCTCTCCAGCTCAGTGTATACCACAGACTTAGGATCTGCATGGCCAGTAAGAAATGACATCATCATGATCCCAGGCCCCCATTGACCCAAAGACATGTTTGTAATCTGATTGTTTGCTTGGTTTTCTTAATTGTAGCAAAATATACATAACACGAAATGTACCATTTGAATCATTTTTCAGTACATAGTTCAGGGGCTTTAAGCACATATTCGATGTTGTGTTACTATCTCCATCATCCATCTCCAGAACTTTTTCATTTTGCAAAATGGAAACTCTGTACCCATGAAAGATAGCTCCCCAATTCCCCTTCCCCTCAGTCCCAGCATCCAACATTCTACTTTCTGTATTTGTGATTTTTATTATGTTAAGTTCCTCATAAGAGTGGACTCATGGCTGGGCGCGGTGGCTCACGCCTGTAATCCCAGCACTTTGGGAGGCTGAGGTGGGTGGATCACGAGGTCAGGAGATCGAGACCATCCTGGCTAACACGGTGAAACCCTGTCTCTACTAAAAATACAAAAAAATTAGCCAGGTGTGGTGGCAGGCGCCTGTAGTCCCAGTTACTACGGAGGCTGAGGCAGGAGAATGGCGGGAACCCCGTAGGTGGAGCTTGCCGTGAGATGAGATCGCGCCACTGCACTCCAGCCTGGGCGACAGAGCAAGACTCCGTCTCAAAAAAAAAAAAAAACAAAGAATGGACTTATATAATATGTGTTCTTCTGTGACAGGTTTATTTCACTTAGCATGATGTCCTCAAATTTCACCCATGTTGCAGCAAGTGTCAGAATTTCCTTCTTTTTTGAGGCTGAATAAATATTCCACTAAATGCATATACCGCGTTTTGTTTACCCATTCACCCATCAAAGGTCACCTGGGTCACATTTGGTTTTGATGGCATGTGCTGTCTAGGATTTTTTGCTTGTTTGTTTTATTCTGTTTAATTTGTTTTGAATGTCTTTAGATAGGGCACATCTTCTCCAATTTTTCACTCTCACTCCCTCTCTCCTGACTCCTCACCCAGCTTAATCATTTACTCCTTCTTCCCATGCCTTTCTATGAAGATTAAATTTCGCTGATTATATTCTACTTGCTAAGGCAGAAATAGGAATAATACATATTAGAAGTCAAGAATTAAACCAGGGAAGAAGTTTCTACTTAACTTCTATTTGGTAGTTTTGGTAAACCTTAAAGTAAAACATCTATTCCTTGAGCACTTCAGACATTTGAGGTTTTATTCAGTACATTTGAGGGGCATTTTCCTCTGATTACTTAATCCTAAATCATTTTATACAATTCCAGTATGATCAGATTGGCATGTTTGTGCACCTAGCATATTCTGACTTAAATTGGGTAGGTTGCCTGAATTCCTTCTTTTCATTCGTTCATTCAATAAATGTTTATTGAATGTCTATAACTTGTAAGACTTTGTACTATTAGGTTGGTGCAAAAGTAATTGTACCAATCTAATAGCTTTGCAGATACAAGCATTAGCAAAAATTACATAGTTTTGGCCCTTGTGAGCACACTCTCGAGAGGCGCCAATATTGAGCAAAGAGTACTTAAAGTAATGTAACATTCCAGCATGAAAACATACTAGGTCAATTCCAAACAGTGAAAGGAGTATGGTGCTACTTTAGCAAATAGCAGGGAAATCTGATGTAGTCCCAAATGTGAGTGTATCGTGTGTGTTGGGGAGGGCAGTGGCGAACTGGAAGTGAGTGTTCTGTCAGTCTGAAATGTATACGAAGTCATCCAGGAAAGAAGTAATGGAATAGATAAACTCATTTCCTTTCCTTCCCTTTCATTCATTCATTCATTCATTCATTCATTCATTCATTCAGACAGTCAGTCAATCAAGTTTATTGATCATCTACTATGTGCCTGGCAGAGTGTTAGGCACTAGGGGTATAATGATGAACAAGACACACATGGCCCTTACCTATATGGAGCTTACATCCTAGTGGAGAAAAACAATAAAACACAAGTACAGAAACAAAAAGACAAGAAAAAAATGGCAAATATTGTAGGAGCTATGAAAGAAACCAACTAAGGCTTAAATAGAGAATAACATGGTGGGGGAACCGCTTTAAGTAGGGTGGTCAGGTAAGACTTCCTTGAGAAGGGAACATTTAAATGGAGTCTGAACAGATTGCATAATAAAATGGAAGGAAAAGCATTGTGACCAAAAGGAATAGCATAAGCAAAGCAAGGGATGAATTTGGAAAACCCCTGGCTGAAAAACAATGTGAGATTTGGGACTTGGGCAGTTGTTTCCCAGGCCTTGGCAATGAGTTTAGGATTTTGGTTGGGTGTTCATTTATTTTCAGGCTTTTGTTTCTTTTTGACATAATTAGAGAAGTGACAAGATCTGAACTCTGCCATAGGAAGACTGCTTTCGCTGTTTTGTGGAGCATGAATTAGGGACGCCGTTTAGGTGCAGCCCAAGTGAGGGATGGTGGTGTCCTGGCCTCTGCATTTTCATTGCTTTGTTTTCTTTGGAACCCACCCCCCTCATTCCCCACTAGGATGTAAGCTCCTTGCAAGGGAAGTACTTCTGCCTGATTTTGTTCATGGCCGTACACCAAGGGCCTGACAGTGCCTGGAATGCAGGAGGTGGCACTGAATAACGGTCTTAACCTGCTTACCTTTACACATCAAGATCCCGACCAGGGTCAATTTACTGAAACAGTGTCTGTGGTGGGGGTTCTTACCATTTTCACTTAGCCTGAGAATTCTCAGTGAGCATGCCAACAGTCTCACTCTACTTTCAAGCGAAGATTTAGTATCTGGAATCAGCGGTAAGATTGCAGATTGCGAAGGCTTCATTACCTTTACAAAACAGACTACAGGGCATTTACTTGTGTGCTCTGAAATATTATCATAAAACTAAACCACACTTGTCAAAACAAACAAGCAAAGTAAATTCCAGGAGGCATTATAGCCTCAATAGCAATTGCATTATTTTTACAAGCTAATTCATAAAACCAAATAATTCATAATGGTGCACCCCTTCATAAATGTGAATGTGTGAGACCCTATAGCATGAATACATCAATGCAGATGTGTAAATAACTATACTGATCCCTCAGTAAAAGTGTTTTATTCTCATCACTATTAGATAAATATGCCACTGGAATAATTTACTTCTTTTCCCTCTTGAAATAATATTTCTAAAGGTAAAAATTTAGATTCAGAAAATTGTTTAAAACTAAGTTGGATTAGAGTCTGCCAAACTTCAAAAGAGGAAAATGGATGATAACTAACAATAATAACAGTAATAATATGAAAGCATTTGGTATGCAAATCTCATGACTTCACATACTTCAGCCAATTGGTCACCTGAACGTTTCCAATTATTCGTGTGTGTTGGCATTGGGCAAATAAAACATCTGAATGACTGACTGCATTTTTCTTTTCTCATTCAGAGGTTTTTTATTCAAAGTTATTGCAACTTTTAGAGGAGAAGCAATGCTTTTAAAGGATACTTTCGCACAACATGCTTTGATTTGATTTATCATCAGAGTAAAAATACCTATTTAGTCATTTAGTTCATCTCTCTCCACAACTCTGACTTCTTGCTTTATATATGGCACAGGACAGGTAAATCTCACAGATACTAACATAAAATAATACTTAATATGCATATGATCCTTCCAGTTTCAAATACCCTTTCATAGTCCAAATTGAGTAAATATAAAAAGAGCCATTTTTTAGATCCAGCTGGAGTCTTCCAGAAAATACTTTATATATACATTATGTGGAAAAGTAAATGCATTGTAAAACATGAAAATGTATATCCTGATATTCATTAAATGCCTACAGGATCATAGTTCCCGCTGTAGTTGACCACAGATTCTTACCTGAAATCACTCACTGGAATTATAAGAGTTTGTGTCATGAAAGCGTCCAGTTAGAACTAACGGCAACTTTGTTTTCAGGGTTTCATCATAACTGCATGTTTGCATGCAAAGGGTATAATAGACCTTATGTCTTAATCCTTGTGAAACATTTGCTTCATTTGGAAAGTAGATTGGTATTTTCAGTGGAAATGATTATACACTTATTAAGAGCTAGTAGGAAGCTTTGGATTGCCTAAAATACAGTATAAAGTGTCTTGAGGGTGTGGAGTGGGGGTAGAGGAGGATTTGAAAGGGTGAGAGATTACTCAATTGAATTGTGAAAAGAAGAATCAGGAAGATTTAAAATAAAATGGCAAAGAAATGAAAAATATCTGCCAGCATTCTTGAAGCATTCTCGCAAGACTCTATAATATGAATTTGCTCTTGAAAATACCTTGACTTGAAAGCTTTTGAAATTCTTTGATGAAAATTGCCATCTGAGTACAAAGCAATAGCATTATTAGTAATTATTACTATGAGACATTAATTGAAACTAGCAATAGAAGAATTGATAGTAACTTTCACAAGTGTAAATAGTACATATCTTGCTAATATTTTGCCAAAAAAATGAGCATAATCACTAATTATTATTTTTACTCTTTCTGCACATGGAAAACAAACATTAGAACCAGATGAGTAAAACTATGAAAGATACCACGTGACATTCAATAGCCCAGAAACAGGATTCTTAAGAGAATGGTTTCATTTCTTACTATGATTTCATTTAACCCACCTCATTTATTCAACAACTGTGTTTTGAGCACTGACTATGTTCCTGGCACTGTGCTAGGAACTGCTGACCAACAGAGGACCTAAAAGAGACCCCATCTTCAAGAAGATAAGAGCTCGGTGGAATATCTACATGAGTTTAACAAGTTTTATTTTCATGAATTGTAGTACAAATAGTATCATTATTAATATTTGGTTGAGTCTCAATTCAGTAGTAGTAGAAACATGAAATATTTAATTTCTGTGCAGCCAGAGGAACTTCTGGGTTCCTCTGATATGGTTCAGCCAGGTATTGGGAGTGGTTCCAATCTTCTTTCCAAATGCAAAGTGCCTATTTATCACTAATCGATGGAACAGGCTATTTCAAAGGACCTCTTACCTCTACCAATTCCTGTTCTACACCAAAACCCAGCCTCAGTGCACTTCTCAGGTATGCCCCCAGACATACCAGAGAAATCAATACAGTAAATAGTCAATTAAGATTTTGTTTTTAAGGGCCAGGATAGAGCACACACGGATAAAGCAGAAATTCACAGAGGAGGTTCCTAACCCAACTCCAGCGACTTAGGGGAGACTGAAGTGTGAATTGGCTCACAGGATCATGTATCCACAGTGAAAGCTAGTACTGAACATTCCTCATGGGTGCCGTGTGTATTGCTCAAATTAGGGAATCTTCCTCTAATCTGAAGTTATCCTAAGCCTCACTCAAATTTTAATTCCAATTGTTGTCATGTTGGAGGTTTAAAGAGGTGTGGAATAATTCAAGGAAGGATAATGTATCTTATTTCTGCCAGGGGAGTCAATTATCCCGTGAACAGAGGAAGAACTCTGGTTCGGAGCTTTCTGAATGCAACGTGGGAATAGCTGGGGAGGAAAATGTTGCTGTGTGAGAAAGAAAAACTAAACAAACAAACAAAGAGAAAAACAAAGTGAGGCAAATGGCAGAATGTACAGACAAGGATAGAGACTGTGGGAACCTCAAGAGAATCCCCTGACTCCACTAATTAGACGACACTGTTGGGGCTTTGCACTAAAATGTGAGGTGAACCACTTTGAAAGGATACAGAGGAAGGTAACAATGGTACCCCACAGTCTAGGGTCACCAGGGATATTGATGCTGTCGGAAGAAAACTCAGAGACAGTTTCCAGTCGCTGTGTCAGCATAAAAAAGAGAATCATAGGTAGGGACACCGGACAAGGTGAAAGGGTCAGGTGTCAGCACGGGGATTTGGGTTATGCTGGTTCCAAAAATAATCACTTGTTCACATGCTTGGGGAAGGCCATCACCCAGGCAGAGGTGATTTGATGACTGGCTGTGCAGAGGAGGTCAAGACCCCCGAAATCAGTAAGGGCTGCCCAAGGTCCTCGGGAGCCATCTGCCCGTGAGTTGCAGTCCCTTAAGACAAGAACGGCATTCTCACTTCTCTGCTGACCTACCCCACAGCAGCCCTTTGCCAAATAACTGCATCAATAACGACATCCCAGAGTCCAGAAAACCCAGAAAAGAAACAAGCTTTCGGCAAATCGTGGGCCCAAGGCAGGTGCTTAGGGAATTTCCTTTATTATTTCCTTTTCTTTTTCCTAGAAGTAGTTTAAATGTTTCAGTAGTTCTTTGCATTTTTTGTTTCTGTACTTATAAAAGTATAATCAATAATTCAAAAGAAAGGTGGAAGTACATAAAATATAGAACTGCACTATCTAATACAGTAGTCACTAGCTACATGTGGCTTTTGAGCACATGAAATGTGATTACTCCAAATTGGGAAGAGCTGTAAGTCTATGACACACCTGGATTTCAAAGTCTGTGGATCAGAAAATGATGAAAAAATATTACATGGATAATTACTTTATACTGATTATAGATTGAAATGATAATATTTGTGTAGATTAGATTACATATATACTATTAAAGTTAATGCATCCATTTCTTTTTACTTTTTTAAATGTGGCTACTAGAAAATTTAAAATTAAATATGTAGTTCACATTTGTGGCTCTTATTATCCTTCTGTTGAACAGAGCAAACACAGAATCCAAAACCAAAGTCTTTAGGCCTGAGCATTCCGGTCCTCAGCAAAAGCACTCATAACATTTTGTGTATTCATCAGAACTTCTTTGATACATACACAGTAAAAAACAAAATAGGACCATTTTATATGTATTTTTACTGAAATTGGCTTTGTCTTTCACCTAATAATATACACAGGAGGTGCTTCAACGTTGGCATAAGAACATTTCTCTCATTCTTCATTATTGCTGCATGGATGTTGCATTCATGTTCCCCAAATCCGTTGAACATTCCCTTATTTATGGAACTTAAGCTTTTCCTTTTTTTTTTTTTTTTTTCCTTTGTAAAACATCACTGACCTCTTATTGGAATTGCTGGATCAAAGAGAATGAAAATTTTTTATTTTGATAGAGACTACCAAATTGTTTTCTAAAAAGTAGTCATCAAATTATATTACCAGCTAGTATGAAAATAGCCATTTTCACACCTTTGCCAAGTTTTAAAATTGTATCCAATCTGATGGATGCAATTTATCTCATTTACATTTGGTTTTCGCTGATAACTGCTGAGGTTAAATATTTTTTCACCTGGTTATAACTAGTACAGTCACTAAATAGAAAACAACTTCATCCATCTTCAAACTTTCTGTTGAAAACCCAATCTGAGACCCAGACTTTTTCACATTTTCTTCTGTGTCCTCGTTTTACGGATGAAACCTCAGAAAATCTTTTTGTGTTTTCCAGGACTAACAAAAGTCAAAGTCTTCCCATCTCTTCCGGTCATGGGAACCATCTTGCTTCAGGAACTAAAATGTCCAGGCCAGACTCAAGTACATGGGTCATTCTTTACTTTATTCAACTTGAAGTTGATCTGTCCGCCAGCTCAGCCTGTCCAGGCTCAAACATTTTCCCTCTTTTCCATCCAGACCCAATGTGGGAGGAGTTGGTAGCTTCCTCCTCATCCCCTACCCTTATACTTACTTTATTAGTTGTTTGGGTTCTTTTCTTGATGTGGGTAGAAGAAGCTGTCTATGTATTCTGCACAAAAAATTCTTTGTCTGATATATACATTGAAACTATTTTCTCCCAGCCTGTCACTTCTTTTTTTTAACTTTATCATATCTTTTACCAAATATAGATTTTGAATGTTGATTTATCAAGCTGTTCTTTTAAGTTCTGCAGTTTGTGTTCTTAGCAAATCTTTCTATACTTCAAGATTACAGAAATAGACTCCTGTTTTTATTTTTGTAACAGCATTATTGAGATATAATTCACATGTATTACAATTCTCCCATTAGAGTACACAATTCAATAATTTTAATATATTCGCAGAATTGTGCAATCATCAACATAATCAATTGTAGAATATTTTTATCACCTTTAAAAGAAACTCTATACCCTTTACCCATCACCCCCCAGTCCTCCCATTCTACCAGTCCTGGGCAACCACTAATCTACTTTCTACCTCTATGGATCTGCCTGATTTGGACATTTCATACAAATGGAATCAGGCAATATGTGGTCTTTTAAAACTGGCTTCTTTCCCTTAGCATAGGGTTTTCAAGGTCTGCCCATATTGTAGCATGTGTCAGCACTTTGTTCCTTTTTATGGCTGAATAATATTCCATTGTATGGATATACCACATTTTACTTATACATTCATTAGTTCATAGACATTTGGGTTGTTTCCACTTTTTCCTATTATGAAAGTTACGCTATGAACATTTGTGTGCAAATTTTTCATTGGACATATATTTTTTATTTTCTTGGATGTATATCTGGGAATTGCTGGATCAAATTGTAGTTCCATGTTAAACTTTCTAAAGAACTGTTAGCTTGATTTCCAAAATGGCTACACAACCAGTGTATGAGAGTTCCAATTCCTCTACAATATTCCTCTACATAAGAAGGATATTAACTTCTTATGAAAGTTAATAAAAATACTTGTTATTATCTGACTTTTAAATTGTAGCCACCCTAGTGGGTGTTAAGGAGTGTTTCACTATAGTTTTGATTTGCATTTTCATAATAACTAATGATGTCAAGCATTTTTTTTTCAAATGCCTATTGCTCACCTACATATCTTCTTTGGAGAAATGTCTCCAAAGTCCCTTGCCCATTTTTTAATTGGGTTACTTGTCGTTTTATTATTGAGTTGTGAGAGTTCTTTATATCTTCTAAACACAAGTCTCTCATCAAATATGATTTGCAAATATTTTCTTCCATTCATGAGGTTGTCTTTTCACTTTCTAGATAGTATCCTTTGATACATAAAAGTTTTTAATTTTGATAAAGCCCAATATATCTGGGTATACTTTTTTTGCTTGGGTGGTTTGGTTTTGTCACTTGAGCTTTTGGTGTCACGCCTGAGAAACCATCACCAAATTCGAGATCACGAAGATTTACTCCTGTATTCTCCTCTAAGAGTTTTGCAGTTTTAGCTCTTACATTTAGGTCTTTGATCCATTTTGAATTAATTTTTATATATGCTTTAAGGTGGGAAGGTCAAAACTCACTCTCTGCCTGTAAATATCTAGTTGTCCCAGCACCATTTGTTAAAAAGATTATAATTGTTTTAGCTCTCATCAAAATTATGAAAAGCAAGACACCTATATTTTGCTCTCATGTTTTTATAGATTTTTTGTTTCATTTAAATTTATTTTGAAGTATGATGTCAGGTAAAGGTCTGCTTTATTTTCTAAATTGGTGGCTAATTGTGACAATATCATGTTAGAATAATGGATTCTCTTTTCTCACTAACTTGAAATTTTACTTTACCACATGAGGTATTCTACATAGCTCTGTTTAAGAATTTCTATTTGGAAAGCTTTATATCTGAGTGTTTATCCTTGTGACATTATCCTTGTTAGTGCTCAGACATTTTGATCTACAAACTTAACTTCGTTTTTCAGCAATAACATTGTCTTCTGAGTAATTTCTCTCCTCCATCATCTCTCTTCTCTTCTTCCAGAAGATATAATTATGAAAACTTCTGGATACATCCCTTATCCTCAACTTTTGTCTCATGCTCTCTAACTCTTAGTGCCTTCCTATTATTTTCTGGGAGAATTCTTCAATGTAATCTTCACATTAATTTATTATTTCTTTGTGATTTTGTCCATTTCCAAATCCTATACTTGATTTTCTTTTACAAGTGAGTGAATATAACTTCTTTGCACATCTTTCCAAGGATATTAACTTCTTATGAAAGTCACAGGCATGCCTCTAACAGGCTCTGTCTCCATGCCCATATATATCTCCTCATTCTTAACACAACGTGCACCCAAGCCAATCGCCGGCACCTGTATTTCTTTGCCTGAGGGCTTTCTTTTGCCTCTGAAGCCCACATTGCTGCCAAAATCATAGGCTTGAGGGAAAGAGGAATTAATGTCCCATAGGAGCAGCCCTCAACCAAATATTGACAGAGGTAGGTATAAAATTACCCCCAGCACCTTCACTGTCAGATGGGAGACTCTGACTCATGTGTTCTCCATGGGTTCCCAGCGTTTCCCCAGTGGGACTGAATCCCAGCTGCCTGCAGTGGTTGCTGGCTCGACCCAATGCCCTTCCTGGTTGACTTCCCTTCCCAGGTTCACTTTCTCACTCGCCTCCTGCTGTTACTTTCACCTCCCAAGTGAACTATTTGCACTTGAAACCTTGTCTCAAGGTCTGCTTTCTAGGGTAGCCCAAGCTAAGACACCCTCTTTCTATTAACTGCATTTCTCTTGGCGTTAGCTCTTCTATATTTTTTCTTTAATTCCTCTATTTCCCGTGGTTGGTAATTTTTATTTGTTTATCTTTGTACTTAAGAATTCCTGCTACTTTATCTATTTGAGCTGGGCAGTTCCCCTTGGAGGAAGAGCCATTAAGCAATCAAGTATTTCTTTCCTAGCCTCATCTCCTCTTATGCACCCACCCCGCAGGGCCCCAGCCCCAGTTTCTGACACATCCCCGATTGGTGGGGTAGGGTTGGGGAAAGGAGAGGCAGAGAGTAAATATTAGAAACAAGAGAAATTGTATTTGATGGGCACAGATGTCATCTTGTGGTGGTGCCTGCTGAATGTGGTATATTCTCAGCGTGCATTTTTGACACATGGGGAACTTTGATGGGGTTTTCTGATATTCTACTGCAAACCTCTGGCTGCAATTTCTGTGATGCACAGGGACAACTGAAGACTCCACCCCCTGACTTGGGGCATTCACCCAGGCTTTCTTTGTTGGGAACCATTAGTGTCTAGGAAGCCTTCCTGGGCTAAATCCTTTGTAAGCTCCAGGCCAGGTCGCAGATCTAATTGACCCATGGGTAAAAGAATTTACAAAGCAACCAAGTAAACAAAAAACAAACCTTAATCCACCTTTGGGGAAAGCATGGCTTTCTCCCATTGTAGCCACTTTTCCTCGCTCTAACCAGAGCCTTTTTAAATCTTTCAATTTCTCAGACAGTTCAAACACCAGCCCCTTGTGTTCCCACCAAATTCCAAGGGAAACATGTCAGACTATCGAAGCGGTCCCCTTAGTTGAGTTAAAGTAAGGAGGCTACCCTTCCTGCATCTCACTTCTTACCTCAACCTTTTTATAACCTCGAGGTTTCCTTTGTGCTATGGTTTTGGTGATCTTACTTAAGAAATCCTTTCTAGGCAGAAGAATCGCTTGAATCCGGGAGGCGGAGGTTGCAGTGAGCCGAGATTGCACCGCTGCACTCCAACCTGGGCGACCGAGCAAAACCCCATCTCAAAACAAAAACAAAAACAACTTTTCCTACCCCAATGCCTACCATAAAAATATTTGTTTTATTTGGGAGGCTGAGGCAGGCAGATTACCTGAAGTTGGGAGTTCGAGACCAGCCTGACCAACCTGGAGAAATCTTGTCTCTACTAAAAGTACAAAATTAGTCGGGTGTGGTGGCACCTGTAATCCCAGCTACTCGGGAGGCTGAGGCAGGAGACTTGCTTGAACCCAGAAGGCAGAGATTGCAGTGAGCCAAGACTGCGCCATTGCACTCCAACCTGGGCTACAAGAATGAAACGTCGTCTCTCAAAAAAAAAAAAAAAAATGTATATATATATATATGTATATATATACACACATATCTCCTAAAAGTTTTGTTTTTGATATTTAGGACTTTAATAAAACAGTGCATTCTTCATTCCCCTTAAAATCACCATGCCCTGGCGTTCCCCCCATACTCAATTGCTATCTTTCCATGCTTCAGGAAAGGGGTGGACTCCAGAAATGGGTAACTTCAGCTAGAACAAGGCAGGTACCACTCAGCTTTGGTTTCAAATTAGAATTTTCTTTTAAGTGTAAAGTGAAATAATTGTCTTGGGAACTAGAGTTTGTTAAGAGAGAAATGGTTTCTAGGTTCCAGAATCTCCCTTTGCAATGTCAAGAGGATGCCTAACCCACTTAAATGATAGAAGTTTCCACCCCAACTTGGAAAAAAGTGAAGAGCTTTTCTAATCTTCAATGTAGCAAAAGGAGAAAAGAGAAAGAACTGGAGAAGAGGACCAAGACTTACATCTGATTTCTCCAGCTGGAGGAGTAGAGGGTGGGGAAGAAGAGGGAACACCCCAGAGCTGTCGTCACTCTACCACTTCCTCTGGCACAGACTGTGAGAATGTTAAGTGTCCTCACATGAGCCATACCCAACATGGCACCAGCCACACAGCACATCAACCTCACTGCAGGAAGACGCTCATCATAGAAAGGACTGGAGATAGTGTCCCCTGTGTCATCCCAGTTCACATGTAGATGGAAGGGATTTGGTTCTTCAGACCAAAGACACTTTCCCTGCTTTGCCATGGGTGCATAAGATAGTCTCTGAGAATCCCAAAGTTTCCCTGGGACTTGGGGTTCAAACTGAAGACCCTCAGTGCAGCTGATACAAAGCTGCTGGTATGAAGCTACAAATGGGCACATTCTAAGACATTTACGTTTCTCTAGGAAACATTCCTGGTTTGAAATACTTGTCCTGGACTTAATGTGTCTCTCCAATACTCCCATCATCATTCCTTCTTTAACTCTGCTACCAACTTTAGGGAAATCCTTGAAAGTCCCCAGTAGGAGAAGGGAGTTGCAGAGTTGAGGTGCAGCAGGGCTGCCAGGACGAAGCCTGCAGACAGTGAGGCAACCCTGTAGCAGGTACCACGGGGAGCTCAGCTAATCCAGGATCTGGATGGAAGACATGCCAGTGATTCAGAGGCGAGCCAACTAATGACTAGGTCAAGGGTGTTGTGAGGAAAGGGTCATGTTTCCACAGCTGAGATGCCAGCATGGGCCCTACTCTATGGCAAGCCAGAGGGACATTGCTCCCCTGGCCAGAGAGGACCAGGAGAGGACACTCGGTTATGAAGACAGGCAGTCTTCTCGCTCTACCCAGGTACCATCTTGTCAAGAAGGCAAAGGGAGAGAAGCCATAGAAGTCTAAGCATTTACCTGAGAGAAGCTAAATTCACTCCAAAGATATCCTTTTATAGGAAAGAAATTGATTTACCTATCATGGGCGGTTTTTTCCTCCATCTACAGAAGAATAAGGCCCCAAGCATAAAAAAGATGAGATAAATTATAGAAAATTAAGGAAAGTACATTTCCTTTTGAGATGAAAACTCATCTCATTGTAGCATCAGCTCTACTGTATATAATAGACCTGTGATAAATATCTGTAGACACCACCTGGTTCTGGTCTGATCTTTTTTAAAATAAATGTTTAAATGCTAGCTTGTATTAACAATATTGATGATGAAATGTTCTTTATCTTTAGTGTCACGGATGTCAAGGAAATACATGTGCTCTGCTTTGCACTTGTTTCTGATGCCTGCCGCAGTTACTAGACCACGGGGTGGAAACACGTAGTTGAAAGTAGAAAGCCCACCACTCCTGCAGACAATCAATTCCTTTACTTAACAGCAATTACAGTGAGATACCAAAACGTTTATCCTTCTCTTAGCTCCCATATTTGCTTCTTCCCTGGGAGGCATCGGATGGATGGGTACTTTTAGATGCTGCTGTAGATAGTCTCCCTACAGTAAAAGGCTATTAGTGGGATTGCAAGACAACCAAAGTTACAGCAAAGTGCAGTTCACTCGTATGCAGGACACGGCATTTCCTAATGGAGCAACATTAGAGAGTAGACCCAGTGCAGGGCTGTGAGTGCCTAACAATGGCACAATGAAAAGCCCTCAATTATGCTGGACCTCAGCTCGCTGGGTCAGGAAAGGCCGACGTAACTGTTCAGCCTGTAAGTGAAGGGACTGTTCAGGCCTCTTAAGGAGTACAGGGAAAAGCTGAAGTTATAGAAAGAAAATAGTAGTTAGAATTGGAATTGTAAAATCAGATGAAGGAAGGAGAAACTGGCACAAAAAGAAGAGAAAGCGCTATTAGGGAAAATATTTCATTTCTGAAACGCCAAGCAATAAAAAAATAAAAAGAAAAGAAAACCAAAATGTGGCCTGCCCCGTCCTCCCCAACTCACAGGACTATTGCCTAGAACCTCTGCAGAAAGGAAGGCCATTGCATTTCATCCCAAGGGACTGCTTTTTCTCTCACACTCCAGCGCTGGGTTTCCCCAGCTCCAGCATTAGAACATTAGGAATGGCTTGTTTGCAACATCTAGAGAGGCTACCTTACCCTCATGCAAGCTTAATGAGGTGTTGAACAATAAGGCCCATATTCCTACTTATGGTTTCTTCTCTCATTTCAAGTCACAGAATGCGCTATCTTGCAAGCCCCCAAACCTCTGGAAGCAGCCCACCAGACTCAATACTGAGCTACAGAGAAAAGTAAGTAAAGGAACAATTCCATCAGGTTTAGAGAAACAATGTTCTCCTAATCAGGTTATTTCCTGGTGGTTCCTTACCAGCTGGGCTTACTTCTACTCAATAAGTTCACAGTGACCTTTGCAGTTGCCAGGAATGCTTAATTAAATACTTGAACAGATAGTAAGTAGAATAAATAGCACATGCACCCCAAAATTGGCAGTAGAGTTAAAGAAAGAATGATGCAACTTAGTTTTGCTAGACTGGACAGAAACATTAAGTTCAGAACAAGAATTTTAAACAAGGACACTTCCTAGGGAGACATAAATGTCTCAGAATGTGCTCCTAGTGGCAGCTTTGTTTCAGAGGCACTCAAAGTCCTTGGGAAACTTTGAGATGATCAGAGTCTGTCCTATATATCAAATGCAAAAATGGCAGGTCTCTGGCCTAAAGAAACAAAAAGAGAAGGAGACTTCAAAGTCTGTGGACACAAGCCAGAAGGGGTGGCCCCAGAACTACCCTAGAGTAGGGTCTAGCCCTCCAAACCCTCAACCCATGTCCTGTTGAATACTAATTTTGTTCTGGAAATAATGTTAAGCATTTTTTATGTGTTATCTGATTTAATATTTCACTATGATGCTATGATGTAATTATTATTTTTTTCAGAAAAACAAAGTGCAACTTAGGGGGTGGAGTAACTTATCCATGAACACATGAATAGCAATGGGTAGAGCAGTGTTTCAAATTCAGTCGGTCTGGCTCCAAAACCTATGCCCATAAGCACCATACCTTGGAGTCAAAGAATACGTGCTGGGCCGGACATGGTGGCTCATGCTTGTAATCCCAGCACTTTGGGAGGCTGAGGCGGGCAGATCACTTGAGCCCAGGAGTTCAAAATGAGCCTGGGCAACAAGGCGAAACCCTGTCTCTACAAAACATAAAAAAAAAAAAAATAGCTGGGTATGTTGGTATGCACCTGTGGTCCCAGCTACATGGGACCATGAGGTGGGAGGATCACTTCAGCCCAGGAGGTTGAGGCTTCAGTGAGCCGCATCTTGCCACTGTAGTCCAGCCTGGGCAACAGCGTGAGACCCTTTCTCAAAAAAAATAAAAAGATATATATATATATATGTATATGTGCTGGCACCCACTGCTGGATCTAAAGATGGTCTGATCCAGACACCTTTCTTGACCTAGGCCTCAGGAAGCCTGAGATGAATCCCAGGAGCACATCCTAGGAGCCCTCGTCCTAGGTATTACGATACACTACATTGGAAACATAAACTTCCCGCAAAACATTGCAGTGTGGTTGAAGTTACCATGAAAAAACAAAAAGAATCATGAACATAGCTTTAGAATCTATACTTTTATATCTTTTCTAAATCTATAATATATACCAAGAGGCAACATTCATATTTTATGGATATTTGTTTTGTTTTGTTTCAATCCGTATGGATCTTTTGTTGACATACTTATCACTAAAGTTATTTGTGGATTATGGTTCCATATGGTCCCCAATGACAAATATTACTGATGCTCTTCTAGGGTCTAATTTCATTATCAATTAAAGGACCATGTATTTACCAGCATGGCTTATTCACAGGTTTCCCCAGGTCTGGTTATTTGGAAAGCTTCACCTTTTAGTGTCCAAAGTAGAAAGTGCACATGCAAATGTTTGCTCTCCTTTTATTTCTGAATATTTACTGCTGGGCTTGGCCAACAAGAGTTTCACAGGCTTCTGTTGCTCTGAGAGGAAGAAAATGTACTCTGGGTTGAGTGCACACTTTGCACTCGATTGGGAAAGACATGTCAAAGAAAAAAAAGAAAAGAGACTGCACATGGCCTTTATATGGACCACAGATTGAAAGACAAAGAGCCTAGAATCTTTTAAGACTTTCAGGATTCAGAAATTTGCAACGTTTTAGATTTACGATTCTTAAAGTTAAGAACATCTCTGGACATTTCTTCTACCCGCCCCCCAACTCCTCCCAAAAAAAAATTTCTGCAGAAAAACAAGGGGACTGTCTTATGGAATAAAGAATAATCACAATACTGGTAACAAAAACAACCACAAAACCCTGTGAGGCATAAGGTCAGAAGATAGTACATTAAGGGACAGTAAATTGTGAAACATAGATGAATAGAATATTAATCCAGCACAATACAGTGTCTGTGAGTGTCTAATGGGAGAAACGGAACACATTCTAAGTGTGTCAAACAAGAGATTTAATGGAGGAAATGAGTTACACAGATGATGAATGAACTGAAAAGTCAAATAAGCTACAGTGAAGTAACTGCACTCAGGAAGTGACCATCACTCCCGGAGCCGCAGAGCTAAAGGAGGAGGTGATATCCTCACCAGAGTCAAGACTCGGCTCCTGCCCACAAAAGGGAGGCTGGCCAGCATGGGACAGGCTTTGAAGGAAGCAGAGCTGCTGCTGCAAGTACCACCCACAACACATTCAAAGGGAGGGACCTCCTGGTTTCTCCCCCATCTCACCTGCCACTTTTCTGCCAGCATCACCCACTGGTTGAACCTCCTGCATAACAGGAAGTTGGGGAAACCTGGGAATCGGACCCCCTGCAACCCAGCACAGAGCAGGGAGGGGCCAGGAAAGGATCCCAGAAGGAATGGGCAAATGGCCTGCACAGAATCTGATGGTTTTCGTCACTTATGAGGAAATAGTTGTATTCAGTTTTCACTCGTAAGAAACAAAATAGCATTTTTCAAAAGTAACCAATTCAAATTTTCAGATGTAAAAATGGTTATTCATAATTCCTTGTATTTAGTAACACAGTCATGCACCACATAAGGATGTTTCCATCAGCGATGGGCCATGTATACAATGAGCGTCTTACAAGATTATCATGGAGCCAAAAAATTCCTATCACCTAGTGATGGACAGCTGCCATAATGTTGGAGCACACTGCATTACTCGTGTTTCTGGTGATGACGGTGCACTTACTGCACAGCTGGTCATACGAAAGTCTAGTGCATACAATTATACACAGTACATAATACTGAATAATGATAATAAACAACTATGTGAATGGTTTATGTATTTACTATCCTATACTTTTAAATCATTGTTTTAGAGTGCACTCCTTCTAATTATTATTTTTTTAAAGTTAACTGTAAATCGCCTCAGGCAGGTCCTTCGGGAGGCATCCAGAAGAAGGCATTGTTGTCACAGGAGCTGACAGCTCCATGCTTCTTACTGCCCCTGAAGAACTTTCAGTGGGACAAGGTGCAGAGGTGGAAGACAATGGTATGGGTGATTCTGACTCTGTATAGGCCTAGGCTAATGTGTATGTTTGCATCTAAGTTTTTAACAACAAATAATTTTAAGTTAAAACAATAAAAAAGTTGAAAAAAGCTTACAGAATAAGGATATAGAGAAAGAAGATAGTTTTAGCGTATAATGTACTTATGTTTTAAGTGTTATAAAAGAGTCAAAAAATTTTTTTAAAATTGAAATGTTCGTAAAGTTAAAAAGTTACAGGAAGATAAGGTTAGTCTATGATTGAAGAAATAAAAACGTTCATATATTTAGTGTAGCCTAAGTGTACAGTGCTGATAAAGTCTACAGGAGTGTACAGCAATGTTCTCGGCCTTCATATTCACTCGCCAGTCACTCACTGACTCACCCAGAGCAACTTCCAGTCCTACAAGTTCCATTCAGGCATCCTCATCAGGTGTAGCATTTCTTAATCTCTTATACCATATATTTACTGGACCTTTTCTATGTTTAGATGCACAAATACCATTGTGTTATAATTGCCTACAGTGTTCAGTACAGTCACATGCCATACAGGTTTGTACTCTAGGAGCAATAAGCTAGACCATATAGCCCAGGTGTATACTAGGCTACGCTATCTAGGTTTGTGCAACCACACTCTACAGTGTTAATACTATGACCCAGTTCTCAGAACTTAATATTTGCTCTCAGAGAGAAAAAGGAATGTGTTGCCCAAACACATGTCCTCCATTAACTAATTGGCCACCAACTCTTTTGAAGTTTCTTTCCTTGACCCACATCTCTGCCGGGCTCATAGAACAACATCTTTCTGAAGGAAGGAGTCAATGAAAACAGTTTCAGTAACTCCTTTTTTCCCCCCCAGAGCTGAAAGGGATTATTATTGGCTTTATTAGTGGTTAAAAATAAAAATTGTTACTGATTAGTAAATCTCAAATTTACTTTTAATTATCAGGTAGCATTGAATGTAAAATCAACTGCCTTGTTAGCTTTTAGTGAAATCCTTTTAAAAGGCACAACTGAAAATACATCAGAAAAAAATCTTTAATGTGAGTTTCCTGGGACCCCATGTCCACTCAGCATTTCCCTTTATTCCAATTGTACTGGGTCACCTGCTGCTTCAGCAGAGAGTCCCTCATGCCTTTGATCACTACACTGATGGGGCTTTTATAACACTTGATATTTATAATCAGAGAACTGCATGCAGGTTATTGTTACATATTCAGAATGTGCTTTTCCTTTCAATGAGAATAAGAATTATTCCCCCGATAACAATAGGAGTGATGGAGGTATTCAATGGCAAAAGTGAGATTCCAGTAGGACCACCATGAATGTAAGTGCCCGGGACAGGATCCTGCTTAGTCCAGAATGATGGACATAGGCTGGTATCTACTGAAGAGGAAAATGAAATGAGATCACATGAAATGAAGGCAAACTTTTATCTACTACAGAGAAAGAACCTCCTGGGAAAATATGGGCCTGCTAGGAAATAGTACTGGGTATCAAAGGTGATTTCTGTTTCCTGTAGTCAGTTCTGAACTAATTCCCAGAATGGCATGAAGGGATGCCAATTTGAACAGAAGACAAACTGTGCTCTCTGTCCATTTGAAATCACATCACCTACAAGAGTAATACAAATGGCTTGGATTTTTTATAGTCACTTACTTCTAAGGAGGTCCAAGGGCTTCCTACCCACGATCTCATTTACTAGCACACTGTGAACTCTGTTCTCCCACGTGCAAGAGAAGTGCCACTTCCCTGGGTAGAAGAGAAAGAGGAACTTCCTCTATTCCCCTCTCTCTATTTAACTCTCTCTGGACAAGCAAAGAGGAAAATATGCTGGCTGTGCCCAAACTGGTGTCATGAAAACAGCAGGGTCTTTTGAGCCAGAAGACATGTACTTGATCTGGGCTTGCCCTGCCACTTTTTATCTGGGTAAACTTGGCCGAGTCATGTAACCTTTCTGGGCCTCGGTTTCTTTGTCTCTAAAATGGGCACAGTGACTCCTTCCCTGAAGTATTGTTATGTGCAATAGAACTAATACAGGTAAAATGCCTCAAACAATGGTTGACATATACTTGATGTTCAATAAGAGTATCGTTTGTGTTTATTATATATGTAGTTGAGCCAAAGCCCAATATCAAGCCTTCTTTTCTTCCATTCCTACTCTGCCATTTTCTCTCTTTCAAGCTCACTTTGGTGAGAATTTAGAAAACTGGCATAGCAGAAGCATAGACCTGCCTAAGAAAAGCCCAGGCTAGGAGTTTTCCTACCCTAATCATAAATGTACACAGGGGACAGGGCCCCTCCTCTTTGCCTTTCTGCTCTTACATGAGAAAGGCTGCATTCATCCAATGAAAGTCATTCAACCGGTAATCCCAATCTTATAGCTGTCAGGGAGGTACAGTAATTTCCAGAGGAAAAAAAAAATAAAAATCTATCTTTAAAAACTCCCTAGCCGGGCGCGGTGGCTTACACCTGTAATCCCAGCACTTTGGGAGGCCGAGGCGGGCAGATCACAGGCTCAGGAGATCGAGACCATCCTAGCTAACACAGTGAAACCCCATCTTTACTAAAAATACGAAAACAAAATTAGCCAAGCATGGTGGCGGTCGCCTGTAGTCCCAGCTACTCGGGAGGCTGAGGCAGGAGAATGGCGTGAACCTGGGAGGTGAAGCTTGCAGTGAGCCGAAATCCAGCCACTGCACTCCAGCCTGGGTGACAGAGCAAGACTCCATCAAAAAAAAAAAAAAAAAAAAAAGCCCTAATATTAGGAATCTAGAACATTATTTACTGAAAATTGGTGTGGGCCAAGCGCGGTGGCTCAAGCCTGTAATCCCAGCACTTTGGGAGGCCAAGACGGGCGGATCACGAGGTCAGGAGATCGAGACCATCCTGGCTAACAGGTGAAATCCCGTCTCTACTAAAAATACAAAAAACTAGCCAGGCGTGGTGGTGGGCGCCTGTAGTTCCAGCTACTTGGGAGGCTGAGGCAGGAGAATGGCATGAACCTCGGAGGCAGAGCTTGCAGTGAGCTGAGATCGCACCACTGCACTCCAGCCTGGGCAACAGAGAGAGACTCCGTCTCAAAAAAAAAAAAAAAGAAAATTGGCGTGACTTGCTAACTAGACCTCAGACATACTAATATCTTAAATATCTGGCCTCATTGGTCCCTGCAATATCCAAGGCACTGTCTAGATCCTGAGAACTAAAGTCCTCCCCTTGATAACCTCACAATACAGTGGGAAAATATTTCTACACATATAGGAAGTAGAGTGAGCACCAGCCATGGGCTTTTCTTCTTTCCCAGCCAACCCCAGCCTGCTGCAGAATTGAGCTGAGGGAGGTGAGCGATGGTATTTAGAGCCCTATTTTGTCATTCAGCATTTCAAAATTATGTCCTAAGATTTTTAGAAGAAGAGTAACTATTAGCTTTGGAAGAAAAATCACATATTAAATCACCATTGTTATGTTACTTTTTCCCTCTGAACTCCCCCCTGGCATTACAAATTAGTTCTCACAGTACTTACTAAAGTACTCTGAACTTTATAAACACAATACAACTTAATTATCCCTTTCTAAGGTGGTTTCCACAGTTTAAAGAGTCTTTGAATGAAAGCGTATTTTCACAGCTGTATATTCACATAAGAAAATAGCTATTATTATCATCATCATAAGTTTCGTGGGATTTTTTTGGTACCAAATTTATTTGTTTTCTAGAGAACAACAATAAAAACCTAGTTGTTTTTACATGTCTTCACGGCAATTTGGACACCAATGTTGCAAATGAGTTTGTAGAGAATGTGTTCCTAATAGACACAGCCTTCTTTCCAGTTGTTTGGAAGCATTCCCCAAACCCTCTAGAAAATCAACATCAAGAGACCTAAACCTCCCTCTCTGTACGGATGCCATTCTGCAGGATCCACCCCAACACCTTCTACACAGATTACATGAAAGCTATGTCTTGTCTGTTTTGACTGGTTATCATTCTTGTTTCAGAATGATTTCAGAAAAGACCATAAGCTTGTGGCAGAGTGAATTTGTGATCTTATCCAATCATCTGGGCTGTTTGCAAAACTTCAGTAGGTGGCAGCGTTTTGTTGATAAATGTTTTGTTAGCCAAGTGATCTCATTTAGTGCAACTGTTGCAATATTAATAAACTGAACTTACGATCGTGTTTGCCAGGACTGAAAATATTGCCTTTCTATCCAGCGGGTGCTCTTATCTGAACTGACAGCAGCATTCATTGTCTTAGAGATGAAGCGGGGGTGGTGTGATTGTGTGTATGCTCTTATAAGGAGAAAGTGATAGAGGCAGAGAAAGGGGTTAGGAAGGGAGGCTGGAGAGGAAAAAAGAGGTTATAAAGGAGCTATGATAAGATGTCTTGCCCACTACCTGGCTGGTCCTGACAAAACTCTGGGCTGCCTCAAGTGTCTACCCCTTCCTTGGGTGCCCTGTGTGGCTCACAATGACCTGCAGGTGGTCCCTGAGATCCTAGGGACCCTAGGTCATGGTCACCGGCTAAGCAGCAGCTCAGACCCTTTGCAACAAACATGGGGAGGCTCACAAAGGCTAAGTACCCCAATAGCCATTCATGCGGCCACACAAGAGTGTTCCAGATACGTCCCTAAGCTTACCAGGGCTGGGAAAGACAATATTCCATTACTTCTCTGAATTAAAACAACTTCTGCCAGGCCTATTGTGACCAACCAGGAGAGCTCCAGAGTGACCTCTAGAAAGAGGGGGGTGGGGGGCAGCAAATCCTTCATCAAAAGCTCCAGCCTGTCACTCAAGGCTCTTCAAATCTGACCCAATCTGTCACATCCCTTTTCTTCACTCTTCTCTGCAAGCCCTCTTTTAAAGGTTGGGAAACCCTGGCCGGTAAACAGAGCACTAAGGACACTTGAGAAGTGTCCACTCTTTCTCAGAAGACCCAAGAAAGCTATCCACACTCGAAAGTTTTCAGAGGCACCTTGGCTAGAATTTCAGGAGGATCCCTTGCGAGAATCACATATATTGAGCCCAGAATATGCCTTTTAATTTTTTCAATTCCAGAACCTCACTGCTGCTGTTCTCTTTGCCCCGCTAGAGATGCCCTTTATTCCACCCCCTTCACCTGTCAGCAAGACGAATTCCAGGAGTAGATTCAAGTCCTTCCTCAGCGATAAAGGTTTCTCTGATCACCCCAGCTGGACTGAACATCTTTGTTTTATGAAGACTCACTGCAATTATTGCTAAGCCAACTGAGTGGCCTTTACTGCCTTATAACAGCAAGGAAACTTGCCATTGCAGCATCTGGGCTGCAACCTCTGAAAGCAGGAGGCCCATGTCATGCATGTGCTTACAGGTACTCAGTTAAAGCTTAATCAACACGTCATTTGGTTGACACCTTTCACACCACTTATTTTTACTTTGTATTACAATTATAAAAACACTGTATGTATAAAGCCTGCTTTCCTCTGCAGACTCTAAGCTCATTACATGCAAAAGTCTATCTGAATTATCTTTGTCTATGCTGAACACCTAGAACAATGGCGTAACAAAAATGTCCTTTGATTAATTGATGCCTTTATATTCAAATTAACATGCCAATCGGTCTCATTGCTACTAGAGAAGGACTCTTTCAGTTCTCTTTGTAAAGTCATTCCTCTGAGATAACCACAGTTAAATTCTTCACCAAGGAAAGGTCCCCATACATTATTTCAGCAATTGTAGCACAAGACCCAGGCCTCTGAACAGTTACAGTAATGACTAACCAAGCAGGTAAAACATTAAAGACCTCCTTTGCCTCCAAGTTGGCATAAAGCCTTTTACTTAACACCAGTTAGTAATCTTTCTTATTTCTATTTATATATTTTCAAAGCAAAAAGATTACCATTTAAAAGGAGATTATCTCTTTCTTCCTTATCAAGTCCTATTAAAATCAATTAAGAATTTTGGAAGACACTGTAACTGGTAACAGAATATGTTAGATATTCCCATGTGGCCCAAAAAAGCACATTATCTTCCCTGAGAGTACCCCAAGTTACTAGGTGGCCGATATAGAATCAAGTCCATTTTCCTTGCCCACTGCCTACTGCCCAATATGAGACGCTTTTCTAACACTGCTTTGTTAGTTCATCATGTCAGAATGAGTTGGAGAAGTTTAAGAGTACACGATCTCCCATGTGTACAGATTATCGCCATTATGTTCAAATATTTGCCTCAAATTCAGTAAGCACTGATGTGCATGCTGAAGGTTTTAAAGAGTTGGAAAGATGATACACTTGGAGAAAGGATTTGGATGCTAGGAATAGGTGAGCAACCTTCATTTATAAAGCAACCATTAATTCTGGCCATTCTCTTAGATACATAGTATGAGGTGGGAAGGAAAAGCAAGGGCTCTGGTGGCTTTTTTTTTTTTTTTTTTTTTT